>NW_021703775.1:19609321-20005525 GCF_005190385.1 Monodon monoceros
GGGGGGGGGGGGGGGGGGGGGGGGGGGGGGGGGGGGGGGGGACTCAGCAAGGCCTAGAGATCAGAATCCCCTCCATGTCCCATTGTCTCTTCCTGGCCCAGCAAACATTTGTTTACCAAATATTTGCTTTTTCATCTCCATGTGAATTGCCTTCCTCTCCTTTGAAGTCCCAAACCAGGACTCTCAACATCCTCTTTTGTCTTTAGCTGAGGAAGGTATCTATGGTGAGGGTTTCAGCCATTTTGGGGAGTTACTCAGGTTTCCTCAGTCTCTCCCATGCATACATGTTATTGAACTTTTATTTTTTCCTGTTAATCTGTCTCACGTCAATGTAATTCTTAGACCAACCAGAAGAACTGAGAAGGGTAGAGGAAATTTTATTTCTCTCCAACAGTAATGTATATAACTAACAGAAGATTTTGAGAGGAGCAGGAAAAAGAATTTACGTTGACACTACATGGAAAACATAAGGAAAAGACAGACCCAAATGATAATTTTTAACACACTGTTCTCTGAAAATCATGGGCTAATCACCACCTTATCACCCCTGAATACTCTTTATTGTTGGAAAAATGCAGCACTCTGCAAAACAGATGTTTTAGCCAAAATTAATATTCTGACAAAGAAGCTCACTAAGTTGCTATTTTATTCAAGCATGCTACTTGGTGGGGGAGGAGATCTCATTCTCAGGCTTATCAATCATCCAACAGAAAAGGCCATTTCCTAGTTATAATTTATCCTTCCAGCTTTAAAAAGTAATAATAATTAACAGAAGTCTCAATTAAATAGAGTTGGGAGACCAGAGGGTAAGCTCCCACACCCAGTGATAACAGCAGACCCCAACAGGAAGAAGAAAGACTCCTCTTCTTTCCCAGCAAGGACACAGCTAATAAAAAAACATGGATTCTTTGTTTACTACAGCCCTCCCAACTTCCTTTTCCCCTCTATAAAGCAGTTCTCCTTCCCTTGTCATGGGGAGGTTACATGTGGCTCACCATGGCTGCAGACCCTGAGCTGTAATTCTCTGCTCACCCATTTTAAATCCATCTTTGCTTGAGAAATGTGTGGTAGTCTATTTGCTTTAGGGTGCTATTTTGGTGGCCTGTATGGAGACCAGAGAAGACCCCCAATGGCTCCAGGCTATTAAGTAAACAGGTACAATACCCACAGTGGAGCCCACTGGGCTCACTGCTTTTCTCACCTGGGTTTTGAGCTTTCTCCTGGATCTGAGCTCATGCTCTCTTTGTGTTTAAAGCTCTCCAGGCTTTAATCAGGATCTAATTTAAGGTTCTGTGCCTTATGGTTCAGGCTTCATTCTGTATGGGAATACTCATTTGGCACTGTGGTCTGATTTTTAGATCAGACTGTTTCAGCCAAGACTGGCTGAGAACCTGTCAGCTCATTTCTTCAGAAACAGGGGCTGCTTCACTGAAACTGTGTCAGTTCAGCCTTTGGTCCATTCCTTTGAAATAGGGGCTGCTCTCTGGAAACTGGCTGAAGAGTCTTTGTCTGGAGCCTCCAGGACAAAGCCTGTTTCCTTAGAACTGGCTGATATTAGCTTGCAGGCTGTTTGAGTTGCAAGCTTTTTGAATTGAGTTGTTTAAGCTGCAAGCTATTTGAGATATTGGAAATTTATTCTTCACTCTAGTGAAAAACCTCTGAGAAATAGGATCCCAGCTATTTAAATACTGCTGAGCATCCCTTGTACCCTTCCACAGGGACTCCATGATTTTATGTTTAAAAACCATGTTCCTCCCTCATGTGCATTTCTAACTAAATAGACCAACCTGACAAAGGGCAATTTAGAATATCAATGACCATTATGGGGAAATTTTGAAATTCCCACATTTAACTTTCTTAAAACTGAATTGGACTACAATAGCTCAAAATTTTTCATAACTGAATAATATGCCTACTTTTGTTTTTTTGAGGTTTCCAAACATTATCAGGAGCCAAGAATTGCCTCCCTGCAAAATCAGATTTGAAGACTAACTGCAGCAAACAAATGATTAAAGAAAGATGAAAGGGCTCCCGAAGCCTCTTATTCCTTGGCTTCTTTCTCTCAGACTTCTTCTCTGGCACCATTTTTTCACTCTCCCTCTCCCTCCACTCCTCCTGGCCATATTTTGCCTCCAGCACCATCTTCCTCCTTCCTCTCTATACAAGCTAAACCTCCTATGTACCCTCAGTTCCCCCATAAAAATACTCTCACTGAACTTCCCTTTTTCTCTGAAACTTGTCCCACTTCCTTTTCCTCTGAACTTGTCAAAATGTGTCCCTTTAAAAGTAAGCCTGAGGATCCAGAAACTAAACCCTCAATTTCTTATATTCCCTGAACTAAAGCTGAACTTTAAGTCACAGACAAAAATTTCCCAAAGTAACCAAAGATCCTCACAGATTTGCTGAGGAATTTAATACAGTTATTCAAACTCATCAACCTGGTTTATATCAGCTAGTTCATCTGCTTGTCAGTGAAGGCCAAGCCCAACCTGGAATGAAAACTGCTAATTGGGAAAATTCTGAAAGGTCTCTAGAATTACAATTGGGAGATCAGCCCTCTAACTTATTATATGATCAGGCTCAGGCAATTGCTAGGCAACTTCATCAGCAATTCCTAAGGCTTTTCCAAAGCCTGTTGATGGGACAAAATGCAGGCTTGCACACAAAAATCCAGTAAATCTGTTCATGACTATTACAACTGACTTCATATTAGTTTTTTTTTTTTTTTTTTGCGGTACGCGGGCCTCTCACTGTTGTGGCCTCTCCCGTTGTGGAGCACAGGCTCCGGACGTGCAGGCTCAGCGGCCGTGACTCACGGGCCCAGCCGCTCCGTGGCACGTGGGATCTTCCCGGACTGGGGCACGAACCCGTGTCCCCTGCATCGGCAGGTGGATTCTCAACCACTGCGCCACCAGGGAAGCCCCATATTAGTTTTAAGGAAAATTCTGATCTTCCTTCAGATGATGATTCCAGCTGAGGAGTTTTTAACTCTTTTTATTAATCAGTTGAACTGGGACTTCTCCCTTCAGACCAGGATGGAATGGGAAACTACATTCACTCTAGATTTAGTTAATCTGGCAAACCAGCTCTTTCACACTCTAGAAGAGTCACCTCCAAGGAAGACCACCAAACTTCTTTATCTTCAACTCCAGCAAATGAAGGCTCCTTAACAAAACCAAAATCCTCCTAGTTTCTGCTATTATTGCAAAAAGCCATGAAATTGAAAAAGAGATTGTCACAAAGATAAGCACTTCAGGCACGTTCATCCCTCTAACCAGCCTTTCCAACATCCTTCCAGTCCTCAGTGATGGGGCTCTGAGGAACTACAGGAGCTGTTCCCAATCCTCCCTTGAAATCATCCTGGAGAAACATTTCTTCAGTTTGGGGATGACTGTCTTCCAGTCCTAACTGACAATGTAGCCACTTCTCAGGCCCTGCCTGAGAGTACTAAAACAGGCCCTGCCTGAGAGTACTAAAACAGTTCAAATAGTGGAGATCTCTAATGAACCTCAAGAGATTCCTGTCTCTGAACTTATCCCCTTTTGTTTAGGCTTTTTGAGATATATAACCTTTTCTCCTTAGTTCCCCCACCCTATCCATTTATTAGGCCAAAATTTCTTTTAAAAGTATCATGCCAGATTTTCTTTGTCTCAAAAGGGAGAAACAATTCTAGAATTTGACGGTAGTCATCAAAGTAAGCAAAGAGGTGAAAAAATGATCCCTTGACATCGTTTATTTGTTCCGTATCTGACTGTACTAGAGCAAACTCAGGAAACACTGATCATCTATTCCTATTGAATTCACTAGCACCTTCCTTATGGGCAAAATCTCTAACTGATATTGGCAAAATTCACAGCACACCTCCCATCTAGATTCAAGTAGATCCCTCAAAACCTCTTCTCAGAATTAATGAATAGCCTATAAGTAAAGAAGCCCTTCAAGACATAAAGCCCATAATAGAAGACTGAGCTCAAGACCTCATTATCCCTTGTACTATCCCTTATATTATCCCTGTTTTACTGGTGAGCAAACCTAAGAGCTGAGGGTGGAGCTTTGTTGAGGACCTCCAAGCAATAAACAGCCTTGTTAACCCTGAATACCCTATTGCTCATAACTCTCCTACTTTACTAACATCCATTCCCATCAGAAGTAAATTCTTTATGGCAATTGATTTATGCAGTGCATTCCTTAGTGTTCCAACTGATGAAGCTAGCCAACGCCTTTTTGCCTTTACTTGGGAAGAAAAACAATTCACTGGGACAGTAATGCCTCAGGGTTTACTGAGAGTTCTTATTTCTTATAAATCCTGAAGACTGATCTGGATGATATAAAGTTCCCTAGAGGGTCTATTTTGTGGCAATATACCACAAATAGATGATTTGCTTCTTTCCTCTCTTTCCCAAGCCTCCTCACAGGAAGACAGCATTCACTCGATAAAGCTTTTAGCCTTAAAGGGACGTAAGGTTCCAAACCCAGGTTCATTATTTACATTATCTGATATCAGGACAAAGGCTACACCTAGATCCAGATAGACTTCGTGGTTTCCCCAAACCCAAAACTAAAGCACCAACTGAGAGTTTTTCTTGGGCTAGTTGGTTATTGCCAAAACTAGATTTCAAATTTCTCTCTTATGGCCAAACCTCTCATTTTTATTGTTTTATTAAACAATTAACAACCTTAATGGAACCAGACAACTTAGTTGTCAAGGCCTTAAAGGAGAGTTTGACGAACCCACCTGCCCTTGGGCATCCCAATTATCAGATTCTCTTTTTTTTCCACTTTGTATATGAAAAAGAAGGGAATGCCCTTGAAGTACTCACCCAAAAACACAGGGACAACTATCAACCCATAAGATATTATAGGTAGCAACTGGACGCTGTCGCAAGAGGATACATCCTTGCCATAGAACCATTACAGCCACTGCCCTTTTGATTAATGCCACTGAGAAAATTCTCATGGTATCCCTTTTAATCATTTTTGTACCACATGCGGTTGAAGTTCTCATGAATTCTCACCTCATTCAACATTTCTCAGTCAGCTATCTCACCCCCAAGAAGTCCTATTGTTAACTGCTCCTCACGTAACTCTTCCACTGTAATAACCGTAAGCCTGCTGCTCTTCCCCCCTCCAGCCCTGACAAACTCTCTCACTACTGCTTGACACTGAAGGCTCACCTCTGGTCTCCTCATCATGGTCCACGGGAAATTCCTCTGGGTAGTGCTGACTTTTCATGCTTCACTGATGGTTCTTATTTAAAAGGTGACAATGGCAAGTATTATTCTGGGTATGCTACTGCAACTCCTTTTGATGTTGTTAAGGCAGCATCTTGATCTATGGCTATTCAGCCCAACAGGCTGAATTATATACTCTTACACGGGCTTGCACCTTAGCAAGGACCAAATTGCCAATATTTACACTGATAGTAGATTTTCTTTCGGACTGGTTCATGATTTTGGAATGTTGTGGAAGCAACATGGCTTCCTTATTTCCAGCAGAAATAACATTTAGAATGATCCTTACGTTCAGGAATTACCTGCCACTTTAAGATTCTGCAGCATTCTAAACTTGACTCTCTGGAAGCTAAGGGAAATCACCTTGATGATATTTCCACAAGGAATGCTGCCCTTAGAGGGATCAACAGCAGCCAAAACTCAAAAGGGATATTCACCCAAATGATAACTTAAAAACTGTCTAGAGAAGCCCAACAATTGGTCTCTATAAAGGAAAAAACAAGATTGTAAGAGAAGCTCTGATTAAGAAACAAATAAGAACCCAGTCCAACTGGAAACTTTAAATTCCCACTCCTCACCACTGTCCATGCATTAAACCATTGGTCTATTGATAAAATGATATCATTCATGAATCAATATTGGTGGGGAAACATTAACAAGGCTGCAAATGTGCTTACTTCACTTGTGCCATTTGTCCAAGGTATTACCCAGGGAAGCCTGTTTGTAGTGCTCCCAGCATTTTCAACTGTCTAATGGACCAGGTATGACAAATGGATTTCATACAACTTTCTCCATCACATGTCTATAATTATTTTTTAGTCATGGTCTGTATGTTTTCACACTGGACTGAAACCTTCCCTGCAGGCAGGCTACTGCTTTTCCATGGCTAAAGTCCTTTTGGAAGATATTTTATCCCTACCTAGGGAACTCCTCTTGAGCTTCACAGTGATCAAGGAACATATTTTACTGGCCAGATACTTTAACAAGTCTGTGCTGTTTGGCTGGTTTCACAACACTTTCACTGTGCTTACCACCCTCAGTACTCTGGTTTAGTTAAACACACTAACGGCATTATGAGGATTCAATCGGCACAATTTGTAAAGGCTCTCCAAACAACTTGGCCAAAAGCATTCTCACTGATCCTTTTATTTATTATAATTTTTTAATGACAAAGATGCTCTAAATTAATACTTTGAAAAAAATTTCTGTTTTTAGTTCAATGCAGTATATACATTTGAAAATAGTAGTAAATGACAGATATTATATATTCAGTCCAAAGATAATGCCTTTTTGCCTGTTTGGTATTCCAAATCCATTTTAATAGTACTTTGAAAGACTCCTTCTGGGCCTGGTGACTGCCAGGTCAGAAGTCATGGTGCTAGGCTAACTCAATCTCAAAGATTTCTGTGGAACATGATAGATCCTCTGTAAAAACAAAAAATAAAACAAAATAAAGAAAAGACACTTCCATGGTGAAATAAGTTTGGGAAATAATGCACATTAACCTTCGTCTTGGAATTCACAAAGCAAAATAAGCTATTGAAATTTCCAAAAAGTTCTGAAATAATAACGGCTATTTACTTTTGTTTATCCTAGACTCTAGGTCTTAGAGATTTCAACTCTTATTTGACTACAAAATCTTTTCTTCCCACCACACCTGTTAGCATTCCTAAAACTAATTCTCTGAGGAATACACTCTATGAAATGCTGTCAGCCAAAAGAGAACAAAGACTCTGCCTGTTTATCCCTTTTTTTCCACTGGGGAGTACAAGGCCAGGCACATAGTAATTTTAAAAAGAAGTAATTCATTACCTAAAAAATAAATATCTTACATATACAGAAAAGTATAGAGAATGTTATGACAAATAGCTATAGACTCACTCCCACGTTTAATAAGTATTAACATTGTACAGTATTTGTTTCAAATCCTTTCTTTTTTAAACAAGCAAGTTATTACAGATACCATCCAAGTCTTATCTCTAACTCCATATTCATCTCCAAAGTAACCACTATCCTGAAGTAGGTCTATATTCAACTCAATCCATGCATGCACATTTTAGACTTTTACTATACACATATGCATTAAAAGTAATATAAAATATGTTTTGCATGTTTAAAAAATGTACCTGGACTCTTATAACTGATCTATAATAAGATGATCAAGCCATTAAAAGTCAGTCAAAAGACTGGATTTTTAAACAAAGAAGATATAGGGATGGTAAATAACTACATAAAAAGATGCACAACATCATTAGTCAGTACAGAAACAAATAATAACAACAATACATACCACTATACACCTACTAGAATGACAAAAACTAAAAAGGCTGAGTATGCCATGTGTCAGCAAAGATGAAGAGCAACTGAAACTCTCATACATTGCTGATGAAAATTGTATAGTCATCTTGGAAAACTGTTTGGCATAAAGTTAACAGGTGTTTACCCAAGAGAAATGAAAACTTGTGTCAACAAAAGAACCTGTCCATGAATGTTTACTTCATTCATAATGGCCCCAAGTTGGATACAACCCAAATGCTCATTAACTGGTGAATAAACAAATATTCAATGGAATATTACTCAGTGATAAAAAGAGATTAATTACTGAGACCTGAAACAATACAAATGGATCCCAAAGGCAATACTAAGTGAAAGAAATAGATACAAAAGCCTACATACTATATGATTCCATTTATATAACATTCTGGAAAAAAAAATAGAAATAATCAGATTAGTGGTTGCCAGGGGTTGGAGTTGGGTGAGGGGATTCACTAGGCAGAGGCATGAGGAAAACTTTTAGAGTGAAGGAAATATTCTATATTTTGATTTTGATGATGCCATTGGTCTTTTTAAATCTCAGATCCAGCCCCTTTGGAACTCATAAACTCTCACCTTTTGAGATAGTCACAGGCTTCCCAACATACTTGGCTCTTGCTTCTTTTGATCCACAACTGATAAAAGGAAAAATACACCAATATTGCAAAGGCCTAATTGTTTCTATTAAAAAATAGTCATGTTTTGGTACAGCAATCTTTTCACAGTGTACTCTCATAATACAAAAAGACCTTAAACATCACAGGTTGCAACCGGGAGATTCTACTAGAAAAGACACCTCCAGAAGAACTCTCTTCAACCTCACTGGAGAGGCCCATATCAAATATTGCTAGCCAACCTTTGTGCTGTCAAACTCCAAGGAATAGACTCTTGGATTCACGTGATGTACCTAAAAAAGCACTGAGCCACACCTGGACCAGCACAACATCTGGTAACTTGAAAGTAAAGATTTCCCGGAATTAAAGCAGATGACATCCGATAAGACAGTTTTCCCAAGATAAATGAACAAGGTATGTTGGAAATTTAGTGCCAAACCTTTGCTGATGACATGACACTTCAAATGATCTCCAGTGTCTATGATCTTGTTAACATATGGACTTCAGATTAAAAGTACCTGAGAGTTCTGCATCCTACCCCTCGTTGTTACTTGCATGTGACCTCAGTAGGTTCCCAATCTGTGAGCTTTCCCTCCAACGTGAGACACTACACACAGTAAAGGTCCTTCCTGACACTGAGGGGCAAAAAGCCACTGAAACTAGAAAACCTGACTCTTGATCAGTGATGCTTTCAAAGATCCTTATCAAAAGGGGGAAGTATAAAAAAATTAATAAACAGAAATCTCAATTTTAAAAATTTGGGAGACCAGAGGATTGAGCTCTCATATTCTGTGATGACAACTGTGCCCAACAGGAAGAAAAAGAGACTCCTCTTCTTTCCTGGCAAGGATTTAGCCAATGAAAGGCCATGGATGCTTTGTTTACTACAGCCCTCCCAACTTTTGTTTTTTCCCTCTATAGAAGTGTTCTCCTACCATTGCCATGCAGAACTTGTACATGGCTTGCCTGGCTGCAGACCCCAATTTGCAGTTCTCTTCTGATCCTGAATAAATCCGTTTTCACTGGAGAAATATCTGGCAGTCTATTTGTTTCAGGTCAACAAGCTTCTACTAAGCTAAACCATAAACTGTACTTTATGCTCAATTAATAGTGTACTTCTCATGAAACTTTATATTACCCAGCATCTTTGGTCATGTTAATCACACCCCACTCCTTCCCCAATTGATCATCTCATTCTTACTCTTCAAAACTCTTCACAGGGGCCAACTCCCCTTAAATTGTTTCCCTGACACTTCTGCTACTTAGAATTGAGACTTCTGAGGCATTTTTGGTATTTTTTTAAATAAGTCTTAAAAATCATCCTTTCTCCACTATCCAAAATGTGCTACAACTTACATTTTAATTTTTTAGCATTTTCAAAGAAGATATTTCTCAAACTCTAATCCAATGTCTTAATTTTTTATAGATAATGATGTCTTTTTAATATCCACCTTAACTTATTCTTTTTTTTTTCTCATTTTATTCTTTAAGTATGCAGAAAAATAGTTGGTTACAATCCTTCTTAGAATAATCCACTTCATGTTTTATTACATGGATTAAAGTCAAACTATAAATTCCAATGAATTTGCCTCTAGCGCTTAACCTCAAGATTTGCTTTGTCCCTGAATCATCAGAAAGAAATTGGTCACTGTCAAATAAGAACTATATGTTTTATTTTATTATATCGCTGTATAATTGCTTTATTTTTATTTTGCTCAAAAAATAACCATGGTACAAAACATAATAAATTGTGACTGTGTAACTGTCATTCTGGTCAGAACAAAACAAAATCAGCTTGTGTTTTTCTTCATCTGGTAGATTTTTCTCCTAGCAGTTCAGTACATGTTAAAAAATAAACATACATTTCTAGGATTAAAAAAATTGGCAATTTATGAATATAGTTTATGTAAAGACTGATTAGCCACAAAATGATAAAAAGAAGAAATATATTGAAAAAAATTAGGTATGTAAAAGAAAAAGTTCCCATATCTAGAAACATGATTAAGATTGCAATTTGTAACCTCCTTTTGGAAAGAAATAAGCATTTCTCTGATAATTTTTGAAATACCTTTCTGATGAACGATAATGGATTTAAAATTTCGTTTGAGAAACCAGTGACTCAGCTACCATATGGTTAGTTGCCCTTTAGTCATGAGTCTAACAGTATTTATCCAGACTGTCTTTTTATATTTGTATCAGTGTAACAATTATTATCTAATCATTTTCCTCACTTATAAAATATCCCTACCAAGAATGGCTCTTTGAATTAGCCTACTAGAGCATTTTCTCTTGCATACAACCTATAAAAAAACTTAGACACAGGCTTATAATCAATTTATCTGATGTTTTCTCTAGCCAGACTAAATTCTAAGGGACTGTGTCATAGTTTAAGACATTTATCAATCACACTATTTTTTAGAATTGCAAAAATAGAGCACAAATGAAAAAGAACATAAAATCAACTATGTGTGAGGGAGAAAATTCAAGGGAGATTTAAATCTTTGAAAACAATGTTAACAATATATAATGCAAGAATTTCCATGAAAATAGTGTAAACGAACACCAATCTAATAACACTATTGCCAATAAGGCATGCATTTTTATCATTACATTATATGCAATGTTTAATTTATACTGAACTTGCTTTCATATAGCTTTTAACTTTTTAAAATGTTTCATGGCCATTACCACATTTCATCTCATTTAGTTGGTTTTACAACATAATTCTGCTTTTCTTGTTCTTGCACATTAAGAGCAGAAAGAGAAAAGATAAGTCATTCAAAAGTAATTTTGAAAGCATTTTCTGTCACTAGAAATGACAAGTCATAAACAGTAACACATGAAAAGGCCTGTAACCAAGACTTTTTACCAAACAAGTGATCTTCCAAGTCTGTCTTTCCTGCCACCATTTGAGTCTCCTTGCTTCATTCCATATCGCCAACTACTCCTATAACGGCAGTCTTTCTTATTTTCTTCAGAGACAACTACTAGTCTAGTAAAGACCCATAATCCAGCTGCATAACTGGAACAGCGTGGACCAGAAGCAGCTCAGTCACTAAGAACAGTCGATGTTACCCAGCCCACGAATGAGTCACCAGGGCTCCAAGAAAAATCACAAAAGAGCAAACGTAAAATTTTGTATAATGGACTAAAACCACCCAATTATCTGACATTATCATTTAACAACATCACCATTTTCCTGAAGTAATTAATTCCTATGGCCCTATTTCATACATAGAGGAAGAAATATCCTTTGTGAGAATATGACTAGTGTTATAGGTTATCTTTAAGACATTATCCCATTGTACCTGGAAAGAAAAGTTCCTTAGGGAATCTGTGACATAGTTCCCAACTACTTACTATAATCCCTGCTGCTGAAGGTAATCATTTAGAACAGAACTTGTTCCAATAGTTATTATCATTTCCTATAAAAGATACTCAATCTAATTCATCATCAATGAAAAGAATAAAAAAAACTAGTATTTGTTGAGCACATTTTTGGTGCTAGGCACAAATCCAGCCCTTCACATAGAGCATCTCATTATAATCTATTAATAAATATAACAACTCAGAGATAAAAATTTAAGTCTGAGCCTTCAGGGGCATTCTCTCTGATAGCATGCCTTCAGTGCTTCAGCCCTTGCTACTGCATTTCATTTCCTTCTCTCTCTGCTCCTGTCCTTCCGTGGCAATCTTCCCCTCTTGGCCTGGCTAAGTTCCAAGCTGCAGAAGGCACTGCTGTACACCAGAACCACAGGGGTCTGCACTGAAGTTCTCCCCTTGGAGCTTATCAATGAGCCTCCAGAACTTCCTTACACATCACAAAATTCATGGCACTGTTGAATCTGGTGGGTTACTTGGTCTGAGTGACAGATTTGTCATGATTCTTCTGGTTGTTTCAGGGAATGATACAGGTGAAATAACTGGTAATATGAATGGGAATCACAAGTTCTACATGCCTTATATCTTTGCTGCTGGCACTAATCTATGAAATTCCTCCTGGGATGCAGTATTAGTTCTGATTTATCTTGTCCAGGGAGGAGGGGTCAGAGGCTTCTTATTCTTTCCTATTTTACTGGCTTTTATTTCTACAGGTCAGAGAATTAATTTGAAGGTTCCACCCCAAATCAAAGTATCCATCCAAATTTTGTATACAAGAACCAAGGAAATTAGCACAGGATGGGACTGTGAATCCCTGGATGAACTGTGAGACAATAAACGCATGTATGATGCTTCTGAATGCCTAGGAGTATCACTCCCCTACCTAACACACCAGTGGAGTTATCTCTTCTGTATCACTTCAGAATCTAAGCCTGAAGCTTTGCTTTATAGGGCCATTTCTAGTACCAAGTATCTTAGTCTGAGTTCCTGCAAAGTGGATTCTTAAGAAAGGGCTTGTGTTGGTAATTTATTTTGGGAAGCAATCCCTGAAAAGGAAAAGTGAATACTTATGGAAAAAGAAACAGAGCAAAAGGGAAAAACAAACCCAATGGTATATTTTCAAGCTGATTCCCACTGTAGGGATTTGGAACTTGATAACGCTGGGCACCTTTGCAGAGGCATGTAAAATGCACTTCATAAATGTCTGCCCAGGGCAGAGAAAAAGAGGCATTTATCTACTGGCTCCAGTGCCTCCATCTGTAAGAAGATCAATGACCTGAAACTCAAGGTTTATACATGACTCAGTGTCTAGATGGTATCTCCCAAGAAATCTGAAAATCTGTGACAGAAACGTGCCCTGGGACAGAAAGGAAGAGAAAGTAGATGCAGCTGAGCCAGATGCTGTTACATTACATCTGTGGGAAGCTGGTCACCACAAGGGCTAAAGAATATGAAGGGGGACGCAAGAGATTTCTAGTTCAATCTTTCATCTTGTTTAAAAACACTTCATCCTCTATAACAAATTAAAATGTAGAGAAACCATTCTCAAACCCTTTCCAGCTTTTCTAAAGAGCCTTTAATTAGCAAATAAACTCACTATTACCTTTTGTTTTGCTTTTTTTTAAAAAAGCTACATATTGTATCATTACTTTTATTTATTTCTTTAATTGAAGTATAGTTTGCTGTACAATATATATATATTTTTAATTTTATTTATTTTTGGCTGCATTGGGTCTTCGTTGCTGTGCGCGGGCTTTCTCTAGTTGTGGCAAGCGGGGCTACTCTTTGTTGATGCGCGCGGGCTTCTCATTGAGGTGGCTTCTCTTATTGTGGAGCACGGGCACTAGGCGTGTAGGCTTAAGTAGTTGCAGCACACAGGCTCAGTAGTTGCAGCATGTGGGCTCATTAGTTGTGGCTCGGTGGGCTCTAGAGCACAGACTCAGTAGTTGTGGTGCATAGGCTTAGTTGCTCCGCAGCATGTGGGATCTTCCAGGACTAGGGCTCGAACCCGTGTCCCCTGCATTGGCAGGAGGATTCCTAACCACTGCGCCACCAGGGAAGTCCCTCACTATTACCTTTGCTTGCATGACAAAAAGCACAAATCTGGATGTCAGGCATTGCTGGATTAAAATATGTTTACAGCTTCCCTGATATATTCATCTAGAAGTAACAACTGGATATTTTTCGAGATTCCAAGGACCAGCTCTATTAAACCCATCTCCAGAACCCCTTTGTATCATTTCTAAATGATCTGAGCCTTTCAGACCAGATGCAAACAGTCAATGGTCAGCATCACATTGTAACCAAACAATAGTTAGCCATCATCTGCTAGGTCTGGCAGACAAGCTTGCACTCGATTGCAATTTGGTTTCAGCAGGCAACTTCTCAGAAAATGGGCAGATCACTCAACACTCCCTCTCCTTCTTCTCATTAAACTTCAGCATGCTCTTGGTGGACTCCCAGCAACACACCTTCCTAGAACTGGAGTCCCTCCCTCCTTGCCATCCAGCGTGGCTGTTGCCTTTTTCTGCAGGTGAAAGTGATCTGTTTTGGGCACCTGCTGGCTGGCTCCTCTAAACTCCCCAAGACACCAGTCAGTCCTCTGTAAGAGAGAAGCTGCTGTCACGACTATCCGAGCTGACTCATTTTGGCATTTCCTTTATTTTTCAATATTGAAGTCGTACTGGGGAGATTCTGACAAATAGAGGTAATACCAATGGCAAATGAGAACCAACGAGGGAGTCAGTTTTCACCCAGAGAGGGAATCAGAACTGTTTCTGAGTTGAGAGGCACATATCTGTGCCAGCTACAAATTGGCACTTGCCGTCTCCCTCTACAAGGATGAAATCATGAGCCCTGCAGCTGCTGACTTTCAACCACCCCTGAAAGGAGTTCAGGGCTGAGATCAGGAACGTGGCATCATTCTGTGCTCTGGGAAAAACTGGCAGAACAGATCTTCAGACAGATATTTTCAGAAGATTTTATGAGCCCAATTCTTGCATCTCCTCGTATCTAGAAAAGCACTAAAATCATTAACGGTACATCTGCTCCTTGTGACGAGCAGCAAGCCTCTGCCAACATGTGTGCTTGACTGCACATCCCCACTTCACTGAAATCACATGTAACACTGACCTTGCCCCCAGACTGCTCTTTGGAGCAGTTTCTCAGAGCTCCCTGAAATGCTGTCTCCCAGGCTATAATCCTCATTTTGCCCCAAATAAAACTTAACTCACAACTCTAATATTGTGCATTTTTTTAGTTGACGTCTGAATGCAATGGACAATGGACTGGAGTTTAGAAAAGAGGTCAGAGCTGAACTTTTATGATTCAGGGTAGTGAATGGAAATGGCTTTGGTTGATTCAACAAGCTGCAAAAGAGAAGGGGACACTTTGTCCTTAGTGTTCGGCATAAGTAAGGCACAGAGTGAGCCCCGAAAGCATGTGCCCCGAAAGCACAGCCACCTTTTCTTTCATAATTCAACACTCAAATTTCTCGGAAATTCTTAAAAATTTCTAACTTTCCAAACTACTTTAAAATCTCTTGTTATAAAAATACATTTTCTTTCCAAATTTGGATTCCAATCACCACACAAGTTCTCTCTTGCATTTTACTTGACAAAGTAATGGCATTCAGCAAAATTTGAAATGCTGACACATAAATTTAACCCACATATGGATTAAAGTTTAATCCACATATGAATGTGAAATTCCACAGAAAACAGTCCTGTGAAACATCTGGAAAACTGTATCAGTCCTTTGGTCTTTCAGATCATGTGACTATTTCTCCTTTAATAATTGCACATCCCTGAAATCTTCCCTTCTAAGAAAAACTGGCATTATCATATCATTCCATAGAGTAAGTTATTACCATGACTACTGACCAACATCTGTGTCTAAGATGTTGCTTTCTTTATGACAGATGAAAAAAAATATGTTTTCATAATGATCACTAACATAACCCTGTGGAAAAATAAATTAAATATAGTTTATAAAATGAAAAGAATACGCTAATGTGACATTAAGACTGCAAATTTGAGGCTCCTTTCAGTTTAATGATGCTAAACATTTTAAGAAAAAATTTTAAAGCTACAGTAGTAGTTTTCTCACTCTCTCCTTTTCTAAGCCTCATTGGGAATTTGTCCAAAGACATATCAGCCCAACGAATACCTCCAAGTCCTTGTTATGTACAGTAAAACAGTGGGGACCTTACATTTCTGCATCATTCTTCATAGGATGTACAAAATGAGATTCTTCCATGGTATCTTCCACACAACTTATTTCTACATGCTTTTCGGGACAAGAAGACAAGAAAGCTTTTGGAGAGAAAAAACTCAAATTGTACCATGAAGGTCCCTTTTTTTTTTTTATTAATTCAACAGCTATATTTTATTTTTTTGATTTTTTTGTTGAAGATAGTTGAGTTACAGTGTTGTGTTAATTTCTGCTGTACAGCAAAGTAACTCAGACATATATATATATTTTTCATATACTCTTCCATTATGGTTCATCACAGGGTATTGAATATAGTTCCCTGTGCTATACAGTAGGACCTTGTTGTTTATCCATCCTATATACACTAGTTTGCTAATCCCAAACTCCCAATCCAAGAAGGTCCCTTTTCAATCTGCTTTGTGGAGGCCAAGCCTATGGATGGTCAATACTGCAGGAAGCCTGACCAGAGACAAGATTAAAGCACCTAGACACACATTTAGATACACATGTATACAGCATTTAGATATACATACACATATATAAGAAAAGGGGAAATGAGGGCCGGCAGGGTTTGAAATAAGATCTGAGATTACACATAAATTTTACCTGAAAGCTGAGGCCCAAACAACGGTTTAATTCTGCCTAGATAAGTGTTCTTTACTTCCTCTAATTTCAAATGGCTAGATTGCAAATATGGGCTGTGGCTCACCAGAGGGAACAAGAAAAGAGAATGAAAATGGACTTTATAACTGACATTCATCTACTTTTCTTCAAGAATACATCACATGTCCTGTTTTTAATGCTGTCATGCTAACTTTCCCCTCAACACCTTAGAAGATTCAGTGTTAGCTCAAGTTCCTGTGCCCGATGCACAGTGAGGCCAAACAAACTGAAACAGAGAAAGGTTTATTGCAAGGCTATGCAAGGAGGTGGGTGGCTTATGCCCTAAAAAGCCCCAGAGCTCCCCGAAGGGTTTCAGCAAAGCACTTTTAAAAGCCAGGTGAGGAAGGGGGAGTCGCAGGGTACAAGATCAGCTTGTGCACAATTCTCTGATTGGCTGATGGTGAGGTAGCAGGGTGGTGTCACAGGGTTTAACATTATCAGTCCTTAGGCTCAAGGAGGCCTGGGGCTATGTGCTCTTGGTCACCAAGTAGTTAACACCTTCCATTGGGGGGAGGGGCGGTGTTTCACATCTGCAAAACAACTCAGGAAATGTGCATCAAATACTTCTATCTATGGACTTCCCTGGTGGCACAGTGGTTCAAAGTCCGCCTGCGGATGCAGGGGACACGGGTTCGTGCCCCGGGCCGGGAGGATCCCACATGCCGCGGAGCGGCTGGGCCCGTGAGCCATGGCCGCTGAGCCTGCGCGTCCGGAGCCTGTGCTCCACAACGGGAGAGGCCACAACAGGGAGAGGCCGGCGTACCACAAAAAAAAAAAAAATAATCGCCTGCCAATGCAGGGGACACCGGTTCGAGCCCTGGTCCAGGAAGATCCCGTATGCTCGGAGCAGCTAAGCCTGTGTGCCACAATTACTGATCCTGCCTCTAGAGCCTGCGAGCCATAACTACTGAGCCCACGAGCCATAACTACTGAAGCCCGCGTGCCTAGAGCCCGTGTTCCACAACAAGAGAAGCCACTGCAATGAGAATCACGTGCAGCGCAACAAAGAGTAGACCCCGCTCACCACAACTAAAGAAAGCCCGCACGCAG
The DNA here is from genome assembly GCF_005190385.1 of Monodon monoceros. Taxonomy (NCBI): domain Eukaryota; kingdom Metazoa; phylum Chordata; class Mammalia; order Artiodactyla; family Monodontidae; genus Monodon; species Monodon monoceros. The sequence goes on from NW_021703775.1 coordinate 19,626,786, forward strand.
CAAGGAAGACTCAAGGCAGCCAAAATTTAATTAATTAATTAAAAAAAATACTATTATCTAGCTACTTCAGAGAGGGACTAAAGCAGAGGATATGGGGGAAGGTCTTATGGTCCTGCTCGGTTACAAGAGGTTCATTGAGGACCCCAGTCCTCTGTTTTTCATGTTTTCTGGGAGTGAAAACGAATGACACCACTCTCCTGGGAAAAATGTGTTTTATGAAGAAATCCTCAAAGTGTTATTCAAAATCCCCGTCTTCCAGGAATTCATTTCAGTGTTTTCAAATGTATTCTCATTTTTAGGTATTCAAGTGTCTGTCTCCTCCTTTCAATTAATGAGACCGAGTTCTTCTGAGTCCCCTTTGAAGTCTCAGCTTGGTCACATCATAATTTCTTGATGCCTCACATTAACTTGCTATTCTTCCAAGCACAGCTTTATTGTCATTAAAAAGTTTGCCTTCTTATATAAATGACTTGATTTTTACTAGAACCTATTTCACTCCAGTGCTTCATCTCCTATTCTGCATTTTGTGTTAAAAAGATTTTAAATTTTCCCAAAAAAACCCTGCTTTAATCTGATTAAAAAGGAAAAAATATCCTGTTATACAATATAGCTTAGTCCTGACAGTTTTTTTTTTTTCTTTTTCGTAATGCAAGTGCCTGATTTAAGCTTTGATTGCAGAGCCATCCATTTCAAAAAGGCATCCACTTGATAACAGGCTATCTCAAATAAGCACATGGCCAGCCATGGACTAGATAAAGAGTCAGACCACCTCCCCCTAATGAGGCTCCTGTGTTTTAAAGATCTTGGTTGATTCCAATAACTGGCCCTTTGAGCCCCTTGGTTTTTTTTTCTCTTCCCATGCTTTAACTTCCCATTCAAATGTTTTAAATTCACCAATAAAGAGTCAGCCCTCAAAACCCTAGGTTCCCACCCTTGACCCCAATAAAAGCAGAACCCCAGGCCCCTGAGCTCTCTCTGATAAATGGAATATTGTCTGCCGTATCAGTAAACAAAGGATGTCACAGTCATCAGCGATTGCAGCCACAGCTGATGGTGAGCTGGTGAGCCCTGAGGGAATTCAGGAAGGACAAGAATACCTGCCATCTAGCAGCCATCAGACTGCAGCCACTCCCCATGGTGAGCTCTAAGGAAACTCAGGATGTGAAAACACAGGATAGTGGCCCCAGCTAGCTGAGGTGTATATCAAAGGGATGAATTCAGTAAGCCCAGACTCTTGCATCTTCCCATACATAAAAAAGAGCTAAATTCCTTAACTTGAGATTTCTAGGTTTCTTTAATTAACAGTAACCTTTTGTTCCTACTACCTGCCCTTTGTTACAAAACTCCTATATATGCTGGCTCCCCTACCTTGCCTCCTTGGAGCAGTTTTCTCAGGGATACCTGAGATGCAGTCTCCCGGGCTTGAAGTCCTAAAAACTCCTGCAGAATAAAACTTAACTCTCAACTTTTACGTTGTGAATGTACTTTTTTAGTCGACACTCTGTCGACCTCAACCTCGCTATGTGGCTTCAGGTGTGCTGTGTAATTTCCAGGTCCTGTAAGTAATAAGCCTTTTATTTTTTCAGTTTCCTGATGATTATTGCTGAAGGGCATCTTGCAATCATAGTAAAAACCACAAGGGCCAGTCCAACCACAACATTGGTTACTGACAGACTGAAATTGGCACAAAATATACTACTAAAAAGTTTTGATATATTTGAAATACTGAGTTTTTAAAAGTCCAGGACCCACCAAGACACTAACAATTATGTTCTTGACATGAAGCTCAGAATAATGATAAAAGCATTAGCGTAGGATTCTGACGACCAGGGGATTAGTACCATCTTTCTTTGAACCTGATTCCTGATCTGGAACCATAAGAGCTGGACTAGACCAATGGATCAAAATCCCTTGGAAGTCTAATTAAAACACAGATCATTGGGCCCCACCACAGAATGTCTGATTCCACAGGTCTGGGGTGGGGTGCAGAATATACATTACTAACAAGTTCCCAGGTGATGCTGATACTTCAGGTCTTGGGACCACACTGTGAGATCCTCCAGATTAGTTAATGACAAAGATCTTTCTCTCAGGGAATATCTATATGTAAATATATAAAAATACATAAATATATATACATAGATATCTCTCTGAAAAAGGGCATATTAGTAACAGTGAGAGGGGATGCATCATTAAATGATGTTTCATTTAATGAAGTTCGCACCAGAAAACAAAGCAATCCTCTAAAGCATCTCATGATAAACCATTAATTTTTACAAATAAGGAAATTTTTTCCCCTATTTCTTCCTTATGTTTACAAACAAGGAAAGTAGAACATATTTAATTCAAACTTTTAAAATGTTTAACTCCTCATCACAAATTCTTTTTGTAAATCAAATTAACAGAAATTTGTAAATTAAATTTATAAATTTAAATAGGCAAACACAAGAGAAATAGAGGCAACTTTTGTTAGATTAAGACACTCTTTCTTCTAACAAAGATTAAGATTCCAATATAAGCAAGAGAAACAAGACCAGTATTACCTCCTTTTAGGTGACTGCTGGCCTGGCATGCCTGGGCTTTTGCTGACCTCCCCACTTTCCATCCCATCCTATCCATCCTCCACCTGAGTTTACACTAGATGACTACCTAGTTACTTCCTCATTCTAGTCCACAAATTTTACAGAACAAAAATAAAAAGCCCCTTTCATAGCCTTCTGGTATGAACAGCTTGTACTGATAATGTTTTATACATTTGATACGTTGTTTATATTTTGAAAGGTACCTTTTAAAGTAACAGAGTAATAACCTGAATGAGAATTGCGGCAACAGAGCTGGAAATAGAAGTGGAAGAAGGCCCCTCCTTTGAGACTCTGCAAATCACATTGAAAGCGATCAGTTAAACATGCATAACTAGATTGTGAGCCTCACAAGGCACATCTATCTCCACTCCAGCACCTCCAGGAGAGCTAACACAGTATCCCAGGCCAATGTGGGAATGCTTAATACATACTGGGTGGGTTGCCCGTTTCTGGCATATGTGGGGAAAAATCTTGCATTAGCATTTCTAGTAATCACACTGTAACCATTTCTCATTACATAACTGATGCTGCTATATGCATTATTCTTCCTAACCTGATTCTCTTACTTGGCTTGAAACTCTGCGCCTGCCAAAGGCTACCCACCACGTGTTTGGCAGGTCCATCTGTCCCTTCCCAGTGGGATCCATATCTGCCTGTTGGACGCTGCTGTCCCTCGTAGTTTTATAAGGAAATCTAACACACTTGAAGTCAGGAGTTAGTTCTCACTGCATGTGTGTGTTTTTTTGTTTGTTTGTTTTTGTTTTTGTTTTGCAGGGAAAGGAGAACATTTGTTTTTCTATAAGTTTATCATCAACCTGGGTAAAGTTTAAAAAAATTTTAAATAGCTGTTGAAGCGATTATAATGTCAAAGGCTTTCTTAGGTTCCAGAAAGATCTTATAATTAATTTTCTTCGTATTTTGCAAGGTCTGCCTCTGTCCTTACTGGCTAAGCAGGGCCCCTGTAAGGGCATCGGGTATCATAAACACAAAAAATATAAATGCATTAAAGGGTAGATGGGCATCCTTGTCTCTTGGGATCTGGTGCTGTGAAACCTGTATCCCTAAATACACATTCTCATGACTAAGACTTTTCAGGGCCCAGAGAAACCCTTTTCCATATCTACTGTCCAATGTCCTCAAAAACAAAAGGTAACTGCCCATATGTTAAGAATTCTCATGTGTTGTTAGAAACAGATATTTCTCCTGGGAACAGGAGGCTTGAAGAGAAGCATTTATTTCACTAATAAGACAAATTAATTAACATACCCTTCCCTAAGATAGAATCAATACAATAGATTCTCATACAGAGACATATTTTTTCATAGTAGTGTTAAGTGACTATTTTTTGTGTCTCTTCCTGTTTCGAACTGTGGTTCTGAGTCACACACAAAACGTCACAATATTCATACAAGTTGCACATGGGGGCAGATATATATAATATTAAGCAATTTATATTACTCCTAAATTTATATAAATTTAGGTCCTAATTATAGCAAGTGTTAATCATGATATACTTTATTTCAGCAACTAGAAAGCCACTGAATAGCAAAATTGCTAATAATTTCTTTCCATAAACAAATTTAATGAGATTTAATTTAATTTTTTTAAATTAACTAAAATTTTAAGCTTTATTATTTTACAATTGATTTAACAATTTAATATTCATTATAATATATTTATTGTGCCCTTTAATTTTAGAAGTTACTTTTGAATATATTAAAGTAATTTTTAAATCACTTATGTAAAATATTTTATACTTTTTGAATTATTCCATTTTAATTTTTGAAAAACACTGAAACTTTTTGTACTTTCATTACTATTACATTTTTCAATCATTTTGGTCATTCAACAGAACATAAATTATGTGAAAATCTTTACTATACATAATTTGTGACTGTGCTGAAATGAAGGCAAGAAAACTACATTTTATGTAAAAATACATCATAGTTTTTGTATGTGACTTTATTACTTATGCAGCCCATCGACTGAATAGCAATATTTAAAATTAGTTGACCTTGAAATTTTGCTAACTTTCTGTCATACAAATAGTCTGGCATTGCCTATATTTTTCACTATTATCATTATGGAGTCTGTTTGTCATGACAGGAGGAGAGAACATATTTTAACAGACAGTTTGTTAGCCTGATTTAATATTTAGACATATGGTCGGTAAGTCTCCAGTGTACTCCTCCTTTGGGCTCACAAATACTAAGGTTGAGCTTATCCTGTTCCATTTTAGGAAATCAAATCAGCCACACGGGATCCATGTTCACACATTCACAACAGTCAACTGAAGAGGGAGCCTGATGTCAGATAGTGAAGCCAGTGATATGTATTGGAAACGATAACAGATTTTGGTTTTGAACAAGATAGACTTATCCTATCCATTACGACTTGGTGCAATATACACACTCTTATTCATAAGATATAATCCTATTTAAATGTTCACTTTGAGGTCAATATCAAGCATTCTCATCTTTTAGATGTCCAAGGCCGTGTTGAAATAAAATCCTTATGTCTGCTTTCCCATTTATCTTTCTCTGAAGTCTTATTTCCCCTGTCCTCCAAACTTTCACTTTTATTCTTTCCCTTCTTTCTTGCATGTTTTACCTCCTTCATGTGTCTAGGTGGGGGGATCCTAGAGAGAGTTGGAAAAAGAAATGAAAACAAAAATGAAGACTAGGGAATTTTTCTGCAATGTTACAGTCTGATAACGTATTGTAATTTCTGCACTAGAGTTTAGATTAGCCAAACTGTGAAGAAGGCTAAGATTTACTTTAAGATGCCTCCCCTTCATCAGGATGTTAAAAATTCTCTAGATTTTCTGCATATCTTGTGAACAGATGCACTATCTACCACTTTGTTTCAAACTATATTGTTAAAGATGTTTGTAGGACAGAAAGCCCTGGAAAGTAGAGAGGGCAGACAGCAGTTTGCTTATTATTCAGTAAAAATAATGTGCCCCTTGGAAACAAAGGAGAGGCATGCTTACCATCCAATATAAAAGATTCAGGTTCCTTTAGCTCAGGGATCCCCAGCAGAAATGCAATCCCCCTGTATGCACAGCCGTACATGTGCCCCTCTGTTTCAACCCCATGGGTTTGGAGCGGCAGGGGAACCTATATGAACATGAAGGTCATGCTGCTTTCTGTGCTGTGAGTAGTAAAGGCCTTTGTCTCTAACCTCAGTCCTGTGTCTTCTACTAGCATCTCTGAAACTGCAGCAAGCTAACATTAGCTTACCAGTAGCTCAATATTGTACATGCTGTACAGTTCTCTGCTTTTCCCTTCATCACTTCCCATTTCAATATCACCAGCAGAGATACTCCAGATACTCCAGTTAGGCACATTTTCTCCAGATTGTCACCACACTAAACACACATACCACCCAAAAGCCTCTCTCTCTCTGCTGCACAAAATATTTATCCAGCTTAGCACATATAAGATATTCTGTTGATTTCTGTCAAGTAAAAAAATAAGTGTAGTAGTGGACAGGAACTATCATCCACTAATTCACATTATGTAATAAATGACTAACAAGATCATGAGGCATTGTGCAGCATAGGTATTGGGTTAGCCAAAATGTTCATTCTGGTTTTTCCGAAAGATGTTATGGAAAACCCCGAATGAACTTTTTGGCTAACCCAATATTATAAGAATAAATACATGTATATAAAATTTTGTCATTGATCAGTTACTTGGATTTCATAAATATGTCATCTTGTTGAATACTCACCATCCACACTGTCATGGGTATTTTCATCTCTGCTTTACCGATTAGGAAACTGAGGAATGATTAAATAATTTTTATAGTATCACAAAACTATGACATGTTCAATCTGGCACAAGAACTGTGACCCTAAGGTCTGAGATCTTTTCACTATTTTCAAACTCCATGAGCTTAATTAAAAAATAAAATAGTAGAGGCAACTACTTGGAATGAATCAGTGCAAAGCAATGGGGCAGGTAAAGGAAGAACAAGGAAAAACACATCCGAGCACAAGGGCTTCTTCCCATTGATCACGTCACACTCAGGATAGCTGCCCCTGCCACGATGGACCTGGTGTCATTATAAAGTTCATTGCACTGGGCACTGCCACATTTTATTTTGAAAACTGAACACTATAAAATCGATTTATAAAATTTATAAATATTTTACTCTACAAGAATTGCTTTATTTCAAGCATTTTATGCCCACATTCTAGTGGTTAAAAGCACAAGTTCTTGAGTCCAAGTATGAATTTGAACCCTCACCCTAAAATTTTCTGTGTGAGCTCATGTAAGTTAAGAGAGCAATGATAGAACCTACCACACTGGTTATTCTAATGATGAAATGAGAGATTAAATGCAAATTTTATTATAGCTGCTGAACCATAGAAAGTAATCCATAAATGTTAGTTACTATTCTGGATATTATTATATTTCATCTTATTTACGAATTTACTTATTTCTTCTCTCCCAGAAGAATTTAAGATGTCAAGAATTCTAAAGAGTCTAAGATGTTACCTGCCACAGTTTCATGGAGGCAACAATTCCATAGGGCTGGGCATAATGGGTGCTTATATCCACAGATGTTTTGTTACAGGAGAGGAATTCTGAGCCTAGGAAACCTCAGTCTTTTATGGATAGCAAACATATAAGTCCTCTTTTCCAGGGAAGACATTTTCCATTTTTTATTACACTGGACAGTCTCTCAGCGCTGAAAGGAGATATTACTGAGGCAGGAGTAGATGGGCCCTTGAGCTGCACAGCTGGAGTCTGTCAAATGGAATAAACTGGAGCTTTGTTTTCCCTAGACATTTCAGGGAAAAAGTTAATGGCAGGAGCTGAGCTCTGCTGGAGTAAAGAGATAAGACAACCACATCTATCACTCTTGAGGTCAAGGAAGCCTCCCCAACTGCACATGCACAGGAAGGCACCTCAGTGGTCATAAAAGGGAGGGGGTGCCACCCCATAATAGGTGGTGTCAACCTCCCTTAGGCCTCTGCACTAGAATCCATCTTGGCTAAAAAATGCACACGCATTTTGGGAGGGCCCTGAGACAGGTCAGATGTGGGAAAAGAAGCAAGATGATTTGCCAGAGGAAAACAAAGACCCGGAAGAACTGCCCCATGTAAGTGATTTAAGTCACTTCTCTGGTGCGCTCCTCATTCAGGAAGACACCCGCACCCTTCTTTGGGTGTGTGTTTCTGCCTTGCCTCTGTCTTAAATAAATAAACTTCTTCTCTGTGTGCTCTCCCACATGCTGTGCCGTGCTTCCAACACTAAACTTTGTGCTTGTTTTTACAGCTTCTCTCTCTTTGAAAAATTGTTGTTTTCAAACAGGGGCAAGAGTCAGAGAGGCTTTGCTTCTAACCTCCAGCTGCTGATGGACTAGCAGCTAGAATTCCTGCTTTTCACCCAGGCTACCCGGGTTCAATTCCTGGGCAGGGAACTAAGATCCTGCTTCAAGCCACCATTCACTGCTGTCTCCCTGAGATCACTACCTCTACCTTCTTTTTTTTAAAAAATAAATTTATTTATTTATTTTATTTTTGGCTGCGTTGAGTCTTCCTTGCTGCACACGGGCTTTCTCTAGTTGCAGAGAGTGGGGGCTCTTTGTTGCGGTGCACAGGCTTCTCATTATGGTGGCTTCTCTTGTTGTGGAGCACGGGCTCTAGGCTCATGGGCTTCAGTAGTTGTGGCACACGGGCTTAGTTGCTCCGCAGCATGTGGGATCTTCCCAGACCAGGGCTCGAACCCGTGTCCCCTGCATTGGGAAAGGATGCAAGCAAACCTGCCCTTTGCCCCAGAGGGAGACACTATCTCTATTTCCAAGGCCATTGACTATACAAACATCCTTGAAAAGATAATCCAGTACAAAGGGCCCTCAGCCCTTCTGCTCCCAAGATGCGCAGAAATGTAAGAGACTCATGAAAAACTGTCTCTCAAGACAAGGACTGTAAGAGTAGAGAACATGCCAGTCACCTACAAGGCTATACTCCTAGAGTTGAGAAAGAACAGGCCTGATTACAACAAAAAATATATATATTTTTAAAGCATTGGGGATTTCATTGATGACAAGCAATAATAACAATGAACAAAGGAAAGAGTTGGCATGGTTGCTTGTTTCAAGATGCAAAGCTCTGTGATCTCATTCATCCAATGGCTTTCAATACCATCTAGGTGCAAATGGCTTTCAAACTACATAACTAGCTACTAACATCCTCCTAAATTCACGACTATTTTTTAAATTATCTAATGAACATCTCCATTTCGCTATTTAACAAGCACCATAAAATTAACTTATCCAAGATAGAATGCATGGTACTTCCACTCCCAAACTTCTTTCTCTAGTTTCTCTCTTCTTTTTTTTTTTTTTTCCAATTTGATTGGAGTATAGTTGATTTACAACGTTGTGGTAGTTTCAGGTGACAGCAAAGTGATTCAGTTATACATATATACATGTATATATATTCACTCTTTTTCAGATTATTTTCTCATATAGGTTATAACAGAATATTGAAAAAATGTTTTTGTTAAATGAAAGAATTATAACAGTTGGCATAAATTTGCATCTACCACTGCATTGTATAAAAGTGTTACATTATTTAATTTTATTTAAATCTGGTTCCTAAGAAATTTAATGGTGAGTTCAGGAGACCATTCTTCCTCTCTCTTTAGAGTTACAAATAATAGAGGTGTCTTTATCACACCTGAGGAAGGAAGGGATTCTGGTATATAGTCAAGGATGATCACAGCTCATTCCTCAAATTACACATGATCCCTTGCTTCACGTGGGCCAGAATCTTTCCAAATGCTAGAATCTGAGCTCCTTCAGAGCATCTGGAGGGCACGTCCCCTGTGGTCCTGCCAGGTCATGGCCATGAGTTTGGTCTTTGTAGCGAGCACAGTCCTCCATCTGCCTCCCAGTCTTAGAGAATCATCCCACTTCTTTCTTCTTCCTCTTCTCATACTTTTCTCCTTTTGTTTTCCCCACAAGTATGATTCCTTCAAGGAGTATACGTTTTCATGAAACACAAATCCTATATAACTAAGCAATCATACCACCCTGAAGCAACCACTCACAGAGGCCTAATTACTTCTGGAGGGGAGAAGATGAAGGCAGAATGAAACAAATACTAATATCTCAAAACATTATCCTGACTCATTATTATTGTTGACATAACGCTATAGGTAAGTTTTCTTGTTTGTTTGTTTGTTTTTTTAATTTTACAAACCTTTGGGTGAATAAAAGGAGAGGTAAAAAGGACCGGTTGAGGAATATTTAGAAGAGTAATGGGCAAAAGAACCTGGATTTAAATTTGGGGCTTTAGGGACCTCATGAGTTTATTTGCCCCACAACTCAAACTGTGACCTCCTATACTGTTAATATTTCAATATCCAGTGAAACCAACTAACAAGTCTCTGATGGCCTCTTCTATGTCTGAGGGTTAACTTAAAGGCTGAAGATATTATTTAAATCATTTTTCAGTTCTACCAGTGATAGTTGTGAGCTAATTTCACATCTCTGCCCAATGGAACATACTTTGTAAACCATGAATCAAAGTCTGATATATGCAGGTTTGAATGAACCCTAAATAAAAGACTCAACTCTTAGAAGATAAAGATATGAAAGGCTTAATCAACCAGCTCCAGCCAATATCCATTCTGTAAGTTTTAAGAGATCTGCATAGTACTTCGCAATTCTACTTATAAATAAGCCAGATGAAAATAATTCTTTGGGCTTATCATTCATAGCTTGTCTAAGGTGGTCAATATGTCTTACGATGTACGTTACAGGACTAAGTAATGATTAAGACAAGGGACATTAAAAGTCATCGTAAGTATGATTAGATCAATGAACTGTTACCTCAGTAAAAACTGGAAGTCTGAGAAGTAATATGAGATGATGATACATACAATTGATAGCTAATAGATAGCTCTATTTACAATTTATCTGATTCCAATAATAATTCTCTGGCCTTACAATCTGATTCTTAAATAATTTCATTGAAAAGTCACAACCCCATTATGTTTCTAACATAACACCGAAGTTAGCTTCAAAAGATGTTTGAAGGTAATTTATTTAATGAATAATCATTATGCCTCTCTGTTCAGTAATCTATAGTTTCAACTTCCATTTGCATCTACACCCACTCTTGGTGTTTTACCCTTCCCACCATATTCAAATCATTCTCACAAAGGTTTCCAATTACTTTCTTAATGACTACAGAGTTTTCAGTCATTAACTCACTTGTCCTTTCTGTGCCTTTTGACCTTGTAAGCTACTCCCTCTCCCCTGTGTCCTTCCCTTTTATTGTCATCTCTCACACCATTCTGCTTGGTAATTCTCCTGGCAGCACTTACAGCATCCAAAACCTAAGTTTCTTTGTCAATACCTCACAAATTTATTGTTTCTTTGTCTAAAAATTATAAAAGCAGCTGCTCTGCCACTTCTTAGTGTCATTTCTATAGGAACTCCAAGTCCATGAATTAAAATTTGTTTCATCTTCTCCTGTTAATCTGTCTTACGGCAATTTTGTTATGAGTCCAGCCACAAGAACTTAAAAGAGGAAGAGGGGGAAGTCTCTCCTTCTCCAACAGTGCCCCCAGAATCCATAAGGTTACCCAAGACAGAAACCTGTATTTCCCAGATCCCTCACTTCCCATTTTCACTCACCACCTGCTCTCAATTTTACCATAAAAATGTATGTTTGTCCTTTTCTTCATTGCCAATACCATCCCACGGACACAAGTCTCATCATTTTTTGCCTAGACTATTGAAATAGACCCCCTAGTGTTTGCTGTGCCTCCTGTTTTCTTCACTTTCCCTGATGACCCCCAGGGATGCATCCTTTATTCTGCTGCAGTAAAATCTCTGCTAACATGCAAATCAAATCAGCTCACTTTCCTGCTCAAAATTATTCAAGTCTTCCCATAAGCCACAGGATAGAAAGTAAACTTCTTACACGATGGCTACAGCATCCTTTGTGATTTTGACCTTCGTGTTCCTGACAAGCCTCATCTGTTGCCATTCTCCATCTGGCACTTTAAAAATCTGTCACTCATCTGGCACTATGTGCCTTCTCAAATCTCTTACCTTTTTCCAATGTTATTCTTCTTTTGAATGTCTTTCACATTTATAGACCTGTAAAATTCCATCCACAAAGTCTCATTTCAAGAGTTATCTCCTCTGTGAATATTTCCCCAACTCGCTCAGGTTCTCCTCCTACTAGAAATGTGCTGTCAACCTTTTCTCTGCTATGTATTTTACACACAATGCCTACTTCTTATGAGGATTGAGATTTAACCAGCTGGCACACTTAAAAGGCTGAATAATGCTGAACTCATAAGATTGAAACTCAATAAATGTTAGCTATTATTACTTTTAACAATTAGCATGGCGTATCATTTTGTATTATATTTGTCTCACCATTAGACACTAAATTCTGAGAACAAGAACCATATCTTGTCAATTTTGTAATATGGAGGATTTTTTTTTCAATTGCTTTGTTTCTTTTACATTTAGATAAACACGTGTGGAATGTATACAAAGCAAGATTATAAAATGAGTTTGAGTCTGCACAGACTGAGCTGCAAGCAATGTTTGTATTCAAAAGAGCACTGATACATGGAAATTTTGACCATTTATGCTATTCTACCCTGTTCTCTAAGGTCACTACAGTGTGTGCATGTATATTTGCCTACATATAAAAATATATATGTATGCATATATAAACATATATGTATATATATAAAGATATATATGTATGCAACATTTCTGCATATATTATATGTAATATTATAATAATTAAAATACAAATGTAAAATAATAACATAATAATAAATATTGTATCTATCACATCTTGCATGTATGCAGAAATAATGTTACATATATATGTTGCATGAATGCAACCACTCAACCGCTCTTCGGAGCCCATGTACTGAAGAAAGCATCCCCCAACCCTTCCTATAACACCCAATATACATATTTGCAAAGCTGGGTGCAGTGTGTTTTCTGCAACATTACTGCCAGCCTCTGGTTCTGAGTCTTGTGCAGGCGTGTCTCACAAACATCTATAACTGAATATATTCAAACACATTAATATTGTCATTTCTTATACTGCCACCTAAATTAAAATCTTCAAAGTCACCTTCAACATTCTTATGTCTCAAGAAACACTCCCAATCCACACAAAATCTTCTCTGAACTATCTCTTTAAACATGTGACTCTGCTCTAATTCCATGGCTGCTCTCTTTCGGAGTTTAGGCTTTTCACCACCTTAAGTCTGGCTTCCAACCAGCAGCATCCATTCTTTCAGCAGTTATTTTTCAAAAAAACAAAACTGATCAGATTCTTTATTTGCTTAAAACAAAACTGATAGTTGACCATTGCCTAACAGATAAAGTTTCCAAACTCTTTTGTACAGAAATTCTCAAGCTATTTGTCTGTAGTGACATGCATAAGAGATGAAACCCACAAGTCTGACACACCCCCTCTTCCTTGTACTCAAGGGAACATTTTTCACACTAGTAGGGATTGTGGTAGTCAAAATAATAGCCCTTCAAAAACATCACATCCTAAGCCTCAGAACCTGTGAATATGTTATTCTACATTATGAAAGCCACCTTGCAGGTGTGGTAAAACTATGGGTCTTGAGTGAGGAAGACTATTCTGCATTATCTAGGTAGACCAAATGTAATTATAATGGTCTTTATAAAAGGAAAGCAGGAGGGTCAGAGTGAGAAGATGTGAAGATAAAAGCAAAGGTGGAAGTGATGTCACTGAATAAAAAAGGGGCCACAAGCCAAGGAGTACAGGTGGAAAGGCAAGGAAACCGATTCTCCCCTAAAGCTTCCAGAAGGAACCAGTCTGCTGACGTTTGACTTTAGCACATGAAACTGACTTTGGACTACTCACATTCAGAATTCTAAGATAATTATTTGTGTTGTTTTAAGCCACAGAATTTGTGATAATATGTTGCAGTAGCAAGGGAACTAAAATGTTATTATTATTCTAATTTTTAAAAATAAACCAAGTGTCATACTTTATCCCTTATGAATAACAAATAACCCACTAAAGCTCATCTTTTACCATTTCTCACCATGTCTCCTGCATTAATTTACTTAGTCAAGGCGCTCCACTGAATTGTACTACCCTTTGACAATGGAGAAAAGACAGTCTCTTCAGTAAGTGGTACTGGGAAAACTGGACAGCTACATGTAAAGGAATGAAATTAGAACATTCTCTAACACTGTATACAAAAATAAACTCAAAATGGATTAAAGACCTAAATGTAAGACTGGAAACTATAAAACCCCTAGAGGAAAATATAGGCAGAATACTCTTTTGACATAAATTGTAAAAATATTTTTTTTGATCTGTCTCCAAAAGGAAAGGAAATAAAAGCAAAATAAACAAATGGGACCTAATTATGCTTAAAAGCTTTTCATAGCAAAAGAAACCATTGACAAAATGAAAAGACAACCTATTGAATGGGAGAAAATACTTGCAAAAGCTATGACCGGTAAGGGGTTAATATCCAAACTATATAAACAGCTTATACAACTCAACATCAAAAAACCAGTCAACCCTACTGAAAACTGGGCAAAAGATCTAAATAGAGTTTTCTAAAGAGGACATGAAGGTGGCCAAGAGGCACATGAGAAGATGCTCAACATTGCTAACCACCAGGGAAATACAAATCAAAACCACAATGAGATATCACCTTACACCTGTAAGAATGGCTATCATCAAACACACACACACACACACACACACACACACACAGACAAAAACCCACAAATAACAAACGTTGTCAAGGATGTGGAAAAAAGGGAACCTTCATACACTGTTGGTAGGAATGTAAACTGGTGCAGCCACTGTGGAAAACAGTGTGGAGGTTTCTCAAAATACTAAAAAGAACTACCATATGACCCAGCAATTCCACTCCTGGCTATATATCGAAAAAAAGATAAAAACACTAATTTGAAAAGATACATGCACCCCAATGTTCATAGCAGCATTATTTATAATTGCCAAGGTATGGAAGCAACCTCACTGTCTATCGATAGATGAAAGGAAAAAGAAGATGTTGTACATATATACCATGGAGTATTACTCAGCTGTAAAAAAATATGGAATTTTGCCATTTGAAGCAACATGGATGGACTGGAGGGCATTATGCTAAGTGAAATAAGTTAGACAGAGAAAGACAAACACTGTATGATATCACTTAACTAAAAGATACAACAAACTAGTGAATATAACAAAAAAAAGAAACATTCACAGATATAGAGAACAAACTAGTGGTTACCAGTGGGAAGAGGGAAGTGGGGAGAGGCATTATAGGGGTATGGGATTAAGAGGTACAAACTATTATGTATAAAATAAGCTACAAATGGCTCCCCTGGTGGCGCAGAGGTTGAGAGTCCGCCTGCCAACGCAGGGGACACGGGTTCGTGCCCCAGTCCGGGAAGATCCCACATGCCACAGAGCGGATGGGTCCGTGAGCCATGGCCACTGAGCCTGTGCGTCCAGAGCCTGTGCTCCACAACGGAAGAGGCCACAACAGTGAGAGGCCCGCGTATCGCCAAAAAAAAAAAAAAAAAAAGCTACAAGGATATACTGTACAACATAGGGAATATAGCCAATATTTTATAATAACTATAAATGAATAGTAACTAAAACTTATAAGTAAAACTTTATAATGACTAAAAATTGTTAATCACTATACTGTACACCTGTAACTTATATAATATTGTACATCAACTATAACTTAATTAAAAAAATAAAGCCCTTTACAAATAAAAAAAAGAATCAGAATGTACTTTCATTTTCTTAAGAAACTGCTAAAATTGTGAGTTGGAAAAAAGTTATGAATATCCAAGAAAAAAGCAAGCAAATTATACAGTAATATTTATTTGAAAAATGAAGGCAATGTAAGGTGATGCAGTGATTATTTAGAAGCTGAGATGATTTAGAGCTGTTTCAAGGAGATCAACTAATTTATTATTGTTTTTGGACTCTTAATTTTTTAGAAAGGAATCAAAATGAAATTTCAAGAAGAGTGAAGACTATAGAAGCAGGAATGAGTAAGTATATAAAAAGGAGATAAGGCCAAAGCAAGTTGAGGAATTGGGTTTGATAGATAATCCAATGTCTTAAAGAAAAAGATGGGTACTTGATGGTGGGAAAGGAGCAAAGCAAAATTCCAAGATGGATAGAGTTCAAGAAGCAGGAATGATTAACTTTATATGGTGATGATGGGTTGCAGAGTTGAAGAATAATGAGAAATTAATACATTTAACAGATAATGGGAGATGAGCAAAAAGGGGTGAGTTGGAGAGTTGGTGTAAGAAATTGTTGCTGAATAACACAGATGTTAATAAGTATCACAATTAAACCGCTGTAGGATGTTATCCCTCTAAGGTGTTCTCTATCATTATTGTGTAAGACAGGTGGGTCTTAGCTGGCTCCTTTAGTGTATTCTAAGGCAGTTAAGGAGACTCTACTATTAGTTTAATTAACTTAACGTATGGCCTTCACTTCATCTCTACTCACTCTTCTGAAGCAAATGTCTGGTCTTCCTATGCTCCCAAAAGAAGAAAAAACATTTCTCTACTTAATTTATCAGCTGTCACAAGGTGAAATAAGTTGCATGTTTTAAAGTAGAGTGTGTTTAATTAGTGACCTTACATTTTATATTATGTGTAAAATTGAAAAAAAAGTTATTTTCTCCAGATGAAAATATGCCAGCTGAGTCTCTGGATTTAGGGTCAAAAATAAAACTAACATCCTAATTAAAGTACTTTTTCCCTTTGCTAATTTCAATGAATAAAATTAGAATATTACAATCCACGTTTACTTATTGTTCTCCGTTCTCCTTTTATATTTAAATATCATTTCATTTTAACACAGACATCTGCTTTTCACATTTGCTAAGTCATACAGAAACACCTGTTGATGTTTTTCAAACATTTTCCTACTTTAGCATGGTGGAATGAGACACATTCCTGTCAGTAGCAATGGGTATCCTACAGAATGTGTGAGGAAACCCCTTCACAGGTGTTGGGGGTGTCCTCTCCTTCACCCCCATTTAAAATCATTTAACTGAGCTCTCCCTTTAGTTCAGCATTTGTGTAAGACAATTAAAAAGAGCATGTAGGGCTTCCCTGGTGGCGCAGTGGTTGAGAGTCCGCCTGCCGATGCAGGGGACACGGCTTCGTGCCCCAGTCTGGGAAGATCCCACATGCTGCGGAGCGGCCAGGCCCGTGAACCATGGCCGCTGAGCCTGCGCGTCTGGAGCCTGTGCTCCGCAACGGGAGAGGCCACAACAGTGAGAGGCCTGCGTACAGCACACACACACACAAATAAATAAAAGTCAAGATTAATTCCAAAGATTCAAGAGAAAACTCTCGTTGACAGCTGACTTGAAATCAAAAATGATTGATCACAATAGCAGGCAATTAGGGGAATTAACTAGAAAAGAGGGAGGGGAGTTGCAGGAGAAAAATATCAAGACAAACCCTGTGAAGATCAGAGCAGGAAGAAAACATACCGAAGGTACGAAAGAGGTGATGTGGGCTGAGTGAGAACAGTCGTGAGGGCAAAGCCAGGTCCGCAAAAACTCAAAACAGCTGCCTGTAGACCACCAATTCCTTCCCTTACTCCCTTGTAAATGGATTTGTATTCTTTTTCCTGCCAGGCCCCAAACTGGTAGGTAGCTGGGTTTCAGCCACTCACCAGCTGTACCCTAGAGGAAAAGTGATTCTTATGTAGAGATTGAACAATTAAGTACGTAGGCGTCCTGCCCGTGAAGGAAGACAAGCTGGTGTCACCACACGGCATTTATGAGGGAAGAGAAGAAATTTCTCTTCTGGAAATTTAAGTGAAAAAAGAAAATCTTGAAGCTGAGATTTTTCTTTAAAGGAACACTTATATGTGGAATCTAAAAAAATGATACGAATGAACATATTTACAAAACAGAAATAGACTCACAGACATAGAAAACAAATTTATGGTTACCAAATGGGAAAGGGTTGGGGGAGGGATAAATTAGGAGTTTAGGTTTAAAATATACACACTACTGATAAGGACAGGGTAAGGGGACAAAGTAGGTGATTAAATAGTTAATCCCACTAGGGTATCTTAAGTAGAGAGAAAAGTATGGGACACTCTGTAAGTTAATGATCACTTAAGAAAGCAGGCTTGCTTTGCAACAGAAGCACAAGGCATGTTCCCCAACAATAAAACAGTGATGGAATGAGACTAACATCCAGCCCAGTGCAGTCAGCAAGTTAATGGTCCTTGAGACGGGGCTTTTTCTGCATGTACTAAGAGCAGAAATATAGGGGAAAGGTGACAGTATACTGAAACCTGAGATGATTTACCATATTTCAGTATATGTTCCCAGCTTTTTGCTCATTTTCATAGCACACTGAGTCCCGGTTGGGCCATATAGGGTCAAAAACTCCCTGCCCGACTTGTAGGAGGAGTTAATGATAGAAGACTCAAAGAACAGAGGAGGAAGGTGGTCTTCTCCCTCTCCCCACTCTTCCTTTGATTATAAAACTGTAGCCCACTAAGTTCTTGGGGTGGCACTCCCTTGCCTGCCCACTTGTATCTCTCACAAGTGTCCTATACTAATAAGCTCTTTCCTTACCTATCACTCTGCCTCTCGCTGAATTCTTTTTGTGCTAAGACAGAAAAACCTATGCTTTACTAAGTCCCAAAATACATTCTGCGGTGTCACTACTACATATAAAATAGATAACCAACGAGGACCTACTCTACAGCACGGGGAACTATACTCAATATCTTGTAATAACCTATAACGTAAAAGAATCTGAAAAAGAATATAAAACTGAATCATTTTGCTGTACACCTGAAACTAACACAACATTGTAAATCAACTATATTTCAATAAAAATTTTTAAAAGATAAAGGAAGGTAGGCAACAGTATATTCAGTTAGCTAACCTCTTTCAAAGGTTTCTCCTTAATTTTCATTTTACACGTAAAATTAAGCATAGAGAATTATTTTAAACATATCCTAAGAAATTTTAGATATCTGGCAAGCAACTAATGCTGAATACTAACTTGATGCCACTAAACTAGACAATAATTCATTATTTCACTTCAAGCACGATATATCCATGTACAAATGTGAAATCCTAAAGGAAGTTATTTTCTTTTAAACTAATAGAGGAGTTTTAAAAGGAAACAGGATTGGCTGGCATAGTTCTGATTAATTTTAAATTCCCATTAAAATACTACAGAGTAAACAATAAAGAAGAGAAAGTATTTTACAGCTCTTATTGTACTGTTTAAATTATTTAATTTGGGTCTTCTGGTTCCTCTGGATATCAGATGTTTGGGAATGTATGATTTCAGACTAAATAGTGCCTGTCTTACCTTACCTGTAGCCATTTCAGAATTGTTATTGATTATGTATATGCACACATACACACACACACACACACATTTTGAAAAATTATGATCAATTATGCATATATTTTTCCAAGTTTCCTTAAATTTGAATTTTGTGGAAAGCTATTTCCTTTTCTTCTTTCTTTGTTCAGCTACAATTCAGATACTTTTAAGCAGCTATCAGATACTTTTTAACCTTCCAAAAGATGAAATATAAAACTCAATTACATTGTATTTAAGAAACCATTAATTAATGTCACTACGCAGGAGCATGTCTTTTACTGCTTTTGGCAAATGTGATGTATTCTAAGGCTTCTAGGACATTCCTATTATTTTTCTCTTTTTAAAAAGTGTTTTTATAAGTCAGTGTTTGAATAAAAAAGAAAATGCTACTTTTAAATCCTCTTCTTGGAGGTGCCTGAAACTGTATATCGGACGCTTTATTATAGGCATATATATGAATAAAAATTTGAATTAAACATGGGCAAGTATAAGTTGCATGAATTTTATGACATGAAAAGGCACTTCCTGAGTTAACAGTAAGTTCAGAAATCTAAACTAATTCACAATAGACAGTACTGTCTTTCTATCTGAACTGAGAGAGGGGATTGCTTAGGATTGTCTTACCTCCTTAGGCCATTTAGGAAACTAGACCAGATCAGGATCCTTAACCTGGGTTCCAAGAATAAGAGTTCGCAGAAAGTCCATAAAACCCTGAAACTGTGTGCAGTGTGTGTGTGTGTGTGTGTGTGTGTGTGTGTGTGTGTGTTGTGTTTCTGCATATTTGCGTGTTTGTGTGGGAAGAGTGCTTTAGTTTTTATCAGACCTCAGAGGGATGTGTGTTCCCCACATAAGAGTTAAAAAACTGAGCTAGAAGGTCTCCAAGATTCTTTGAAAGCATCCAAGTTTATCAGATCAAGAGTCAAACTGATCACCAGGCAAATGTGAACTTTGAAGTTCATCATTCAACTGCTCCTCTCTGAGTTAACTGTCATCTGGATTGTCCAGAGTGGGAAATTACCAGATGACAGTAAATAGTTCCTGTTTTAGATCCCCATGAACTCTAGAATTAATGTAAATTCCCTCCTTTTCAGTTGGTTTGTAAGAGGCTTGAGTATCTGCAACAAAGCTCTGGTTGGAAAGCTTCACCACAGGCTGCATGCACAGACATGTTTTACCCCAGCTGGTGCCTAAGCAGGCTTTGCATGTGAAAGTCAGGCCAATCTGCGTAAATCAGGTTGTGAGCTAATTCCAAGGGGGCATTTTCATTATTTGTAAAGGGCTACTCACAGAACATACTCTTAGCTTTTCATTAAAAAAAAAAAAAAAAAAAATTAGAAATTGCACCAATGTGACTGGGCTCTTTAACATATTCCATGTGGTTTTGGCTCAAGTAGTTAAAAGAGTTGGAGATTAAGCTAATTCTTTTATCTCCTGGGCTACATAATCAGGATATGTATTATCTGTGGAATATAAGAACAGTCATCAGTTTGCAATTAAAAAATATATGATATCGTTACAAAAATATGATATTCTTTCACTATTTTGGAAATATGAGGAACAAACCAGTGAAAGATAAGATATTCAGGTGGAATTTCAGAACTGTGCTATGATATGTGGATCTGAATTCCTGGATGTGCCGATACACCTGGCAATGATTCTATTCCAATTGATCTGATGATGACTGTGGCCTTCTCCTAACTGTCTGAGTGATTCCCTTTCAGTTATACAGTGTGTTTTTCCCCTGACCATTCTGTAGTAAACTTGTCTTAGCATTTCACTGTAGCTTTTAAAAGAATATAAGTTTGGGAAGCCCTTAGTTATCGTGAACATAACCATTACCATGACACCTGTTTCGGTAGTGCCCAGATGTCATCATGCCAAGAAGAATCACACGGTGTCTTTCCACTTTTATATACTGGCTGTTCATTATTTATTTTTAAAAAAAAATAACAAAAGCTTAATGAGTTGGCAGAAATTTTTAGGCATTCAACTCAGACAAAATAAAACAAAAACCTTGTCCTTTTAAGGAGCCTAGTGACTAGTAAGGATTGAAGTCAGTGACAGGACTGGGTGAAGAGGGCAAAGGTAACCCAGTGGTTTTAGGGAACCAAATGAATGGCAACTGTTTGAGGAGTCCATATTTTAAAATTCCAGATAAATGAAAGGTTATTGATTTTCATTAGTCTGTGCCTGAATACCTCTCTTTCTACTCAAATAAACTTTGGGGACTTAAATCTTCCAAATCTGCAGCTCGTTAAGACAGGAATATAATTGTATGACTCTTGCCTATTAATAATGAATGAGTAGTTCTCAGCATTATATTTACATGACTTTTCCCTTAATTATACCCTTACCAACCTTTGAGATAATTA
Organism: Monodon monoceros; assembly: GCF_005190385.1. Classification (NCBI taxonomy): domain Eukaryota; kingdom Metazoa; phylum Chordata; class Mammalia; order Artiodactyla; family Monodontidae; genus Monodon; species Monodon monoceros. The sequence continues at coordinate 19,648,156 of NW_021703775.1, forward strand.
TGAGTTATAAGTCTAAGTGCTTCCTTCTCTTCACAGTGAGGAGGATTTATGAGATTTATCTAGCAAATTTAGAAACTATAATAACAAAGTTCTCATTACCATTACCATTCAAGCATGCCATATGGCCCATGGTGGAGGTGGTGGTGATGGAAACCATGCAGTGTGGAAACCAAGCAAGAAACTCAAGGGTAAAGACAATGAAAAGAACAACATAAAATGACATTTCTGTTTGTTTTCAAAATATGAAAAATATTCCACATGGCTTCTACTTCACTATTGTATCTTAATGAGCCTCAACTTTCATTTTTTAAAAAAAACTAGAACTTACTTGAGTTCCCCTTACATTCCAATACTGTTTGATTCTTTGTATTTGTCCACTCTTATTTGTAGCCTCTTGAGAAATGCTAATATCAATGATGTCAAAATATTTTAAGAAAATCATTCTATTATGGTAGCATGGCTAACATTAAAACATTTACATAGATAGCAAATAAAAAATTTAAATAGACATAATGGTCTGCATCTTCTATAATTACAATACCATGAAAATACAGAATCTTTAAAACAGAATATGAAAAGATTCAGGGCTTTAGTTGCTATCAGAATGGCTTTCTAAACTGTCATTCATGCCTTGTCGACCATACCAAACGGCTGGAGCCCAACACTGTCCATCTGTCAGCAGCTGCTGCCATGGTTAAGTCTTTCCTAAGAACATTTCCCTCTTCCCAAGCAGTGCTTCAACCAGACGAGCTCCGCAGTATTAAAGACGCAGTCCAGTCAAAAACAGATGACTTTGAGATATTCATCAGTGACAGACTTCAGCCCTAAAGTTATTGATGCAGGCTGAATTACAGGATAATTCATCTTTAAATGATTCCCCATGCCTCTAAAGCTTAGGGATCTATCCCTTCGTTAGTAAGTAGAGTGAAAGTGAGGAAGAGAATAAGGCTCAGAATATGTGATATTGAGACAGAGATTTTACACAAAATGAATATTGTTTTGTTCGGTACTGTATGGTCAGGGCACTCAAGATGGCTGTTCTCTTGCTCTCTGTACATCTCCTGCTGGACCAGTGACTGCTTCACCAATCCCCTACTCACATGCCTGACCTTCCTACATACTTGCCCTTGGCCCCAGCAATGACTGTTCCCAATAGCTTTTCAAAGGGGTGGTGAGGGGCATGGCCCTCTGCTGGTTTCCCTGGTAATCGACAAGCTAACCTGATGTCAATTCCCCCTATAACTAGTAACCTCCCCCTACCCTCAGAATCAAAGACTGCTGCCATGTCCTGCCCTGCCGTCTACAGCACAAGGTGGGATGTCACTCCAGGGCCTTGCTTCTGACATGTAAGCTCCCCCATCCATTAAACCATTGATGTCTCTGTTGCTGACTCCAGATTCTTTCTTTAGTCTTAAAGCTGGACAGGTAAGGGCCTTGCAGGCCTGTATGGTGCAGCTCAACAGGTGCATTTCAAAAATATATATAATTAAATGGCCCTATTTTGTGGATATTTAATGATTTTATATATAGTTTTTCATTCAGTCTTATTGCCCTATTTGCTCATAACCATGCCTTCTTCTCAGAGCCGTTTCCCAAAGCTCTCTTAGGAATGGTTTCTTCAACCATCACGTGTGATCACTCAAAAGAGCTGCCAAGATACTCCGCGACTCCATACCTGGCACACAATGACTAGAAGAAGGCTGTCACAGTCACTTCTTGCTACATTAACAGACAAAACAAAAAACCAACTCTTTTTTATTTTCCATAATGTGGGGTAAGGGGCGGCAGGAGTCCTCTGAATTTACACATACAGGCCCATTCAACCACAGGTTCAGCTGTGCTAGAGGGTTGAAATGCCCTCACTTGGGACTTCCCTGGTGGTCCCGTGGTTAAGACTCCACACTCCCAATGCAGGGGGCACAGGTGCGATCTCTGGTCAGGGAACTAGATCCCTCATGCCGCAACTAAGAGCCCACATGCCGCAACTAAAAGATCCTGCATGCCGCAACTAAGACTTGGCACAGCTGAAAAAAAAAATTTTTTTAAATAAAATAAAGCAACACTATTTAAAAGAAAGAAGAAGAAGAAAATGCCCGCACTCACATTTAGCAATTGGCACTGGCTGTTGGCTAGGGACCGGGATGAGCTGGGCTGGCTCACCTCTTTTTCTGTGTAATCTTTCACCTTGGGGTCTTCATGCCTTGGTTCTCTAAGGTCAGTGTTACAACAGGACGGAACCAAAAGCTACAAAGGCTCTTGAGACCTGGGTGCAAAACTCACTCATTGTCACCTCTGCCATAATTTGTTAGTCAAAGCAAGTCATAAAGTAATCCCAGAATCAAGATTCAAGGTGGAGAAAACAGATTCCACCTCTTGATGAGAGGTGTGGTGGAGCCACACTGCAAAGGAACACGGACCGACTGGTGGCAACCACCTCTGAAAACAATCTACCACACCTCAACCAAGATGCTCCTTATCACAGCAGCTCAGATTCTATCCTAACTCTTACAAAGGAGTGAATTAACTCTGGCTTTCTCTGTTGAAACTCAGATTGTGTTAGTATCTACCTAGTTAGTGCTTTGAGGACAGAAAAACAAAAGATGGTTATCAGCATGAAAAACATCTGGCTCAGATCAAAAAAGGCCAAGGCTGAGACACATGGAATCTCAGTGCCTGATCCCAGCTTTCCCTGAGGCTTCTCATGGGTACCTTGAGATACTTTTTATCCATAACATACCTTCCCTTCTTGCTGAATCTAATTTGGATTGGATTCTGTCACTTGTATGTAAAAAAAGTCTTTTTTTTAAAATAAGTTTACTTATGTATTTATTTTTGGCTGCATTGGGTCTTTGTTGTGCGCGGGCTTTCTCTAGTTGTGTTGAGTGGGGGCTACTCTTCATTGCGGTGTGCAGGTTTCTCATTGCGGTGGCTTCTCCTGTTGCAGAACACAGGCTCTAGGTGCACGGGCTTCAGTGTTTGTGGTGCACGGGCTTAGTTGCTCCGGGGCATGTAGGAGCTTCCTGGACCAGGGATTGAACCCGTGTCCCCTGCATTGGCAGGCGGATTCTCAACCACTGTGCCACCAGAGAAGTCCCTAAAAAGAGTCTTTAACTCACACAGACAATACATATATATATAAATATATATATATAAATATATATATATATATACACACATACACATATCCATGTGTGTACATATGCAGAGATATATATTTGTATATATGTGTATATATGTATACATATATAGAGAGATAATATATTCATGTAGTTTTCAGTTTATGATACAGTGCTGTTCACTCCAGTTTTTCCAGTTTTCATGGCTGTTTCCACATTACTGGATGCCTTTTAAAATGTTGTTCCAACTTATTTTCTGGAAGTAAATGGACTTGGAAGGCTTATGGGAAAGAAAAGTGTAAGTAAGCAAACTCTAAACACACCTAATCCCAAAGTGAGATAAAGTTCCTGAAATAGTACTTTACGTTTGACAGATCAACTAAAGATGTTACATTTAAGTTTTCGAACGTTTTCAAAAAATTCATTCTGGTATTACTGATGGCCTAAGACGAGTCTAGCATGGTGCTACGCATTGGGTACATAAACATGACCAAACATTCCAGGTCATCATGATGCTTATAATCAAGGTAGAGAGCATATAAGTACGTATATGTCATGTATAAGCACCAAAAAATTACCTCCTAGAACAGGTATGCAGCCAGGTGGTAGCTGGCCCATAAAATCTACTCTCTACTTCTCCCATCTTTTGAGAGTATTGCCTGAACACAAGGGCAATCATCCAAAGACTTCATTTCCCAGGCTCCTCTGCCATTATGTAATATTGTAATTAGGTTCTGAACAATGGGAAATGAGTGACTGAGATGTGTGCCCTTAAGACACACATCTCAGGCCTTTTTTCTCGTGGCCACTGTACCTCTTTCTGAAGTACACTAGCTGAGATAGGGTGCAGCAGCTACCTTGGACCAAGAGGTATAAACTGCATGCTGAGGATGGCAGAGCTTCCCACTACCTTGACCACTCATCCACCACTGAACTGTTATCTTGTTGTTTATTTAGGGCACTGAACCTTTGCATGTTTTTATTACAGCAGCCTAGCATATATATTAACTACAGTTGTCCCTTGGTATCCACACGGGATTGGTTCCAGGATCCACCGTGGATACGAAAATCTACAGATGCTCAAGTCCCATGGTCAGCCTTCCATATCCGTATCCATGGTTCCACATCTGCAGATTCAACCAACCGTGGATCATGTAGTAGTGCAGTACTTATTGAAAAAAAATCCGTGTGTAAGTAGACCCGCCAGTTTAAACACGTGTTGTTCAAGGGTGAACTGTACTTTGATGTGAGGAAATAACTAGCTGTGGGAATGCACACATTTTAGGGATTGATTCTTCAAGGGAAGGGGTTAAGAGCATGACGGGACCTGGTAAGTGTAGTTTCTTTAACATCAAACTGATTAAGGTTGCTATCTTTTCCCTTTGTATCCTCTGGGCTTAGCTCAGCATCTGAAATATTGCAGGTAATTAATAAATATTAGTGAAAGTAAAGAATAAAGGAAGAGAGGGAGAGAAGAAGCATGAACAGAAGGAAAGACAGATGGGAATTCCAGGTTCTCATAGTACAGCAAGTCTTCTCTGCCCTCATCTCCATCCCCACCACCAAATATATATATATATATATATATATATATATATATATATAATTATTATTATTAACAATATAGGCAAAAGCTCATTATAATACAAAACATATGAAATTATTACATCTTCTAATGTAGGATTTTTATAAGAATGTGATAATATTCGTAAAACTCATACATAATTAGTTTACATGAAAAAAGGCTCAAAGAGAATTCTGTTTGGAAGAGCACAGTGTATCAACTAGTAAGACAATGACTTCCAGAATACATCACACTTTTATGCTCTAAGTCTCTACTATCAGCTTAATAAATTCTGACTTTACAAGAAATAAGTTTACAGGATAGGATCAGTTTTTAAAATAAGTACAATCTCATACTCCTTGGTATTTACCCAAAGGAACTGAAAACTTGTGTCCACATAAAAACTTGCACAAAGATATTTATAGCAGCTTTATTCATAATTGCCAAAAGTTGGAAGTAACCAAGGTGTCCTTTAGTAGGCAAATGGATAAATAAATTATGGTATCCCAGACAATGGAATATTATTCAACACCAAAAAAAAAAAAGAGCTATCAAGCCATGAAAAGACATGGAGGAACTTAATTTTTTAATTAATTTTTATTGGAGTATAGTTGATTTACAATGTTGCATTAGTTTCTGCTATACAGCAAAGTGAACCAGTTATACATACATACATATATATATATACATACATACACTCTTTTTTAGATTCTTTTCCCTTATAGGTCATTACAGAGTATTGAATAGAGTTCCCTGTGCTATATAGTAGGTTCCTATTAGTTATCTATTTTATATATAGTAGTGTGTATATGTCAATCCCAATCTCCCAATTTATCCTACCCCACGTTTTCCCCTTGGTAACCATAGGTTTGTTTTCTACATCTGTGACTCTACTTCTGTTTTATAAATAAGTTTATTTTGTACCATTTTTTTAGATTCCACATATAAGCGATATCATACAATATTTGTCTTTGTCTGACTTACTGCACTGAATATGACAATCTCTAGGTCCATTCATGTTGCTGCAAATGGCATTATTTCATTCGTTTTTATGGCTGAGTAATATTCCATTGTATATATGGGCCACATCTTCTTTATCCATTCATCCATTGATGGACATTTAGGTTGCTTCCATGTCCTGGCAATTGTAAATAGTGCTGCAGTGCATATTGGTCCACATGTATCTTTTCAAATTATGTTTTTTTCCGGGTATATGCCCAGGAGTGGGGTTGCTGGAGCATATGGTAGCTCTATTTTTAGTTTTTTAAGGAACCGCCAGACTGTTCTCCATAGTGGCTGTACCAATTTACATTCCCACCAACAGTGTAGGAGGGTTCCCTTTTTTCTACACCGTCTCCAGCATTTATTGTTTGTAGATTTTTTGATGATGGCCATTCTGACTGGTGTGAGGTAATACTTCATTGCAATTTTGATTTGCATTTCTCTAATAATTAGTGGTGTGGAGCATCTTTTCATGTGCTTTATGGCCACCTGTATGTCTTCTTTGGAGAAATGTCTATTTAGATCTTCCACCATTTTTTGATTGGTGATATAGAGGAACTTTAAATAAATATTTAAGTGAAAGAATACAATCTGAAAAGGCTACATACTGTACAATTCCAATCGTACATGACATTTCTGGAAAAGACAAAACTATGGAGACAAGTATCAGTAGTTACTGGGAGGAGAGTGGGGAGATGTATAGGTAGAACACAGAGGATTTTCAGGGCAGTAAAATACTCTGTATACTATAATGATGGATATATATCATTCCACATTTGTCCAAACCCATAGGATATACAACACCAAGAGTGAATCCTAACGTAAACTATGAACTTTGGGTGATTATGATGTGTCAATGTAGGTTTACCCTTGGTCAAAAATGTACCGTTCTGGTGAGTGATGTTGATAATGGTGTAGGCCATGCATGTCTGGGGACAGGGGATGCATGAGAAATCTCTGTACCTCCCTCTCAATTTTGTTGTAAACCTAAAACTGCTCTAAAAAATAAATTCTCATAAAAAATAAGTACAATCCACATATTTTCCCACCATAATTCACCATATAATAAGTAGTTTGATATGGGAAAACAAAATAAAACAGAAACAGTCTTGTCTTTCCATGACAAAAAGTAGGTTGTGGTTAGAAATTTCATGGGGCTGGAAGTCATTCAGCTGAATCTGGATTCTCATTCCTACTTCGCCACTAAAGAATATTTTACTTGGTAATTCTCTTGAGCTCTCAGCAATGGTTTCTTCATTTAAAAACAAAACAAGGTAGATTATGTACAAGTAAGGGATATAGTTCACTTACTTTAGAGTTAGAACTGGGTTTGAAATCAAAAGCTGCTTATGACTAGTTATCAAAACTCCGGCTGTTTACTTAAGCTCTCCAAGGTTGCCACTCTCAATTATAAAATGAGGTAAACATTACTTAACTAACCAAGTGGTATAGAAAAAAGCAAATATATCTCTCTCGGTAATCAGAAATGGAATGAGTAATTTTTTTTTTTTAAGTATAGTTGATTTACAATGTTGTGTTAATTTCTGCTGTACAGCAAAGTCATTCAGTTATACATATATACATATTCTTTTTCACATTCTGTTACATTATGGTTTATCACAGGATAGTGAATATAGTTCCCTGTGCTATACAGTAGGACCCTGGTATTTATCCATTTTATATATACTAGTTTGCTAACTCCCAAATTCCCACTCCATCCTCTCCCATACCTCTCCTCCCCCTTGGCAACCACAAGTCTCTTCTCTATGTCAGTGAGTCTGTTTCTGTTTCATAGATAAGTTCATTTGTGTCATATTTTAGATTCCTCACATAAGTGATATCAGATGGTATTTGTCTTTCTCTTTCTGAGTTACTTCACTTAGTATGATAATCTCTAGTCCATCCATGTTGCTGCAAATGGCATTATTTCATTCTTTTTTATGGTGGAGTAGTATTCCATTGTATATATGTACCACATCTTCTTTATCTGGATTAAGTAAAGTTTCATATTTTTTTGTTCTCTATATTAATATAAAAATAAATTGCTCATATTTTTAAATGCTAAATATTTATACTTGCCTTAATAATATGAAGCAATTTTATGGACCCTGAATATGGTTTACTGCACACAGATAGTGTTTTGATGGTGTGCCTGTCCATCTTTAGTGTTATCCTTCCCTTATGGGAGTTTACTGCTTTATCGAGCTTGCAAAGACTATCTTTTGTTGTACACATTTCCTAGGTATTCGACTGTCTATATTTTTTTCTTTATTTCAAAATAATGCACTTCCAATGCTTTTGGTGTTGACCAGTTGGTCTCTTTGTTCTATTTGTTTTTTCTGCAGTTTAGAGGCCATTAACCAAATAACATACATATAACACATAGTTAGGCACTAAAAAGAGGAAACCATCCTCCTCTGAAAAATTACTTAGACTCTAGACAGGGTTTCTCAAACTCAGCAGCATTAACATTTTGGAACAGATCATTCTTTGCTGTAAGGGGCTGTCCTATGCATTGTAGGATGTTTAGAACATCCCTGATCTCTACCCACTAGATGCTGGTAGCCCACCCCTCCAATTGTGACAACCAAAAATGTCTCCAGACATTGTCAAATGCCCCTTGGGGGGAAGGGGCAAAACCGTCCAGTGTTCTAGATCTATTTTGTCAAATAGGGTAACTATTCAAAATTAAGTTAAATTAAATCACTTATCTACAGAATCTAAAAAAATAATACAAACATTTAGTTCCTCAGTCACACTAGTCACATTTTAAGTGCTCAATGGCTGCATGTTGCTAAGTGGCTACTGTATTAGCACAGATATAAAACATTTCCTTCGCTGCAGAACTGCTTAAAATCAAAGGCTATGACAAAAATGTAATAATAACAAGGAAATAATAATAATGGCACCATTCCAGGATATCCTCCATTATGTAACTTCTAATTATCCAGAAGATCAGCCCCAGTTTAATTCCTCTTTAAAGGCTTCTTCAACTCACCCATTAACAAGAATTTCTATGGAGCGTATTCCTAGTAGTTCAAAATATAACTAATGCTTAAGGATAACTGCAAATCAAGTAATTATTAGATAGGCACGAGGACAGAGCTGAGGTGTTAGTTAATCTCTAATAGTTAAATTAGGAAGAAGTGGGAAAAGAATCTTAAACAGATATATATATAATCTAGGAATGTCTGAAGACTCGAACTCGCTTAAGACCCTGTTGTTAAAGCAACCACAGGATGAAAGTATCAATTGACCTTATCGAGGGTTTCACTTCGACAAAACCGGAAGTGACCTGTAGGGCCATCTAGCTTTGAGCACATTAGTCCTTTGAGCATCTCAGCTAGCTTGCCCAAGGAAAATTTATTGGTTAAAGGACCCTCCTTGTTTCAAGATCAAATGTGCCCTCAACCTGATGAGATAACACAAGGGCATGTTTAACAATAAAGAGGACCAGGACAAATGTAACTCAAGATTATGGGGCATTTATTTAAGGGAAACAAAAAGGATCCATTGAAAAACTCTTAGAACATTCACACAACCTACCTCCAGCTTCACAAGAGCCTGAGCTGGGCTCTTACTGGCTGTATGTGAGTGTGAACATGAGAGAGAGAACAAGGGAGAGAGAGCAAGCATGTGTGCCGGGGGAAGTGCCTTGTGTATAAAGCTTCATATTTAATAAATCTCCCCAAAACACCACTAATATTCTCTCTCAAACCTTAATCCCCAAACTGAAGAAATGACACTCCCTTTTATATTTGCCAATTTTAGGCATGTGATGCTATCGTGGCCTCACTGACTCAGAAAGTAGTTGTTGAACATCGACTATGTGCTGATTTAAGACATAAGGTCCCAGGTAATAAATTCATTAAAAAAAAAAAGTTCCTATTAAATGTAACACATGTATTGGGCATTGAAATTTTACACAAATAAAAACATTCTCAAAGTAATTATAATCAGGGGAACAGCAGAAGGCAAAAATGAGAAAGTATGCAAGTAACATAACACCGACAGGATAGAATAAACACTGGCGGAGTTACGAAGTGTTAGGGCTGGCTGTGCAAAAAAGAGGAAGAGCGCATCTCATTGTGGAAATTCAGAAGCCTTTCTGGAGCTGGTCTTTAAACTGCATGTTGAGGATGAGGTAGGATTCTGCCATATTCCTGTGGGAAGAAATGCTATTCCCAGCTAAAGCCAACCTTTAATGCAGAAGAGATGGTGTATGTTCTGAAGGGCGTGTTACAGCCTGGGATGCAGGGACAGATCTCACTGGACATGCCGTCTGGGTGTTCAGTAATGGCTTTAAGCATCTCTCTCTCTCTCTCTCTCTCTTTCACTCTCCCTGCTCCCCCAAATAAAAGACTCTTACTTAATGTGCATACGGAATTTATATTTTAACAAGTTCCTCAGGCAATTTTAATGCATTACTGAAGTTTGGAAACCATTTCAGTAAAAGAATATTTGAAAATAAAAAGTCAGTGAATGCAGCTAATTTGGAAAAAAGTAAAATGACGTATGTCTCTGAAAATATCTAGCAGAGAGGGGAGATACTCTTTTCTTCTCCTGTAATTTTTAAAGAAAATAAACATCATTTCAACCAATAGTCAACAAATGTTTATTGAGACAAACACTGAACTCGGTACTTTCGCATGTATTACCTCATTTCATCTTAACCACATTGTACACAGATATGTTTTTGAGGATAAACTAAAAACTTACTAAGTCTTCTTGTTGAGGGATGATGAAAAAGATAGATCTGCTCCTTAATTTCCTATTCTTTTTCCTACCCGCTACCATAACCTCTAATTACTCTTACTGTTTCTAACATATGCACCTACTGGATACCAGAGACATCACAAGAGGCCCTCCAGGCAAAACTATGTTATCTCGCCGGGTTTGGGGCGCATCTCTTCCTAGCTTGATGGATCACATGTAAGCTTTTCTATTATCCTTTCAGCTTAGACAGACTCTCTGATCACCTCATGACCTTACCCATGGGACCACATGCTGGTATTAGTCTATTTAAGGGAAAAGGCACTGTTAAGAACCTCGTCCTAAAGTTCCAGGAAGGAGTTGTCTAAGGCACCCACTTCTTTCACCTTTTCTGGACCCTCTCTGATCTCAGAGCCTGCTCTCTGGCCTCTGGAGAACGAATGAGGCTTTTTTTTGATGGGCCCTCATACATATCAAAGTGTGCAAATTCTGTCTTTTTTTCTTACAGATGAATTCTTTTTGTTTCTTACAGATGAAATTATATGAACTTTCATTTTAACATTCGATCCATCCGGGCTAAGGGCTATAAGCAACTACCCAAAAGGGCAGTCATTTAACACAATAAAAGTTTGTTTCTCTCTGTTGCCACTCCAATGAGGGACAAATGTGGGGTTGGAGAGATCTGATTATTTAAGGAACCAGACACTTGCATCTTAGGGTCTCAGAGTCTTGCACTGGGTTCTCTTCCTCATTTAACAGGAAGGATAGAAGGCAAAGGATGCAGTCAATTATACTTCAATTAAAAAAATAAATTTTTTAAAGAGAGAAAGAAAAGAAAGTGGAGGATGGTATGAATGCTTCAGGGGCTGGGACTGGAAATGTTATACATCGTATCTGTCAACATTTTATCTGCCAGAGCCCAGTCACATGTCCTCAGCTGCCTGCAGAGGAGGGTGGTAAATACAGCTTTCAGGTCAGGAGGAAAATGAAACAGTTTGGTGAGCAGAGTCTACCATGGTTATGTCATCAGTACTGATAGCTGCTATTATAAATTTTAATTATAAATCACTGTTTCTTTACCTGCTTCATTATCAATTTAGTCGTTGTGGGTTGTTTGAATAATGTTAGTGACATACAACTTTTCAATAGCATTTCTGGCCTAAAAGTTTCAATTATTAGACTTCATGTATGCTGCAATTCAAATATGACTCTCCACACACTTATTGCTAATGTAAATACAATATATATTTGTATTGTTTGAATGATACTTCCTTAGTAATATGTTGCCTGCAGCTCTGTGTTATTGAAATAACTAGAAACACAGGGCTAAAATAGGTAAAACCAAATTAGTTAGTTACCTTTAAATTTAGAATATAATGTTTTTAATATGAAATACTTTGCTTATTAAAGGTGATTCATAAATGTTGCTAACCAAAATTTACTATAAATTATTCAATTAACTCCTCCACAGTTTTTTATAACACTGAATTTTACTTTCCCCACTGGAGAGTAGGAACTGGTAGTATAAATGAAAGTTTCCCTTGTCCTTCCTTATGTGGAGCCACTAGGACAGTTACCTATCTGTGTAACTGTGTATCCCCAAGGAGGCCACTGTCCAATATGTCTTTGGACCATTTCACTATTCCTATTCTTTAAGGGGAAGGGGAATGGATAGAGTGAGATGTTGTCTTAATATGAGCCCTAACACATTCCAGGTACCACACAGCCAACAAAAGCTTTGAAATACAACTTCTATCAATTTGATTACTTCATATTAAACAGCATAGAGAAAAAGAGTATCATACCTGAAAACCTGTCCTCTAGCCCTGATCCTCCTCTAATGGGTTGTGAAATCTAGCACATTTAATAGGCAAATCTAGGAGTCTGATTCCTCATCTTTAGAGTATCAGGAAACAGTGTAACCTTCAAGTTCCTTTTCAGATCAAAAATTATATGACTCTGTGACTGTGGCTTTATAATAACACAGATGGATAATATTAGATATTAGGTTTGAGGATGACTTGCACAGAAATGGAAAAATGATGCTGCTATGAAGAGATGTTAGAAAACTATATAAGAAATAATAAGTGGTTTAGTACTTTTAACACATAGCCTACTTTTACCTTGCAATGCCCTTTGAAATAAAAGGAAAAGGTAGGATATAAACAGACAATATTGATAGTCAAGGTGAAAATAAATACAAGTAATAAACACCTAAATAGTTATTTTCTGGATGGAAAAGGCAATGGAGGAGAAGCTACACAGAAGGAATCTGGGGATCAAAGTGTGCAATAAATTCAAACCAATTTCTGCTGCATGAAAGAAAGATATCAGGGTCTGTGCAAGATGAAAATAAAGTTGAATTATTCAACAAAACAAGGAAGAAGCATAGCAGCATCAATCTTATTCTACACCTGGAAGAATTGGCTTGAGCTTATCAATTATTTTACTGTAGAGAAATGTAAATTGAACAGTATTAAAAAAAAAGACTGAAAATATTAGTGGTATAGATTTAATTAAAATGGAAAGAGGAAGGGGGTGGCAGTCATTATCTAAATTGTCAATCACAAATCTGTCAAATAGGACTGTTTCTAAACATCTGAAAGATATAAAAACTTACTAGAGTAAGTCCCCACAAATTACTGGGGCAAAAGCATTTGGTTAAAGTTGTAGTAAACTAACGGCTAAGCCTGAAAAAGAGTTTGTTCTAATCCTTGAAAGCATTTCTAAAATACCCTGACACTCTTGGAGTAGGAGGTACACGCTTAGAATAAAAACAAACAACATAAAATTGTGTAGATGTATGAGTCATGCATAACTATAATTCATTAGAACTAGACTTAAGATCCTTATTATTGGAGATATAAGATTTTTATCTCTATGTTATTATATGGATATAAGACCATTATTATTAAGTTCATATAACTGCATGTTTCAGAATTTATCTTTTTCTTAAAAGCTGAATATGGGAGTAGAAAGAGCAGAGTAGAAAGATTCTTAATTATTTTAGTGATTATTTGCATTTACTCGAGAAAGAACATTATAAAGTATAAATATGAATTAAAGATGTTGATTTTTAACCAGGTCCTGTCTGAAAGCTGAAAGAAGTAGGCCAATTATCTTCATGATATTTCTAATACTTCTCTTAGCTTTATTGTTTAAGCTCCAGAACCCTCTACGCAGAGTATATCTTATCCAGCATTGAAAAAAAAAAACTAATAAAAATCATGAAATCTATTTATTTTCCTCAGATCACAACCCCTAAACAATGTAATGATCTGTTTCCCAATGCTGAAATAAAAGAACCAGGCGGGACCTCTGCAAGGAAGCTGTATTTTTCTTAAAAATGCTTATACCTTTACATTTTTTCCAGTGTTCTCCCTGGCACTTCCCTTGCCTTCACAATTGGAATAGAAGCTCCTCAGAACTTAATTAACCATGTCTTGTTTGACTAAACAAAATCCAACATAGGCAATCAACAAAATGAAAAGCCATCTTACAAAATGGGAGAAAATATTTGCAAACCGTGTTTCTGATAAGGGATTAATATCTAAAATATACAAGGAACTCATATAATTCAATAACAAAAAATAATAATACAATTAAAAATGGGCATAGGTCCTGAATAGACATTTTTCCAAAGAAGACATACAAATGGCCAATGAGTACATGAAAAGATGCTCAACATCGCTCAATGTCAGGGCAATGCAAATTGAAACCATAATGAGATATCACCTCACACAGGTTAGGATGTCTATTATCAAAAAGGAAAGAGATAACAAATGTTGGAAAGGATTAATATGTGATGGAATATTAGTCATCCTTAAAAAAGAAGGAAATCCTACCATTTGTAACAACAAATGAACCTTGAGGGCATCCATGAAATGAAATAATTCAAACAGAAAAAGACAAACACTGTATGAAAGACAATCCACTGTATGTGGATTCTAGAAAAGCTGAACTCATAGAAACAGAAAGTAGATTAATGGTTGCCAGGGGCTGTGGGGTGAGGGAAATAAGGATATGTTGGTGAAAGGGTACAGCTTCCAGTTTTAAGGAGAATAAGTTCTGGGGATGTAATGTACAGCATGGTGACTATAGTTAACAACACTGTATTGTATATGGGAAAGTTGCTAAGAGAGTAGATCTTAAATATTCTTACCATAACAACAATAATAACAAAATGCTAATTATGTGAGGTGAAGGAAGTGTTAACTAACCCTATTGTGATAAACCTTTTACAATATATGAGAATTAAACCTTCACATGGTATACCTTAAACTTATACAGCGTTATATACCAATTATGTCTCAAGCTGGAAAAAATATTCTAAAAAAAAACCAGCAGAGGGCTGTGCATACTTATTCTTAATTCTTCTTCCTCTTCCTTTTTAAACAAGACCAAAATGTATGAGATATTAGAGCTTAACTCATTTGAAGATATTGTTTCTTACTTGAGAAATTAAGACCTGAGATGAAAGTATGCTTTCTCAGAGAAACAAGCTTAATTATTGATGAAGCCATCCTGTTCCCCTTCTCTTGAGGAACACAAACAAACACATGGGAGCTCTCAGGAGATTAATGTACCAAGAAGAGCAACCTCCTGTTATCTGGAGCTTTTGACATGGAAAGGAGACCTATTAGTTAAAATATTTACATTTATATTTTAAACATCATATACTGTTTCAGTGGAAGCCCACAGAGAAACAGGTCAATATTATTGGTTGTGACATTTAAGAAATTACCAAAGCAGTAAGTTCATTAAGCCTACAATCCGATGTAAACCAATTAGTTTTCCTTTTCTGCTTATATTAAAAAAAAAACAAACACATTCTAATGAATGTAAATATTTAATACTTTTGATCTTTCATCCTTTAAATACTCCCATATGAATCTGCATCAATGAATTATAATTATTATAAGAAGCAACAAACTGCAGCCCATTCAAATACAGTGCACATTTTAAGGGCTTTTTAAAAGGCAGTTTTATTAAATACTTTTATGCCTTACAAAGGCAATCATACCTGAGCTCAAATTTTATACCATCCATAAGAACACAGAGTACAAAAAGAAATGGCATAAACACTGAAATACGTTATTTCAACAATATGTGCTCCCTTACATAGCATCAATTATTTTTGGAAATTTGAAATGAAAGGCCAGATTGGCTTAATAGAATGAACAAATTTGAGTTGTTCTTTTTGGTTGTTAGAAGTATTTTTTAAAAGTAGAATTTCAAATAAATCATGACAACAGTTCATTAAATCCTTGTTCATCCACATTAAAATGCTAAGAAATACAAACCTAAAACATGGATTAAACCAAAGTTGGAAAAATTATCTAAATATTTACTTAGAAAATACAGCTTTTTGGCTTATCTTTTAGTTTCATTTTTTAAAGCATGCCTTTAAAAGCAATTGAATATTCACATATTTAATTTGAAAAGTGCTTCATGTTTTCTCAAATTCTTTTATGGCATTTATCTAACTTAAAATTTTGTGGATTAGATGGGACTGGTATTATTTTGACAATATCATTTTGCCAATATTATTTGACAATATTATTTTGTCAATATTATTTGACAAACAAGAATTCTGACACAAGATGGCTGGGGGCACAAGGTGGCTTTTAGCAGAACTAAACTTCCACTGTCCCCCAGAAGCACATATGGAAAACCACAGGGCACCTTCCTCTGACATCTGTAACACCACAGCCTTCATTTGGTAGGTTAAGGGTCTTTCAAGAGAAATTCAGCACCAAGTGGCAACATACTTCCAAAGGCAAGCTCATAAACACTGCATAATATGGAGGTTTAGGAAAAATATAGGTAGTCTCATCTATATGTAATTGTTTCAAGTTCACAAAGAATCATTTATCTACTGTTACCCATAGTGATGATTAGCCTAACGTATCAACTTGGTCAGGCTATGGCACCCAATTATCTAATCAAGCACTGATACAGGTGCTGCTGTCAAGGTATTTTGTAAATGTGGTGAAAATCCATTATTAGTTTAACTTTACTATTTTTTTTTTCCCCGAGATTAGTGTTTTATTGGATAACCAAAGAACAGGAATCTTGAGGGGAATATCTTTAAAATTCTGCCTAACATATTGGACATGTCAAAGGGACATGAGCCAACACCAAAGAGCTTCTGAAGGACAAAACTTGATCAATTTGAGAAAAATAAGATGTTATTTGATTATATCCCAATGAATAAGAACATCCATACTTATATAAATTAAGGATTAAAATAAATAAATAAATAAATAAATAAATAAGGTAGAACTTACTTATAGAATAATTCCAAGTAATAAATATAGATGATATGAGGGACATAGCACATCACCATTAGAACACCAAAGTAGTAATTTGCTGCAGGTAAGATCCACCGATGAATGTTACACTTAATGGGTAAAACTTTAAGGAAAAACAGGATATTTGCATAGCTTCAAAGTACCTCACCTCCAAATTTTAATTAATATTTACGGCTGTTTATTTTTAAACATATACTCACAAATTCTTTGCTACTTCTTCCTCCAAGGGGTGAAGCTTAATTCCCCTTCTACTGACTATGAGCTGGACTAGGTGACTCACTTCTAAGAAATAGAGCATGGAATTGGAGAAATAGAAATTTACAGAGGAAAAACTTGGCAGGACTTGTTTTTGTGCTTTTCTTTACAAGAAACACTATTTGCAGGTGACATGAATGCATAAGTAGAAAGCTGCAGAAAATCTACAATCAGCTACTAGAACAAATAAACGAATCTAGCAATGTCAGCATACAAGGTCAACACAGAAAAATCAACTGCATCCCCCATACAGTAGCAGCAAACAATTGGGAAGCTAAATTTTTAAAATCCCATTCAAAGCAGCAACAAAAACATAAAATACCTAGGAATAAACGCAGCAAAATATGTCCAAGACTCCCACAATGACAACTACAAAACATTGCTGAGAGAATTTAACAAGATCTCAATACATGGAAGTGTATATACCATGTTGATACATTCAAAGACTCTGTTAATATAGTTATTATCATTAAATTGATCTACAGACTCAAAGCAATCCCAATAAAAATTTCTGCAGGCTTAAATAAATAGATAACCGGCTGATTCTAAAATTTATATAAAATTCAAAGGATCTAGAATATCCAAAGTAATTTCAATAGAGAAAAAGTTGCAGAACTTTCCCTACTTAATTTCAAGACTTGCAAGGCCACAGTAATCAAGACAGTCCGATACTGGTGAAAAGACAGACAGGTAGACCAATGGAACAGAACAAAGAGCACAGAAACAGACCCACACATACATGAGCCCCTATTATCAGTTTAAGTAAAGAAGATTACCCTTGATAATGTGGGTGGGCCTCATCCAATCAGTTGGAAGGCAAAAACAGAGAACTGCTGAAGGGGAAGATATTCTGCCTCAAGACTGCAGCACTGACTCCTGTCTGAGTTTCCAGCCTGCTAGCCTACCCCACTTGCTAGCTTCTACAATCACGGGAACCCATTCCTTAAAATAAATCTCCTGATATATGTACATATATAGCTTACTGGTTCTGTTTCTCTGGAGAATCTGACTGATAAACGTATCCTCTCTTTCAGTTGTCTTATAGGTTCCTACCCACCAAAAAAATTTTGTTTTTCTACTTTGTTCTCTGTGGAGGGGTTAGGAAAGGCCTTTCTGAACAAGTGTTTTAAATTAGCATTTATAGCTAATTTAACACATAGCTTACTATGTGTTAGTCACTGATTTAAGTACTCTGCCTATATTAACAGCTACCCCGAAAGATAGGTACTGCTGTTATTCCCAACGTACAGATGATGAAACTGAGGCCTATGGGATATTAAGTGACTTATCACACAGTTAGTAAATGCTGGAGTCAGGTTTCAAATGTAGGTTGTCTAGTTCATAACTTACGTTATAGCTATGCTATATTGTCATTTTAAAATGGGTGGATGTAAGGCATATTTTGGAGTTAGGCTAATAAAATTAAATTATGATTTTGGATGTGAGGGAAGAAGGAATAAAGTATAACTCATGCTATCGACTCAACTAAGTTGTTAGTACCATGACTAAATGGGGAAAAAATAAAGGAAGGTACATTTGGGTTTGAGTGAGAGCAATATTACACAGATTTACCTTCAGCAGAGGCCCAGAGGTAAACATTTTGGAGTCTTTGGCATATAGAGTGAGATGACTGACAGAGGAGGAAAGAAAGCCCAGGCCTGAGCCCTGGCACATTCCAAAATTTAGATTCTTAAGCAGATGTGGAACCAGAAGGAGGTGGAGGAAAGGAGATACTGTGAAGCCAAAAGCCATGAGAAATAGGGGTGGCCCAGGAGGGAAGCATGGTTGTCAATTCCATGTGATGCTATTGAGAGACTGAGCAAAGCTGTAGAGAGAAATGGCCAGATATGACCAACAGCTGAACCCAGTAACTCTGACCACAGCAGTTCCATGGAGTGGTCAGTCTGAAAGCCAGAATGGTGTGAGTGAAAAAGAGACCACCCATAGCACATTTATTTTAAAAACTCATGGGAGATAGATTTGTGATAGAGCAAGTACGGCAAAATGTTAATGACAGATTTAGGTAGCGGTTTTGCAGGGATTCCCTGGAAAACTGTTCAATGTCTGAACACTTTCATAATAAAATGATGGGGGAAATGCATGGAAAATATGGACATCACATTCAGGGCTGTGGTTCCCTGGCCAAGCTGAGCAGTGAGCGCAGGAAGGGGAGGATATACAGACATTGAGGTAATAAGCAGGCAGCTTCCACTCCATGGACAAAGTTTTATTTCTTAAGCAAAGAGCATAGTGGTATTCTTGTTATTCCTCATGTGGTTCTGTATCTATTATATTGCATGATAAAAAGAAAAGTAACTGTGGGGTAAGAAAAATGGGGTTGTTGGAGGTGGTTTGCAGTTAGGTAAGGCTTTCTGTTTGTTTTAACCTATCACATTTGCATCTGTTTGAACTGCTCTGGTAGAAAGGAAGAAACTGATAATTCCAGAGTGGGATGAGATCACCCAAGTTGAGTCTTCCAAAAGGTGACAGGCGAAGGGGACCAAAAGCTCCAGTGGAGGGGTAGGTTTGGGAGAAGAAGTGGCTCTTCATTCTTTTTGACCCATGAGAACAAGAATACAGGTAAACAGCATTAGGCAGTGACTCTTGATTTGTAAACAGCATTAGGCAGTGACTCTTGATTTGTAAATAAACAACATTAGGCAGTGACTCTTGATTTAAAAAGAAGTCATTCATCTGCTGCCTTTCCTATCTGCCCTTTTCTCTCCAATTTAACAGGAAGTCCATTATTAGCTTATAATGATTAAGATTCCCTATGCTTAGCTTTGAGATGTTGGGATGGCATCTCCGTAATTTATTGTAAGGTCTGATTTTTCCATATTGCCTGTATGTCACTCCTGAGGGCCGGTCTTCTAGAACCTTATGTTAGCATGCGATTAGCAAAATTCAGCATGGCTTTAGAAGCTGTTTGCCTTGTCCATTTATTTTCTTTTCCGAAAGCTTGCTCACTCGGTCTCAGTTTCGGAGGGGTCCACTGCTAATGAAGACAGCCTGGGTTGCATCAAGTTCCTGGCACATATCATAATTAGGGATGCATCAGTGAATCAGCTTCATTTTGGACAATCCTACCCTGTTGTTATTCAAGACGTTTACGTCAAATGCATTTTTGATCCAATTACAGACTTAGCTATTAGGGAGGAAATGCTTGATAACCAGTTTTCTTTATGTGGTAAGGTAGCATATTTCCTTTTATGCATGGTAGGGATCAGATGTTTGGTTTAATTTTACCTTAAAGCAAGGTGAAATTCAAATGAAATGGAGGTTATTGAGTGATCTACCTGAAAGATTGTTTTTAATTTTATAATTAAAATATCATAAAACTTTACGTTTACAACTGGTCTGTTGTAAAGCATAAGAGCGCAATTTGTTGCTCAGTTGTAACAAGTACCATAACAATGATGATAATGATAAAGGCAAGAGCCACCAGGCTTTTAGAGCCTGCAGCTGCTAGGTCTGGTGCTAAGCACTTTACATGCATCCCATCATCTCTCTACAGCAGTCCGGGAAGTGTGTGTATGAATAGCCCCACTTAACTCATGCAAACACTGGGGCAGAGAGGATAAGTAACTTGCCCACGTCACACAGCTAATGCAGCATGAAAACTGCAGAACTGGAATCTGACTCTGGATCCACTGCCTCACACCTGCCACCACGCCCCTTCCTGACACCTGGTCCATCCCAGGGTGGATCCGCATGAACAGCATGCCTGGCTCCTCTTTAGTCTCAGACATTGTTTTTTCTTCTTTTCCATGGATCTCTATTTTCTTTCTTGCTGTGTTTTGTATATCCCTGTAAGCCTCTTTAAATCTTTTCTGTGAAAGGTAAGAACAGTTTTCCTTAAGTTGACAAGTTTGGACCTCAGTAAAGGGTATTAAAGGGAACAGTCCTCAGTTGGCAGTCTTTGAAACCAGATTTCCCATTTTATTCATGCAGACGTGTAATTTACCATTCCTTGCAAATCAGTTTAAGAATAAGAATATTTTAGCATCCACACTGCATTTTGTCCTTGCCATTTTGCTAAGCACGTACGCATAAGGGCTTGTTATTATGGTTTCTTACTATTGTGCTCAGCTCAACTAATAATGTATCAATATTGGTTCATTAATTGTTACAAGTGTACCATAATAATATGAGACGTTAATGATAGTGAAACTGGGTGTAGAGTTATGAAAATTTTCTATATTACCTTTGCAAATTTTCAGTAAATCTAAAAGTATTCTAAAATAAAGCTTTTTTTTTTTTTTTAATGCAACAAGTTTAGGTGATTTTTGTAGAGACACACGTTTTCAAATCAGTAGAGTAAATCCCTAGGACTGAGACTGATGGGTTGTATGGTAATTCTATGTTTACTTTTATTAAAAACAAAAAACGCCAAACTGTTTTCCAAAATGGCTTCCAAAATGGCTAATTCATTTTGCATCTGAATGTACAAGAGTTCCTATTGTTCCACATCCTCACGAGCATTGTTACTGTTAATTTGGAGGATTTCATTGACTCTAGTAGGCATACTGTGAAGTTTCTTTCTTGTTTTAATTTGCATTTCCCTAATGACAAAAGATGTTGAACATTTTTTTCAAATGCTTATTTGCCATCTGTATATCTTCAGGTCATTTGCCTGTTTTTGAATCTGATGGTTCCTTTTCTTATTGTTGAATTTTTTAGAGTTCTTTATATATTTTAGATACAAGTCCTTTATCAGATATGTGACTTACAAATATTTTCTTCCAGTTTATGATTTTTCTTCATTGTCTTTCACAGAGAAAAAGGTCTCAATTTTAAGTTCAACTTACCAATTTATCTTTCATTTATCATGCTTTTGGTGGTTCCATTTTTAAATTGCACTTCTGTAGCCTGAAATCATCACCCTGTTTAATTTTTTTTGTATTAATTGTCTCTCTCTTATCAGAATGTAATAGTCCTATAGGCAGAGAATGTCTGTTTTCTTTCTTCTGTATTTTATACTCCCAACTCTGCAAATAGTACATGTGCTTAACAGATACTTAATAAATATTTGTTGAATTAGTCAATTAATGGACATGGAGCTCTTTCAGCATCAGTATGGACTTGAAATGACTAACAGAATGATGTTGCCAACTAAAAATGGTCACTTGCCATCTGGCTCTACAAGGATCAGTTCTCTAGCTACTGCAGTCACTGACCTTCAACACACCCTGAAAGGAGTTCAGGGCATAGATCAGGAATGAGGCACTCTTGTGCTCTGGGAAAAACTGGCAGAACACGCTTCACATAGTTAGATATTTTCAGGAAAAGATATTATGAGCCCAATTTCTTTCATCCTCTCATATCTAGGAAAGCTCTAAAATCATTAATGGATGAGCAGCAACCTTCTTGTGACTAGCAGCAACCCTCTGCCAAAATGTGCGCTTGAATGCATGTCTCCCCCTTCACCAAAATCACATATATACCAACCAGAACCACCCCACTTCTTCGGAGCAGTTCCTCAGAGCTAGCCAAGAGGCTGTCTCCCTAGCTATGATGCTCATGTTGCCCCAAATAAAATCTAACTCACAACTTCCACATTGTGCATTTTTTTCAGTTGACAATGTTAGGAGAACACATACAAAGTCTATTACAAATGGAGTAACAACCAATAAATGGAAGCTATTATGTTTATTATTCTTGCTGAAATATTACAGCATTTTAAAACCCCAAGGTCTCCAGCAAGAGGGGTGAGATGAAAGAATTGTCTACCATTATCTCCCAATATGTTGCAACAAGAGCCACAAACAGGGCTCCAGGTTGATGTGGCGTATTCCTGGGCCCTCAGCTAGTGCAAACTTTGGCTCACTGGTGTATTTTATTTAACAAAATATGCAATAGATAAAACTACTGCAAATGTTAAAATCTGCATTAAGATGAACCCTAAGGCGTACGGCATTTTCACATTTATGCATGTTTTTCTTCATGATACTTTCATATCAAACCTCTTTTTATCATTTTTGTCATTGTATATATCTCTAGGTTTTTTGTATTTTTTTAACGTCTGATAGCAAAGCTTCTGAAAATTTATCTCATTCCTGGATAGCACCGTTTTCAATGGAAATAAACACTTTAGTTAAAGATGATGTATATAAAGATGTAATAAGTTTAGGCTATTAACGATTCTCAAACTTTGGAAGCATAAGATTCATTTGGGGTACTACCTGGAAATAAAGATTCCCAGTGTTACCCCAACCATACTGAATCTAGTTTTGTGGCTAGGCCCAGGAATATCAATTTTTTATGGACATTGCCCAACCTCACCCAGGTAATTCTGAACCAGGTGGTCTGTGAACTTCACTCTGAGAAACACTTGTGAAAGAAACCTCTATAAAGGAGGGAAGCAGGTGCCATGGGAGGGATGGTGAACAGCAGTGTGGGGACACAACAAAGCATCACCAGATCCCTGACTCAGCTGCAGTCTGAAACTGCAGAGACACTCACCATACCAACTTCAAGGTCTACACTTCCTTGATCTAATAAACATGCACTCTATTACATTACTTGAATAATAGTATTTTTTTACAGTAATGGATCCTACTCAGCAAAGTCCAGGCTCCAAGAAGTGAGACATGTGATGAGAAATGAGTTCTCTTTCTTTCTCATCTAGTTTTTGCCTCCCAAATCCCCATTTTCTGTCCTAGAATTCTCTTCTTCTCTGAAGGTGCTCCCCTTCACTGGAAGCACCTGCTCCCCTAGCTCTCCAGCCATACAGGAGTGAAATATCACCCCATGACAAGAGGACCCCACATTCACAATACAGGAAAGTACCATCCATATAAGGGTAGTCAGGCCACCGCACAGTACGGAAAAAGGAAGTTCAATATCTCTAGTAGACTCAAGCATTCAGGATGCAAAGAGTAGAGGCATAAAGCAAGGGATACCTGAGAAAAAGGACAAGCAGAGGAACATCAGAATCCTTGCAATACCTGAAATGCTCCTCCTTAGAGAGGCTGACCTCTGTGGAAAGTGGGGTAGGAAAGGGGACACTCCCCTCCTTCTTCCCCACAGTGTTGCTTTACATATTAATAGGGCGGCTGGAGGAAAAGAGGCATAACTGCGTGAAATTAGGAGCTTCTTGTCCAGTGAAATGGCCTCTGACCAGATCTCAGCTGGGGAATTCACACAGTTGATATAAATGGGAGTTTCTGTTGGACAGCTCATTCCACCAATACTGCATCCCAGTACCAAAGCGGATGGGAAAGGAGAAAGCTACCAGGTCATCAAGAGGCAAAGATTTATTCCTCCTCAGAGACGTGAGGACACCTTTCTCTCTCCCTCTGTTACTTTTCCTCAGTCTTGTTCTGTCTGTCTCTGCCCACCATTCATCAGTTACTCAATAAATATTGATTGGGTAAAAAAAGAATAATAATAGTGGACCTGGTTGATGTAACCATATCACTCCACATTTGAAATTGTATCGAAACAAAGAAAAGCTTGAATGAATAGTGAAAGGTTTGACCACCTCTTTGATTTAGGAAATGCTTCCATGAAGAAGCTACCTCTTTCATCTATCTGTACCTC
Organism: Monodon monoceros; assembly: GCF_005190385.1. Lineage (NCBI taxonomy): Eukaryota > Metazoa > Chordata > Mammalia > Artiodactyla > Monodontidae > Monodon > Monodon monoceros. The sequence continues at coordinate 19,672,662 of NW_021703775.1, forward strand.
TTTTATCTATACCTCTTATCACTTTGCTCCATGAGATCCCTCTTAATGTTGGGTTAAGGTCATGTACATTTCTGTCTACACCCTGGCCTGGCACATCTTAGTGGCTGGGCCATGTCTTAATTGTTTTGATTTGTCTTGCCCAGACAGAGAGTGGACTGTTGACAGAAGACTGAAAACCCAAGCAACTGCTCCAAGGCTTAAGAGGGTATGGAAATATAATAATGAAATAGCACAGAACCAACTGCTGTGTTACACCGTTAAATTAATCTGCTTATTGGGCAAACACGAAGGACAATGTCTATCTTTCAAATGACAGCCACATGGCTTTCTTTTACAACAACATTAAATATTTCACTGTTCTACAGATTTAGTTCTACTATATACTTATAGTTATACTATATACTCAACACATATTCCCTGAATGCCTACAGAATGTCAGGCACGGTAAAACATCATTTGGCATGGAATTATATCTATCCATAACATCTTAATATAGAATATCAGGCTGTCCCTGCTATATAAGTCTCCCCTATCTAACTCTATGTAAGCTACAAGCTCATAAATCTCATAAAATGACTGATTGCTATCAGCTCACTAAAGTGAACCAGTAGCTAACACAGACTGGTGAGTCATCCAAGTGGGGCTGATGAGCAAGAAGCAAATTCATCTAGTTCTTTTCAGATCAGCTGCACAAAGGAATCACCTGGGGAGCTTTAAAAACCTCAATGCCTGGGTTGCACCCCAGAGTTCCCGACTTAAATGATAAGGCTCAAGTCCTAGATGTCAAGAATTTCCAAAGCTCCTCAGGTGATTCTAACATTTGCTAAAATTTGAGAACCGCTAGATTAGCCCATAGGTTAGAAACTAGAGTCTTCAATCCAGGGAGAGCTTGGTGGTAAACATTAAAAATGTTTTGGCATTCTTTGTCCCAAAGCTGGCCAGAGCTTCAATATGAAGACCTGATTGAAATAACTCCCTCTGCAATCCCCAGGAGCAGCTTTTTATGTAGAGTTCACAGGCTGCACAACTATCCAATCATAGCTTGCTGGGACCACTTACAACTACCACTAATTCTAAGCCACACTGAGCTATTCAATCCTCCTCAGGAGACTGCTAGACACTGATTCAGCTCTCCAGAATCCTGGGTCTAAGATTGATCATTAATAAGAAGGAAAGCTATTTTCTTAAGGAGTACAGATTGATTTCATAAATTATAATGAATAAATTTACTCTGACATTTATATAAAATTTAATTTCTCAAAAATCCTTGTGACTTCATTATGTAAAACAACTTAATGAAGCAAACACAACAATTATTGTCTGTTTTTGAAAAATGGAGACACTGAGGTTGAAAGTGGTTAAGTGATTTAGCTTAAATCATATAGTCAATGACCAAAGTAACACTGGAAGTCAGATATATTAATCAGACATCCAATGCTCTGCTAACTTCATATGTAAATCTCTTTGAATATCACCTGCCATGTGCTACAGCATCATGCCAGGTCCTTTAAGAGCAGAAAGAAATCCACACACATCATTGGTCCTATCCTAATGAAGTTTAAACTTAAATTAGGAAGACAATATACATATATGTAGTACTTTACTTATGATAAAACAGACAGGCACACACACACACACCCTTGACCAACCATCTTTACCCAAGTCTAAACTGTCCCATCTTTATCCAAATCAAAAATATCAGTGTTCTAAGCTTTGAATACGATTTCTCTTCTTTATATATGTTTAGGTAATTTATTTTGTTACTTGTTTTTAATACAAATGCTGTCATAAGCCTGCTCAAATACCTTTTTTTGCAGTTTATAACTTAGAGAACAGTAAAATCTTCTACTGAAATATTCTTGGGTAAAGATATCGTCATCACTCATACTGAGCACTTTAAAAAACCTGACATGCAGCCTATTTTTTAAATGATAAATTCAAACAACACTAAGTTTAACCCTATGAGATACAATAATGACATAGTTAAATAGATAATTTCATATATAATCTTGCCAGATTACAGTAATTATAATCATGAATATTGTGAAACTTCAAAAGAACAATAACTCATTCTATATTAAAAATCTGAAAATGGAGATGTAAAATACTAAAGCTTCAGGCATTTACTCAGGCTGAAAATGTTTTTTAAAAGTGGCAATCCTGGGACTCCCCTGGTGGCTCAGTGGTTAAGAATCCACCTGCTAATGCAGGGGACATGGGTTCGAGCCCTGGTCCACGAAGATCCCACCTGCTGTAGAGTAACTAAGCCCCTGCGCTCTAGAGCCCGCAGAGCGACAACTACTGAAGCCCGCACAACTAGAGCCCATGCTCTGCAACAAGAGAAGCCACCGTGATGAGAAGCCCATGCACTGCAACGAAGAGTAGCCCCTGCTCACCGCAACTAGAGAAAGCCTGCACACAGCAACCAAGACCCAACACAGCCAAAAATTAATTAATTAATTAAAATTTTAAAGTGGCAATACTTTTGGCCATTTGATCTAAAAAAGCAAAAACAGCTCAATAGTAAATGATATCTAATAGATTTAATTCTGAAAGTATACATCATTTAATAAGTAAGCATGTGTGGATGCTAGAGCCACTTTAAAGGAGGAAACTGGAAACTGTTTCTAAATGTCAGTGTTTTCATAATTTCTGAATATCATCTTATGTATTAGAAAGTAGATTTCTATGATGGAAGGAAAGATACTATGTTTCAAAGTTTCAGTGACTAAATACACACCTGCCCTAGTCCTCACTTACTCTCCCAAGTTCCTTTCTCCCCATCTCTCTCTGAAAGTCAACTTAGCCTCTCACTTACAAATAAAATCTGGGTAATGGGCAAATAGAAAATTTGGGCAAAGCCAGACAGGCTACGGATATTACACAACAAATAACCAAGTTGGGGCAGAAAGCAGAAAAGAGAACCTGTGGGTACAGAACTGGAAGGAGGGTGTGAGGACCTTGTTCTCAGGGATAAGAAGCACAGACGTCTGAAGTGTATTTGAGACTGAGAGGTATTTGAAGATGAGAGAAACACAAGAGAATTTCAAAGGCTTCTTCCAATAAAATTTGTTATTTTGCAAATATAACAACGTTTCCTTGAATTTGACCCTGTACAGAAAAGGACATGTAGCAGTTAGGCTTTGAACAGGCAACACATAAGCATCATTTCTTATGCATAATTTTTCTGTAACAAGAAATGGGTAATATAATGAAAATTTAAAATATCCTCTAGGATAACAACCATGATAAGCTGTCCTAAATTAACATCTTTATACTTTCTCACTCTAATATTCCTAGAACAGTCTGGCCAAGAACTATGTTGGTTATTATATTATGTCCACAAAACACCATTTCATACAAGCTTTGAGAAATCTAAAATATAATTTCTACAGAAGGTGTGAAAACTAACTTCTAAGGAAAAAATAAGGGAGAGCTAAGAGGTTGCTGAGGAAACTAAATGAGAAAATGTAACTTGTCTGATAACAGATAAATCTTTGAGAAAATGGACTAGAGACCAGTTAATAAAAACCCTCAGGGCTTCCCTGGTGGCGCAGTGGTTGAGAGTCCGCCTGCCGATACAGGGGACGTGGGTTCGTGCCCCGGTCCGGGAAGATCCCACATGCCGCGGAGCGGCTGGGCCCGTGAGCCGTGGTCGCTGAGCCTGTGCGCCCGGAGCCTGTGCACTGCAATGGGAGAGGCCACAACAGTGAGAGGCCCGCGTACTGCAAAACAACAAACAAACGAAAAAAAACAGAACCAAAAAAAACCCCTCAGTACTAGGGAGAGGTTCACTATATTGATGGTGGTGATGGTTTCATGGTGCACACACCTGTTAAAACTTATCAAATTGTACATTTTAATGTGTGAAATTTATTATCTATCAGTCAACCAAAAAAAGGAAAAAAAAAAAACTAGCCAGGCTACAGATGCATGAACACGTGTCCATCTGCAATTCAGAAGCAGTACCAGTTTTCAATAGCACTTGGAAACTTGGAAGCTATCATGTTGCTAAAATGCATACACAAATATACTCCATCCACATTAGATGAAATATGTAAAATTTAACACTTCAAATTAAAATAACAATTTACATGAGTGTAATGTAAATAAAATTAACTTTTAGGGGGAAGAAGATGGCAGTATGAAGAAGGGTTGTTATTTCCAGGGGCCAAATATCCATCTGCGAATTTAAAAAGTGGTTGGTTTGCCAGAAGAAAGGGGATAGAACACTCATTCATCTATTCCTTCATTCATTCAACAGATAGTTATTGAAGTCTGATGAGTGCTAAGCATTGTAAATCAATGACCGCAAAAGAGACAGAGTGTGTTCTCTACCCTCATTAATGTCTAGTGTGGCAGAGAAGAAAGTTATCAATCAAGTCACCTCACAAAAATTAAATTATCCTGTGGAAAGTGACAAGGAAAAATCCATGAAAAAGTATGACAGGAGAGTCAGGGAAGGTTTCCCTGGGAAAGTGTTCTTTGAGCTGGGATATGCAGAATGAGTCACCCTTAACTGTGAGAGAGGAGACAGCATGTATAAAGGCCCTGGGACAGGTAAAACATGGTGCTTCTGAATAACTAAAACAGAAATTGTTGAATTTAAAAGATACTTAGGAGTTAAAATCTATGGGTCTTGCAATAGACTGTATCTGGAAGGAGACGGAAGTAGCAAGAATGATACCAAGATTTCTGCAATTGGATATGTATGTGTGGCATTCATTAGATAGGAAATGGAGGACACAGGCCAGGCTGGGGGTAGGTGTCTGTTCTAATTTCTGGTGTCTTAGAATTTTCAACTAAAGCTGCTGAACAAGACTACATCAAAATTAAAAACTTCTGTGCATCAAAGAAAACAACCAACAGAGTGAAAAAGTAGCCTACAGAATGGGAGAAAACATTTGCAAAACAATATCTGATAAGGGGTCAATGCCTAGAACTCTTAACTACAACAACAACAGTAATAAAATAAATAACCTGAGTGAAGAATAGGCAAAAGGCTTAAATAAACATTTCTCCAAGGAAGATATAGATATGGCCAACAAGCATATGAAATGATGCTCAGTATAACTAATCATTAGAGAAATGCAAATCAAAACCACAGTATCGGGCTTCCCTGGTGGCGAAGTGGTTGAGAGTCCACCTGCCGATGCAGGGAACAAGGGTTCATGCCCCGATCCGGGAAGATCCCACATGCTGCAGAGCGGCTAGGCCCGTGAGCCATGGATGCTGAGCCTGCGCGTCCGGAGCCTGTGTTCCGCAACGGGAGAGGCCACAACAGTGAGAGGCCCGCGTACCACAAAAAAAAAACCCACAATATCACCTCACACCCATTATGATGACTACTAAAAAAAAAAAAAAAAAGAAAATAACAAACATTGTCAAGGATGTGGAGAAACTGGAATCCTTGTGCACTGTTAGTGGAAGTATAAAATGGTACAGCTGCTATGGAAAACAGTCTGGAGGTTTCTCAAAGAACTAAAAATAGAAGTACCATAGGATCCAGCAATACCACCTCTGGGTGTAAATCCAAAAGAACTGAAAGCAGGGTAATGAAGAGATTATTTATATACCCATGTTCATAGCAGGATTATTCACAATAGCCAAAAGGTGAAAGGGACACAAATGTCCATCAATGGATGAATGGATAAAGAAAACACCATATAAATACATGATAGAATATTATCTAGCCCTAAAAAGGAAGGACATTTTGACACATACTACAACATGGATAAACCTGGAGGACATTATGCTAAGTGAAACAGGCCAGTTACAAAAAGACAAACGCTATATGATTCCACTTACATAAGGCATCTAGAGTAGTAAAACTCATAGAAAAAGAAAGTCAAATAATGGTTGCCAGGAGCTAGAGGGAAGGCAAAATTGGGGGTTGTTTAACAGGTATAGAATTTCAGTTTTACAAGAGTTCTGCAGATGGGCTACTCAACCGTGTGAATATATTTTACATGACTGAACTCTACACTTAAAATGATTAAGATGATATATTTTATGTTGTATGTATTTCACCACAATTAAAATATTTTAAATATGCTGAATAAATATTGATAGTATTATAGCTATTTTGCTAGCTATATAATTGATCAGTCGGTAGCTAGCTAACCAGAGAGAGAAATTTTTGAGGAAAGCTGTGAACTGAAAATACAAATTTGGAAGTCATACAAAGAGACAATAATTTTATTACACGACATTCTTCTGTTCCCTTCATCCTTAAAATCTTGAATTTTCAATGACTCTATAAATGTACAGTCTTCTCATCCTATGCTCCCTAAAGCCTGAGTTTGACACAAGAGTCTGGTTTCATCTCCAGGAGAAAACAAGTTGAAGATTTTCAAGCAACAGCAGAAATGGAGTGTTACCAGCTGTGCTATACTGCCACAACAAAAAAAATCTCTACCTGTCTATGCACCTAATTCTAGCAAAATTAAAAATGAGAAGTGTAGACAGGAAAAAAATAAGACTACTCTTTTGAGTAGTCTTATTTTTCTAGAGAAAAATCCACTGTTTACACATCAATATACATCCCTCTAGAATCATATTATTCTGCCTACCTTGTTTGCGTACATCCTCAACAGCAGCAACCAATTCCTCTTTGAGATCCTGACTCTCCTTAGCGATCTGTTCACCCTTTTCCAGAAAGTTCTGAGTGGCTTGCTCTACAGATGCAGCCAGTACATGGGCTTTCTTTGACCTCCCTTTCTTTTTACCAGATGGGCCTTTGTTGCTTGTGTTGACAAGGGTCGTCACCTTAAATACAAAAGAACAACTGTAAAATTACTCTGCATAACTGTCTAGAAATAGCATATTATCATCTCATAATTTTAAAGTATCCTTTGCTTATTAAGTCATGAATACACATTACATAGCCTTATCTTAAGGAAAATGTGGAATTGTATGGTTTAGCATAAAAATTAACAGCAATTTATTTCCTGTAGAAGAAAAAAGCATGTGAATAAGGAAGAGAAGCAGATTTGCCAGTAGCTCAGTTTCCAATCCACTGGAGGGGGTGCTTTCACAGGTTGACAAATTTAGCGCTGGTTGGAATATGCAGCTTCAGAGAGGAAATAAAATAAAATAAAATGTAGAACTGCCTTTGAGCTTTGAATCAGAAGAACCAATAACTGAGCCCAAAAGTCAGGGCAGAGGTGCATGAGTAGTTAATAAATGGTGGGCCATCAATATGCATTATTTATGTGTCACTTACCAAGGACTTTGAAGAGCCTTGCTATTTCTGATTTCATCTTATAAAAACAAAATGGTAAATTTGATCCAAAGAGACCAAATGATTCAGTCTCAACATTTGGTTAACCTGCTAAAATTTCCAGAATTGAAATTAAATTTGCATTATCACTCCTTTTCTAAGTATCATAATTTGGATACAATATCTCACCTGCCAAACTTCTTTTAGCACTCCGTCTAGAGCTATTTAATATGCTAACAAAGCTTTTAATATTTTTAAACAACTTACCTCCTGTAGACTTCTGAACCTTTATTTTCTGCCAGTGAGAAGTCTGGGAGGGAAATGAATGCAACTGTTCCATATTCTATTCAGCTAGTCATCTACACCTCTGCATTTTTTTTATCAGCTTCATAAGAATGTGGATGCTGTGGTTTATTTGGACTGACGTGTATCTTGGTTAGCAAACTAAAGCCTTTATTGGAGGTTATCAAGAAAGCTCGTCCACAGAAAAGTTGTAAATGCTATAGTCTCTACAATTTACTCCAAATCCGAGAGCAAGCAGTTATTAGGCAAAGTCACAATTAACGTCCAGTCAGTTTACAGGGCAAGAGATAGTATCAGAAGAAAAGTATTGAATAAATGTGAACCAAGATGATGAATGTAGCAGAACCATTACTTCAGAAGTGGTTAATACAGCATCGGGAGCTGTCATATTCAGCTTTCTTTTGATTGTTAATAATTAGACACAGTGAATTAAAAAAGGACTCTGTAAGGACACTTAAGTACAAACACTAGACAGAAAAAAGAAAGATAAAATCATTAAGAATAAGACTGTCAGAAAACGCTAGTTAGCTGTAAAATTCGTATGCAGTCAGTAACACCTTGCAGTTTTTCAGTTCCACCCACAGAGGCAACCATCAGAAGAAAGACAGCCTGTCTCCAAAGTTACTTTTTGGAGGTACAAGAATGTTCTCCTTAAAGACGGTTTACTCTAGCACATTAACATAGCTCTCTTCCAGGAACCCCAACTCTCCAAAGAGCCACTACCTGGAAACGAGTTTTTATGCTTCCTAAGCAAACACAGCAAACACTTCAAAAATCTTTTATTTGTATTTATTTTTATTTTTTAATCAAATGTATTTGCCATATAACATTGTATAAGGTTAAGGTGTACAACATGTTAATTTGATACATGTATATAGTGTGTTAATACATGTATATGTTGTAATATGATTGCCATTGTAGTGATAATTGGCACCTCTATCCCTTTACATAATTACAGTACAATATGGTTGTCTATATTCATTACACTGTGCATAATTTCTCTATTTAGGCTAGGCTCTTTATTGGAGGAAAATATTCCTATTCTCACTGATATCTGATTTGTTCTCATTTTATATATAATTTTGAGACGATCTGTGATCTAACTTTTCAGTCTTCTCAAATTAGAAAAAATGGATGGAGTTGGAAGCCATTAATGTTAGGCATATTGGCAGTTTTGGGGAGTGGAAGCTGACAGTGAATCTATTAATACCAAAAGAGCTAAATGACTATATTCTGGTTCACCTTCTGCAAAGGCAAACAGATTTCAGTTTTTGTGCTGTCTCATGGTGCACTGCTGTGTCAAGCACAGTTTAGGTAATGCTCCTAATAACAAGTCAGTATGAAGTGTCAGTATGCGGGAAAAAATAAACATAGAACGTTACCAGGAAGTTCCTTAGAAAAATGTAATTACTTTCAAATGAAGCAAATCCATTCAGTCCTCTTTTAGTAAGAGCTCTCATTTCTTCGCATGCGGAAGAATGTAAAGGGATACAAGATAGCAGAATAGAAGGAAAATTATGAGGCTCCATAAATGCTCATGTCTTAATCAGTCTAGAATGAAGAAATAATTGTCAACTCTCCCTATTGCTATTCAGTGCTTTGTTGAAGGACAAAGTCAACAAATTAGATAAGAAAAAAGAAAGAAGAGATATAAACATTAGAAAGTAGACACATTAAATTGTCATTACTTATGAATGTATCGATATGAATGTATCGATATGAATGTATCGAGAAACTACAAAAGAATTAAAAGACAAACTATTAGAACTATTAGTGGTTAAATACTAGATAAGCAATAACAACCTAATAGAACAGCATTACCAGTGAAAAATCTAGTTTAAAATATCCTATTCACAATAGCCATAAATTGATATTCTCAGAGATAACCATAACACAAAATATAGAATGTTGTATGAAGAAAATTATAATTGTAATGAAGAACATGAAAGATGATTTAAATAATAGAGAGACACACCAATGAGCTCTGGAGACTACAGATCTCTGTGTCTAAGCCTGATATCCAGGCTGGGACTAGGTCTTGGGTAGATGGGGCTTACAGACTTTTTTTCTTTTTTTTTTTTTTTTGCGTTACGCGGGCCTCTCACTGCTGTGGCCTCTCCCGTTGTGGAGCACAGGCTCCGGACGCGCAGGCTCAGCGGCCATGGCTCACGGGCCCAGCCGCTCCGCGGCATGTGGGATCTTCCCGGACTTCCCTACATCGGCAGGCAGACTCTCAACCACTGCGCCACCAGGGAAGCCAAGACTTACATACTTTTGAAGGTCTAGTGCAGCTTGTTGGCAACCTTTTAAGAGATGGTTATTCTGTAGAAATTCCTGGTTGAATGGTACACCTTCTCTTACCCCAATCAGGCACTCTCTCTAATCCCCACATCAACTTTCACCCAAGGCAAGAGTCATTCAAGATCCACACAATCCCGTTACCTCTCTAACAATTTGTGAGCACATCTTTTGTGCAGAAGAAAAAAAATAGAAAACATAAAGTTCCAGCAACAGAGACTAGGAGTAATAGCATGAGCATTGACGTGTAAAAATGGGCATGATGTTTTCTAGGTAGTAAGGAGACCATTCTCACTTGAGAGGGAGGCTGTATATGAATGATATAGGAAACAAGATTAGATAGATGCGGTGGAGTAAAACTTTTAAAGGCTCTGAAAGCCAAGCTAAGGAGTTTAGCTTTTATTAGCCACTGTCAACATTTTTTTTAAAATGAGAAGCATATGTGTTAAAGTGTCCGTGTTCTCTTTCCATTCATTTCTCAGCCCACTGAAATTCTGCTTTTATCCTCACACCTCCTGTAGCAGAGTCCTCTTAAACTGATCTCTCACTAAAGTAATTAATAAGTTGCCAAAATCAAATTACTTTTATCTTATCATACTACTCTATCACATTTAGTGCTATTGACTCACCTCTTCTTTCTCCTGGAAATATCTCCTGGCTAATTCTTTTAGCAATAATCTTTTCCTTCTCCAAACTCCTGTCGCTTTTAGGAGGGTCATCAAGCTTACTTGTCTCTGTACCCACCTTTATCTTCCTCCCTCCTACACCAGGAAAGACTTGCTGCTACCACCACCCTTTTTTTTTGAATTTATTTTGTTAAAGTATAGTTGATTTACAATGTTGTGTTAATTTCTGCTGTACAGCAAAGATATTCAGTTATTCATATGCATACATTCTTTTTCATATTCTTTTCCATTATGGTTTATCACAGGATCTTGAATCTAGTTCCCTGTGCTATACAGTAGGACCTTGCTGTTTATCCATTCTCTATATATACTAGTTTGCATCTGCTAAGCCCAAACTCCCAACCCTTCCTTCCCCCACTCCCTTGGCAACCACAAGTCTGTTCTCTATATCTGTGAATCTGTTTCTGTTTGTTAGATTAGTTCATTTGTGTCATATTTTAGATTCCACTTACAAATGATATCATATGGTATTTGTCTTTCTCTTTCTGACTTATTTCACTTAATATGATAATCTTTAGGTCCATCCATGTTGCTGCAAATGGCATTATTTCATTCTTTTTCTATAGCTGAGTAATATTCCACTGTACATGCATACCACATCTTCTTTATAGATTCATCTGTAAATGGACATTTAGGTTGCTTCCATGTCTTCGCTACTGTAAATAGTGCTGTTATGAACATAGGGGTCCATGCATCTTTTTGAATTATCGTTTTGTACTACCACCCTTTTAAACTGATCTTCTGATCACATCATTCAGATTCATTGGCTATGCCAACTTCTCTCTAAACCCTCAACATGGCCCCTCTTTGTAGGCAACTCAACCTTAGCTTAGCAGGATATTTGATTTTCTCTAGTCATATATCTCAAATATTTCCTCAATGTCTCTGCCTCTCATCAAAGAAGAGAAGAAATCCTGCAGCTCATAGATGAGAGTATAAGTGGTTAATCGTTCTAGAACCTTGACCTAATGTTGGTCCCAATGGACCCTGGTCAATAAAAAAACCTCAGCAATAGCAAGAGGATGGGAAATATAGTTTTCAGATACGTTGACTGTGTGATTTGAGTATGAAACTATGAGACCCAGGCTGGTATAGACTGCTCATCATCTAATGTCCTAAGACTAGACCCTCCATTCTTATACAATGGCAAGTAATGCAGTAGCCAACACCACTTCATTCCTTTCATTTTTTTGCAATGTGTTTTATTGTAAGACAACTTATCTGACCATGTCTCTTCAACTTGATCAGTTCTCTGCTTCCAGGATGTACAAACTCAATAGACATGGAAGACTTCTTCCAAAACTATAAGCAATAGTGAGGGCACCAAGGCACTTTGTCTTGGGAACTCTGTCACATCTGCCCATAACCAACAACAGTGTAGTTTGTCTAAGTCTTATCCATAGGACATTCAATTGAAAGTGAGCTCTGGAGATATCATTGTCACCCAGGGCTGGTTAGAAATATAGACTCTCAGGCCCCACTCCAGACCTACTAAAAGAGAACCTGTATTTTAACAAGATCCCAAAGTAATTCATATGCACATTAAAATCTGAGAAGCACTGAATTCTAGGACAATGATTTTCAGACTTTATCATGCCTTATTATTATTATTATTTATTTATTTTTTTTGCAGTACACGGGCCTCTCACTGCTGTGGTCTCTCCCGTTGTGGAGCACAGGCTCCGGACGCGCAGGCTCAGCGGCCATGGCTCATGGGCCCAGCCACTCCGCGGCATGTGGGATCTTCCCGGACCGGGGCATGAACCCGTGTCCCCTGCATCAGCAGGCGGACTCTCAACCACTGCGCCACCAGGGAAGCCCCAGACTTTATCATACTTTAGAATCACCTAGATGCTTGTTAGACGGCAAATTCCTAGATCTTGTAGTGCTTCTGCTCATGTAGGTCTCAGCTAATGTATTTCACATGCATCGCATGAAATTAGGATATATATGGTTTATAGACTTTACTTTCAGAAACAGCAGTCTAGCTGAAGCAAAAGAAAGTGAGAGAGATAAAGCAATGACTTCTAGAGGTAAACCCTTCCTCTTATTTTAGGTGTCATGATATATCAGGAGTCCACAAAAACAACTTGTTGATGAATTGATTGAAAGGCAATTTCCTCCGTTAGGCAATCACAAGGAACTTGGAAAAGTAAGAGTAAACAGATGTGAATGCTATAAGTCAAGCCATTATTTGAGCTCTCCAGAAAACCAATAAAAGGGAACCAAGAGCTGAAAATAAAAATGATAACTTACTTTTGCTAGATTCATGCACTCTGTAGATGTGAGAAGTAAGTCTTTATGAATTCTACTGTTGCACTGTTCTAAAGTATTTCATTTGTCATAATTGCTCAGCAAACATAACAGAGAGCTTTGATTACTGTTATAGCTTAAAAAAAGCAAGAGCATTGGGAGGTGCATATCTGAAAACAAAATTATCAAAAACAAGTTATTTATTCCAGGAGCAACAGAAGATAAATGTAAAAAATCCTTAAAGAGGAAAACTCTTTAAGGGAGTTAAAATGCTCAAATGGTAGTATATTTGATAACATGAAGCCTCTAAGAGAAATCTTGTCAGGTTTTGAGCAGTGCCAAGTCAGAAAAACAACTGCCAAGTAATGAGTCAAAATGAGGTCTTCCTTGAATCACTCCTTGATTACCTAATCTATTCCTTTTGCAATTATACAGTAGGCACAAATATGGCTTGTACTTTTCCTTATAAAATATATGAAATGATATACACTCACCTTGTGGTACAGTCCATTATAAGTTGTTTCCTAGCACAGAATCTCCAGGACATAAAAGGTGTATGTATATTGTGCATTTTGGAGAGAAAAGGAGATCAGCACAGTGACACTAGTGCTCGAGCAAAAGGAGGTGATAATACAGACTTATGGTAGTCTCACTAATAACTAAAGTAAAACTTCCATGTCATAGAAACTATTGCAGTAGAATTTCGGATTGAACTGATCTTTTCTTCCCAAACAGCTCCACATCCCATTTTAGACAAAAAGAAGTAAATTACAAGAACCGCAGTTACTGATGCTTCCACAACTTCAAAAGTCAGAATTAGAAATGATGATCTTTTATAACGAGGCACTAGTAATTTAAAGAGGGATAAAATAAAGAATAATTCTGGTCTCTTTGTCTTTGAAAAATTTCTTCCCACTTATCTGATATTGACAATGTAGATTAGTATGTATGTTCATTGATACAGAGTCCTGGAAGCATGCATTCTTAAACTTTGAAGGTAAGGTTTTATTATATCTAAAGCAGACCTGAACTTCTACTAGTTAATTAATGCTAGAAAGAAAGCCTATAAATAGTGTTTCCCATTTAAGCTATTGTTCTTTGTGGACTCACCTGCAATTTTTAAATAAGGCCACAAGGCAAGCCTTCCCACTCAGTTGCTTTGGTATACTTTTTCCAAATACTTTATCTTGAAGAGTATACAGATGGTCTCTGACTTGTCATGGTTTGACTTACTGATTTTTCAGCTTTACAATGGTGAGAAAGCGATATGCGTTCAGTAGAAAACATACTTCGAATTTTGATTTTTGATCTTTTCCTGGGCTAGCAATATGTGCTATGATACTCTCTTGTGATGCCAGGCAGGGGCAGCCTCAGCTCCCAGTCAACCCACCATCCCATGATCCCGAGGGGAAACAACCACACACTAATATCCATTCCGTACTCACACAACTATTCTGTTTTTCACTTTCAGTACAGTATTCAATAAATTACATTAGGTATTCAACACTCTATTTAAAATAGGTTTCAGTTATCCGTATACATATACCTATTTTTTTCAAATTCTTTTCCCACTTAGGTTATTACAGAATATTGAGCTGAGTTCCCTGTGCTGTACAGTAGGTATATGTATAACTGAATCACTATGCTGTACACCTGAAACTAAAACATTGTAAATCAGCTATAGTCCAATATAAAATATTTTTTTTATTTAAAAAATAAATTAAAATAAGCTTTGTGTTAGATGATTTTGCCCAACTGTAAGCTACGGTCTAAGCACATTTAAGGTAAGCTATACTAAGCTATAATGTTCAGTAGGTTAGGTGGATTAATGAATTTGCCATATGATATTTTCAACTTACGATGGTTTTATCAGGACTTGACCTCATTGTAAGTCAAGGAAGATCTGTTAACATCAAAAACTAGATTTCCAAAATTAACTCTAAAACAGACATTCTGTGATTGGGTTTGAGGAATTTCTATGGCCGGCCAGTTTTGACTATATTAAATTTCTATGAATAGCCAGTTATAACTATATCAAATTTTTTTTAGGCTAAACTTTCTGTGGTTACAATTTACAGAGTGGATCAGTTGGGCCCTGGATGATCGATTCATCTTTAGATTAGAAGTGGTTCAAACTTATTTCCTAGCAAGAAGCTCACTAGTGTCAAAATGAAATAAGGTGGCCTTCTCGGGGCTTCCCTGGTGGTGCAGTGGTTAAGAATCCCCCTGCTAATGCAGGGGACATGGGTTCAAGCCCTGGTCCGGGAAGATCCCACATGCAGTGGAGCAACTAAGCCCATGCACCACAATTACTGAGCCTGTGCTCTAGAGCCCGTGAGCCACGACTACTGAGCCCGAGTGCCACAACTACTGAAGCCCACACACCTAGACCCTGTGCCCCTCAACAAAAGAAGCCACCACAATGATAAGCCTGCATGCCGCAATGAAGAGTAGGCCTCACTCGCCGCAACTAGAGAAAGCCTGTGCGCAGCAACGAAGACCCAACACAACCAAAAATAAATAAATAAATTTATTTCTAAAAAAGGTGGCCTTCCCCTTAAGCACTTGTTCTTCAGAAGAAACTCAATTTTCCTTATAGGATGTTAAACTAACATTTTCCACTCTCTATTAAGCCTGCTGTTTCATATTTAAGTAGCAGCATTAGGAGCTCAATTTCTTGTAACCTCCAGGGAGTGTGGTCTAGATTTTCTGTCATCCAAAAGCTTGTCTGAGAGAAACAACATTTAGTTTTGCTTGAAGGAAGTGCAGTCCACCTCTCTCTCCACCTATTATAATAGCTCAACTTAAAACACATAAGTAAAGAGAGAAATGGTATTATCCTGGACACTGGTGCAAATGTTTCTACTGCCTTAGTGCAATATCACTTACTTCAACGGAGGATACTACCACAAAGGGTTTTAGAAAGCTCACTGTGTATACTTTAAAGTTATAGATAAGATAATCATTCTTTACATAATACTGAGAAATTTTTGAATGATTTTAGTACCAAGAATATTGGAACCTCTCCTTAGAAACGGGTTTGATTTTATTTCATGGACATTAAATTGTGTAATAAATAAATTATTCCTTTTTGCACTGACTTCAATAAAAAAAAGCTTATCCCAAGTATGTGGTCCCTATTATAAAGCATATGATTTAATGTTTATTATTACTGTGTTAGTCTCCATCTTTGCTCCTTATCTATACTTATAGTCATCTTTCTTTTTAAATCATTTTCCTTTAAGGTACGTTAACCTTTCAATATTTTATATATCCTTTAAAGTCTCCATAAATCTTTTACGGAAGGCAGTAAAATATATTCTGTCAATTGATATATCTTTTTTCCACACTTTTACATATGCAAAATGAAGATTAATCCTACAATCTGTGTCGTCTAAAATATACATTTGATAAAATTTTATTTTTTTCTTACAGGTACTTATATATATCTTACAATTGATGACATGCTAGATTTGATAAAACATGGTAAATCAAACAAGCACAAGAAACAAACTTATTTAAAGGATCTAGTAACAACCTAGATTTTCCTAGAATCTCTGTAACTTTCAATGTCTACATTTACAGCAATGAAAAATTACACTCAAAATTAAGACACTAAAGCAATATCAGAATTCACTGAAGGAGCAACTGTTTAGAATCAGGAATTTTAAGTGAGTGAGAAGATGTTTCTGTTTTTAAAAATCCTAAATGTTGGGACTTCCCTGGTGGTCCAGTGGTAAAGAATCGGCCTTCCAATGCAGGTGACGCAGGTTTGATCCCTGGTCAGGGAACTAAGATCCCACATGCTGCAGGGCAACTAAGCCCACGCACCACAACTATTGAGCTCGTGGGCCTCAACTAGAGAGCCTGAATTCCGCAAATTACAGAGCCCACGAGTCCTGGAGCCTGCGCGCCACAACTAGAGAAGAGAAAACTCACACGTCACAACTAAAGAAAAGCCCATGCGCGGCAGTGAAGAGCCCACACGCCACAATGAATCCCGCATGCCTCAACAACGATCCCGCGTGCCACAACTAAGACCCGACGCAGACAAAAATAAATAAATAAATAAATAAATAAATAAATAAATAAATCTTCAAAAAAACCCCTAAATGTTCTAACCATCAGCGCCCACCTGAGAAAATCCCATGCTGTTCTTAATGCCCCACTAAATTGAAGGATGACTAAACTACGTTCATGATTCACTATTTTGGATTTAACTAAGATTAAAATAAAAGGAAACAAAATAAAACTAGACTGTTACAAGAAACAGTATACACAAATCTGAAACCATGATAAATAAAAACTATTTTCCAATCAACACTATGTTAACTAAAGGATTCAGTTGACCAAAACTTCTATTCCCCTCAAATTCATCAAGTCTTTTTACTATTACAATCATTGATTGACAACGCCACTTGCTTTGACATTTTCCTTCTTTAAAGTTAGTGGATTCCAACACAGAGTGCACACGCTCTATGGGAAGTAATGGATAATCCATGGGATGCAGGAAAAGTACCAGGATTCTATATTGGCTTTTGTGTAAAAAAGGAAATTAAGAATTAAGCCATACTAATGTTTCATATAAGGACTTAAACTGGCATCACCACCTCATCTCTACATCAGATGGCCTTGAGCCACATATGACAAATGGGGTATCTTGAGAGAAAGATAACGTCCACAAATCCAAGGAATTGGCAATGGTGACCTTACACTTCAATGTATATACCTTGTTAAGTGGTTTTAAGGATTATACTAATTGATTTTTCAAACATATACAAAAACACCCTCACAAAATGGACCAGAAACTTAAAAGGATCACTGTGAATTGGAAACTGGGACTTGAAGATAGTACTAAAAATGCAACCACAATTTAACAATTTAAGAAAATGCAGGGCAGACCCTCCCCCTAGTCTTTTTTTTTTTTTCTTGCAGATTTCTTTTATAAATAATCCGTTATTCACTGCAGTGAATACAAGCAGAATGTACCACGAACTGAATATGGGTTTAGGTACTTACAACTTCATTTTTATCATTCACATATGGGTGAGAAAAGAAAATGAAACACTGTCTCTAGAAGCAAAGGATGACTTCATATTTTCTTAATTTCTTTCCCTGAGGAGCTTTTAAAATGTAAAATATTCACAATTACATACAGTGTCCCAAAGCTACTTTAACAATACATTTTTTGGTTATCTTTTTTTTTTGGCCAACAGGACTAAATAATCAAGTACAGGTACAGTGAAGCAGGTGAGAGGAAATTATGTTAAAAGGGGACTCTGTAACAATGGCTTGTTGCTTAGGTATTTCCTCTGCCTACTTGCCCTTTGTTTAGATATCCAGTAGCTATCCAGGCTCTTTTCTGGGAATGAGACAATTTTAGCTAATTGTGACTTTCCTATGGTTA
Source organism: Monodon monoceros (assembly GCF_005190385.1). Lineage (NCBI taxonomy): Eukaryota > Metazoa > Chordata > Mammalia > Artiodactyla > Monodontidae > Monodon > Monodon monoceros. Next base: position 19,690,831 of record NW_021703775.1, read on the forward strand.
GTTGTTTTTTTTTTAATTTTTGAATTTTATTTTATCTATCTTTTTATACAGCAGGTTCTTATTAGTTATCCATTTATACATATTAGTGTATATTAGTGAATCTCCCAATTCATCACACACACACACCCCCGCCACTTCCCCCCTTGGTGTCCATATGTTTGTTCCTTACATCTGTGTCTCTATTTCTGCCCTGCAAACCGGTTCACCTGTACCATTTTTCTAGGTTCCACATATATGCCTTAATATACAATATTTGTTTTTCTCTTTCTGACTTACTTCACTGTCTATGACAGTCTCTAGATCCATCCATGTCTCTACAAATGACGCAATTTTGTTCCTTCTTATGGCTGAGTAATATTCCATTGTATATATGTACCACATCTTCTTTATCCATTCGTCTGTCGATGGGCATTTAGGTTGCTTCCATGACCTGGCTATTGTAAATAGTACTGCAATGAACACTGGGGTACATGTGCCTTTTTGAATTATGATTTTCTCTGGATATATGCCCAGTAGTGGGATGCTAGATCATATGGTAATTCTATTTTTAGTTTTTTAACGAACCTCCATACTGTTCTCCATAGAGGCTGTATCAATTTACACTCCCACCAACAGTGCAACAGGGTTCCCTTTTCTCCACAGCCTCTCCAGCATTTGTTGTTTGTAGATTTTCTGATGATACCCATTCTAACTGGTGTGAGGTGATACCTCATTGTACTTTTGATTTGCATTTCTCTAATAATTAGTGATGTTGAACAGCTTTTCATGTGCTTCTTGGCCATCTGTATGTCTTCTTTGGAGAAATGTCTATTTAGGTCCTCTGCCCATTTTTTGATTGGGGAGTTTGTTTTTTTAATATTGACCTGCATGAGCTGTTTATATACTTTGGAGATTAATCCTTTGTCTGTTGATTCGTTTGCAAATATTTTCTCCCATTCTAAGGGTTGTCTTTTCGTCTTGTTTGTAGTTTCCTTTGTTTTGCAAAAGGTTTTAAGTTTCATTAGGTCCCATTTGTTTATTTTTGGTTTTATTTCCATTACTCTGGGAGGTAGGTCAAAAAAGATCTTGCTGTGATTTATATCAAAGAGGGTTCTTCCTATGTTTTCCTCTAAGAGTTCTATAGTGTCCAGTCTTACATTTAGGTCTTTAATCCATTTTGAGTTTATTTTTGTGTATGGTGTTAGGGAGTGTTCTAATTTCATTCTTTTACATGTAGCTGTCCAGTTTTCCCAGCACCACTTATTGAAGAGACTGTCTTTTCTCCACTGTATATCCTTGCCTCCTTTGTCATAGATTAGTTGACCATAGGTGCGTGGGTTTATCTCTGGGATTTCTATCCTGTTCCATTGATCTATATTTCTGTTTTTGTGCCAGTACCATATTGTATTGATTACTGTAACTCTGTTGTACAGTCTGAAGTCAGGGAGTCTGATTCCTTCAGCTCCATTTATTTCCCTCAAGACTGCTTTGGCTATTCGGGGTCTTCTGTGTTTCCATACAAATTTTAAGAGTTTTTGTTCTAGTTCTGTAAAAAATGCATTGGTAACTTGATAGGGATTGCATTGAATCTGCAGACTGCTTTGGGTAGTATAGTCATTTTCACAATACTGATTCTTCCAAGAACATGGTGCATCTCTCCATCTGTTTGTATCATCTTTAATTTCTTTCATCAGTATCTTATAGTTTTCTGCATACAGGTCTTTGGTCTCCCTAGGTAGGTTTATTCCTAGGTATTTTATTCTTTTTGTTGCAATGGTAAATGGGAGTGTTTCCTCTTTCAGATTTTTCATCATTAGTGTATAGGAATGCAAGAGCTTTCTGGGCATTGATTTTGTATCCTGCTACTTTACCAAATTCATTGATTAGCGCTAGTAGTTTTCTGGTGGCATCTTTAGGATTGTCTATGTATAGTATCATGTCATCTGCAAACAGTGACAGTTTTACGTCTTCTTTTCCAACATGGATTCCTTTTATTTATTTTTCTTCTCTGATTGCCATGGCTAAGACTTCCAAAACAATGTTGAATAATAATGGTGAGAGTGGACATCCTTGTCTTGTTCTTGATCTTAGAGGAAATGTTTCAGTTTTTCACCACTGAGAAAATTGCTGTGAGTTTGTCATATATGGCCTTTATTATGATGAGGTAGGTTCCCTCTATGCCCACATTCTGGAGAGTTTTTATCATAAATGGGTGTTGAATTTTGTCAAAAGCTTTTTCTGCATTTATTGAGGTGATCATATGGTTTTTATTCTTCAATTTGTTAATAGCATGTATCACATTGATTGATTTGCATATATTGAAGAATCCTTGCATCCCTGGGATATATCCCACTTGATCATGGTGTACGATCCTCTTAATGTGTTGTTGGATTCTGTTTGCTAGTATTTTGTTGAGGATTTATACATCTATGTTCATCAGTGATGTTCATCTGTAGTGTTCTTTCTTTGTGGCATCTTTGTCTGGTTTTGGTATCAGGGTGATGGTGGCCTCATAAAATGAGTTTGGGAGTGTTCCTCCCTCTGCTATATTTTGGAAGAGTTTGAGAAGGGTAGGTATTAGCTCTTCTCTAAATGTTTGATAGAATGCACCTGTGAAGCCATCTGGTCCTGGACTTCTGTTTGTTGGAAGATTTTTAATCACAGTTTAAATTTCATTACTTGTGATTGGTCTGTTCATATTTTGCACTTATTCCTGGATCAGCCTTGGAAGGTTATATTTTTCTAAGAATTTGTCCATTCCTTCCAGGTTGTCCATTTCATTGGCATAGAGTTGCTTGTAGTAGTCTCTTAGGATGCTTTGTATTTCTGCGGTGTCTATTGTAACTTCTCCTTTTTCATTTCTAATTTTATTGATTTGAGTCCTCTCCCTCTTCTTCTTGATGAGTCTGGCTAATGCTTTACCAATTTTGTTTATCTTTTCAAAGAACCAGCTTTTAGTTTTATTGATCTTTGCTATTGTTTCTTTGTTTCTATTTCATTTATTTCTGATCTAATCTTTATGATTTCTTTCCTTCTGCTAACTTCAGGTTTTGTTTGTTCTTATTTCTCTAGTTCCTTTAGGTGTAAGGTTAGATTGTTTATTTGAGATTTTTCTTGTTTCTTGAGGTAGGCTTGTATTTCTATAAACTTCCCACTTAGAACTGCTTTTGCTGCATCCCATAGGTTTTGGATCATTGTGTTTTCGTTGTCATTTGTCTCTAGGTATTTTTTTGATTTCCTCTTTGATTTCTTTAGTGATATCTTGTTATTTAGTAATGTATTGTTTAGCCTCCATGTGTTTGTGATTTATACGTTTTTATCCCTGTAATTGATTTCTAATCTCGTAGTGTTGTGGTCAGAAAAGATGCTTGATATGATTTCAATATTCTTAAATTTACTGAAGCTTGATCTGTGACCCAAGATGTGATCTATCTTGGAGAAGGTTCCATGTGCACTTGAGAAGAAAGTGTAATCTGCTGTTTTTAGATGGAATGTCCTATAAATATCAATTATAGTTATCTGGTCTATTGTGTCATTTAAAGCTTGTGTTTCCTTATTAATTTTCTGTTTGGATGATCTGTCCATTGGTGTAAGTGAGGTGTTAAAAGTCCCCCACTATTATTGTGTTGTTGTCAATTTCCTCTTTTATAGCTGTTAGCAGTTGCCTTATATATTGAGGTGCTCCTATGTTGGGTGAATATATATTTATAATTGTTATATCTTCTTGGATTGATCCCTTGATCATTATGTAGTGTCCTTCCTTGTCTCTTGTAACATTCTTTATTTTAAAGTCTATTTTATCTGATATGAGTATTGTTACTCCAGCTTTCTTTTGATTTCCATTTGCATGGAATATCTTTTTCCATCCCCTCACTTTCAGTCTGTATGTGTGCCTAGGTCTGAAGTGGGTCTCTTGTAGACAGCATATATATGGGTCTTGTTTTTGTATCCATTCAGCGAGCCTGTGTCTTTTGGTTGGAGCATTTAATCCATTCACGTTTAAGGTAATTATCGATACGTATGTTCCTATGAACATTCTCTTAATTTTATGGGTTTGTTTTTGTAGGTCCTTTTCTTCTCTTGTGTTTCCCACTTAAAAAACTTCCTTTAGCATTTGTTGTAGAGCTGGTTTGGTGGTGCTGAATTCTCTTAGCTTTTGCTTGTCTGTAAAGCTTTTGATTTCTCCATTGAATCTGAATGAGATCCTTGCCAGGTAGAGTAATCTTGGTTGTAGGTTCTTCCATTTCATCACTTTAAGTATATCATGTCACTCCCTCCTAGCTTGTAGTTTCTGCTGAGAAATCAGCTGTTAACATTATGGGAGTTCCCTGTATGTTATTTGGCATTTTTCCCTTGCTGCTTTCAATAATTTGTCTTTGTCTTTAATTTTTGTCAATTTGATTACTATGTGTCTTGGTGTGTTTCTCCTTGGGTTTCTCCTGCCTGGGACTCTGCATTTCTTGGACTTGGGTGGCTATTTCCTTTCCCATGTTAGGCAAGTTTTCAACTATAATCTCTTCAAATATTTTCTTGGGTCCTTTCTCTCTCTGTTCTCCTTCTGGGACCCCTATAATGTGAATCTTGTTGGCTTTAATGTTTTCCCAAAGGTCTCTTTGGCTGTCTTCATTTCTTTTCATTCATTTTTCATTATTTTGTTCCATGGCAGTGAATTCCACCATTCTGTCTTCCAGGTCACTTATCCATTCTTCTGCTTCAGTTATTCTGCTATTTATTCCTTCTAGTGTATTTTTCATTTCAGTTATTGTATTGTTCATCTCTGTTTGTTCTTTAATTCTTCTAGGTCTTTGTTAAACATTTCTTGCATCTTCCCGATCTTTGCCTCCATTCTTTTTCCGAGGTCCTGGATCATCTTCACTATCATTATTCTGAATTCTTTTTCTGGAAGGTTGCCTACCTCCACTTCATTTAGTTGTTTTTCTGGGGTTTTATCTTGTTCCTTCATCTGGTACATAGCCCTCTGACTTTTCATCTTGTCTATCTTTCTGTGAATGTGGTTTTTGTTCCACAGGCTGTAGGATTGTAGTTATTCTTGCTTCTGCTGTCTGCCCTCTGGTGGATGAGGCTATCTAAGAGGCTTGTGCAAGTTTCCTGATGGGAGGGACTGTGGTGGGTAGAGCTGGGTGCTCTGCTGGGCAGAGCTCAGTAAAACTTTAATCCATTTGTCTGCTGATGGGTGGGGCTGGGTTCCCTCCCTGTTGTTTGTTTGGCCTGAGGTAACACAACACTGGAGCCTACCCCACTCTTTGGTGGGACTAATGGCGGACTCTGGGGGGGCTCATGCCAAGGAGTACTTCCCAGAACTTCTGCTGTCAGTGTCCTTGTCCCCGTACTGAGCCACAGCCACCCCCCGCCTCTGCAGTAGACCATCCAATACTAGCAGCTAAGCCTGGTTCAGTCTCCTATGGTGTCACTGCTCCTTCCCCTGGGTCCCAATGCACACACTACTTTGTGTGTGCCCTCCAAGAGTGGAGTCTCTGTTTCCCCCAGCCCTGTCGAAGTCTTGCAATCAAATCCCACTAGCTTTCAAAGTCTGATTCTCTAGGAATTCCTTCTTCCATTGCCAGACCCCCAGGTTGGGTAGCCTGATGTGGGGCTCAGAACCTTCACTCCAGTGGGTGGACTTCTGTGGTATAAGTGTTCTCCAGTCTGTGAGTCACCCACCCATCAGTTATGGGATTTGATTTTATTGTGATTGCACCTCTCCTACCATCTCACTGTGGCTTCTCCTTTGTCTTTGGATGTGGGGTATCTTTTTTGGTGAGTTCCAGTGTCTTCCTGTCAATGATTGTTCAGCAGGTAGTTGTGATTCCGGTGCTCTCACAAGAGGGAGTGAGCTCACGTCCTTCTACTCTGCCATCTTCCCTATGGTTAGTTTTATCCATCACCTCCATGTGGCTTTCGTTCTGGTGCTGTGGCAAGAGGATACGGCATTCCTCGACTCTCCCTATAGTCTTAATACAAGCTCTTGTTAGCTACATTATGAGGCTGAAAAAAAGACAAGCTAATCAGAGCTGAGAAGTTGAAATATATATTTACATCCATTATTTCTAACAATGAATCTCATTCCAGTTTCCTTGAGATATTAGCTAATGATGTCCTAAAGCAAGTATGATTTGCAAAACTTTAAAAAGGTCAAGTATACAGAAAATTTAACCATTTAAATTATATATCATATTTATTTTTAGTGAAAAGTAAGTTTATTGTTTTCATTATTGTTAATGGGAAAGACCACCTGGTGCTATTGAACACACTTCTTTTTCCTCTGTTCACAAGACAAGATTGTGTTTCCCAGCTTCCCTTGGAGTTTATGTGGTCAACTGACTGAATTCCAATCAACAGAATGTGAGCCTCAAGTGATATGTGCTCTTCTCCTGGGCCACTAACACGCTCCTCTACATTTTTTCCCCCCAAACTGACAAACCTGGGCCACTAACACGCTCCTCCACATTTTTTCCCCCAAACTGACAAATTTGGAAGCCAAGTGTTGAAGATGATGAAGCCACAGGCTGGAAGGAGCCGAAGCCCTTAAATTTTCCCTTGAAGGAGACCAACCCATGGATCAGAAAGACCCATTTGGATATTATGTAATGAGAAGAAAACTTCTATTATGTCAAGCCTTTGATATTTTGAGGTTTATCTGTTACAGTAGGTAACATTAACTACATCACTATATTATTTATAGATTATATATATATATATATATATATATAGAATGTATATATGTTAAATGATCACCACAATACATTTCGTTAACATCCATCACCATACATAGCTAGAAGTGTTTTTCTTTGATGAGAACTTTTAAGATCTACTCTCTTAGCAACTTCCAAATATACAATACACTGTTATTAACTATAGTCGACATGCTATACATTACATCCCCAGGACTTATATCTACGAACGCATTTTTAGTTTGCTTGTTTAGGTTCCACATATAAGTAAGAGCATATGGTGTTTGTCTTTCTCTGACTTATTTCACTTAGCATAATGCCCTCAAGGTCCATTCATGTTGTCACAAATAGCAAGACTTCATTATTTTTATGGCTAAACAGTATTCCATTCTGTGTGTGTGTGTGTGTGTGTGTGTGTGTGTATAATTTTCTTTATTCATTCATTCATCCATGGACACTTAGATTGTCTCCATGTCTTGGCTATCATAAATAATGCTGCCATGAACATCGGGCACAGATATCTTTTCAAGATAGTATTTTCATAAGTGGAATTGCTGGGTCATATGATAGAACTATTTTTAATTTTTGAAGAACATCCATACTACTTTCCATTATGGCTCCACCAATTTACATTCCCAACAACAATGCACAATTCCCTTTTCTCTACAAAATGTATGTATTTTATAATTGTATATAATACATTAGGTTCAGGAATGTACATTTATTTAGAAAAATAAATAACACATGCACTAAATATGTATGTATACATACATACACAGACACATACAAACATTTTTTAAAACCGTGCTAGGTTACTATTACAACATTTGGTAGATAAAGCTTTGGGTGACAGTTTTTCACTTTTTATGCAGCTCTGTACACACTTCCTTTCTGTGAATTGCTATGAAATTTTCCATTTTCCATATGCAGAAGTTTGAAAGAGCCAAGCCCTTTTCTTATACAATTTTGAAAAGTCATTCTCTTCATACCATTTCAATGATCTAGGTGTAACCTGCTTGTCAGTTAATGGTATGTTTCTCATAACAAAAAACAAACAGAAAGATAACATTAAGTTTGTTTTTCAAGTCAGATTACAAACTTACTCTCAAAGTTACGATCCAACTACTGAATCTAAGAATTATTAAATATGAAATTTCAAGGAGCCAGCTAATGCCTTTAGTAAAATGTGACATTCACATAGATATTGTTAAATAAGCCCATAGATATGGGTACATAAAATCATTACTTATATAGCCCAACATGTTACAAAGGCTCTTTCAAAATTTTCCTTGTGGACTTTACAACCTTTTACTCTTATTTGATTTAAGGAGGAGACAGGTACCTGCTACCTGCAAGAACTTCATGTGAATATTCTTTTACTTTTTAAAAAAATAAACTGCATCCGGTAGTAAATATGTGAAATCATAGTTGCAACATAGGTGATGTTATAGGATAAATATTTTCCCTCCCCCTTTTCAATTTGAAAGCACTTTAAGGAACTACTGTCAAATGCTTGACGATATCTCACATGTCAGGATACCTCCCTCAATTCTTCCTGCCCCAATACACCTCACTGACCACCAGCCAGGTTTTCCACCTACTAAAATTCTTACCAAAACTTCTACCAACCATGCATCTTCTATTTCTGTCTACCCACAGGCATCTTAAATTACCCATTTTCTCTGGACCAAAATGGTAAGTAAAATCTAAGGTATGACTGAACACACAATACTACTGCACAGACAGGTCTGGCGGTCAGACACAACCTACTACACCCCCCCTTATTACTGAGATCTGCATCACAGGTGTTTTGGAAAGTTATCAATCAACTTGAGTACTGGGTACAAAAAAACATATTAATCAGTTTGAGGAATCAGAAAAAGTTATTTAGAAACAGATCAACACGTTCAGCAAACACTTGTGATAACAAAACAGACAGCAGGGCTCCTTGAAACAACAGGACCAATCTTCTAATAGCAAGTCTAAACGCATCAATGAAATCATGGTTATAACACCGCTGATAAATACTTTATCACCATGCTCTGTATATTCTAATATCACTTGCTAAAGTTAATATTTGTTCCTATTAAGTATACTGGGTAGAGGCAACTTTCAAAAGTAACAGATGCCAAAACAAAGAAATCTTGCAAAAAACCTAAAAAAAAACCCCAAAACCCCAAAAATCCAAATTCTAACATGGACCAGGAAATTTTAGTATAAATCCTGCTGATCTTAACAATAAAAAAGAGAATCAAATAATCAGGCTATTCAGAGTAATAATACATGGAGGTATTAATTTCTTTATTCTTCCCTAATATCTTAAATGTATTTAAAGAAATTTTTCCAGCAGGGAGGTAGGGATATAAACTTCATCTTATGAAATAAAAATGATTTGTTCATTTTCTCAAACATTTTGCAGTAGCCATTAAATATATCCTTTCTCTCCCTCTCCCTCCCCTCCCCTTGCCCTCTCCCCTTCCCCCTCCCCCCTTCTCTCTCCTGTGCATGTGCACACATGCACACTCACACACACATACAGAAGAGTAAATACAGACTAGCATGCCCACCATGCTACTTTGACTTTTATGGTTTTTCATATGACATATATTTTAAAAATACTGTGTCAAATTCCAGATCCTGGTAACTAAGGTGTATTTGAAATGTAAATTCCAAACCACCTTTTGGAAGTACTGATAAGGAGGCTTTAGATTCTTTGTAAACTCAAAAATATAATAAGTGGAATTACTACTAAAATGAAAAAAATATATAAGCCATTAGCACTTCTTGGAACAGAAGTTACCAGTCTCACATAAAGGGAATGATACTTGCAAGCCACAGGGGGATTCATTTAACACAAAACCTACTGAGTTCTGGGGAAAAAAAACCCAACAACTATGTTTCCCCACTAGCATATTTAAAAACAGTTTCTTCCAAAAACAAAAAGCAAAATAATCCCACCAAAATCTCATCCTTTCTATTGTTGATTAGTCTTCACTCTAGAATCAAAATTAATCATGACTAATAATACCACCTTACTCTTTCCCTAATAGAACCCTAAACAGCAAGTGCCCTCTAGCTGTGCCCAGCTTATTACACACATAGCACGTGTATGTGAGAACGAGGAAATGAAAGTATTATCTCTGTTACTCCGATAACAACATCAAGCCCTGAGAAATTTGCTTGCCAGCGGTCATAAAGCCACTGAAGGAGAAGAATTCAGGTTTTAATTTGTCAGACACTGGCATTTTACTTCCCTAAGATAATGTTCAACACATACTTGCCTCATTTTACATACAGTACAAATTTCTAAAACCAAAACCAACTGTATTTCATAGCTAGAAAATGGATGTGGCTGTATAATTTCGTTAGGGTATGCATGACATACCTCTTTTTTAAAAATTCCCTTTTTTCCGAAAGATATAATTATATCATCTACTGACATTTTCTGATTTTGATATGTAAGTGTACATTATTATTCTCCCATTAAGCTACAAACTGCTGATAAAATGCCAATGGCTTGAATAAAGACCACATTGACATTTTACTATAGGGTCATCTCGTTATGGACAGAATGCCAGCCTTCCACCTGAATGCACTGCATATTGTCTAGCTGCATTCCTTCAGCTTTACTTCTCAAAGGCTTCAAGGTTCTATGGAACTGTTGATGAAATAAAGGGGAAAATGAGCAGACTGTAATTATCTTGTCAAGATTCTTTTTGTGAAAATTTATTTGGACAACTCACAAAAAAGAAAGCATCTCATTTTCTACTTCAGAATATCGTTTCTCTTTAAATGTATTAGCATTTTTGAAATTGCAGAATGGAGTCTAGAGGATCAGTACTGAATATGCAGAGTGAAATGTCAGTAAAAGGCAGTGGCATGAGTTAGTGGAGAGAGGGCAGGCTTTGGAGCTACCATGTCCTATCTGGGTGAGAAATTACTGAATCTGAGACTTATTTTCCTATTTTGAAAAATGAGGGTAATAATATACACCGCATAGGGATGTTCTGAAGTTTAAATATGACAGCTTATTTAAATCACTTAGCTCTGTAACAAAGAAGGTATTCCAAAAATAATAGTGAACTCACATATTGTGAGAGGAAAGAGTCCTGAACATGAGATCAGAATACTTGCAGTTGAACCCCACCCACTTATTAGCTGTGCAGAGGTCAATTAATCTGTTTGGGTCTCATTCTTTTCAGCTCTAAATTAAAAATTCTACCTAAGTTACTTCAAACTCCTACATTCTTATGCTAATAAAATTCATTTCTTGACTTGTGGTTCATGATGGTGAATTTTGTATAAATATCTGAAATCTATTCTCTGTATCCTAAATAAATAAGTGGGAGGTAGACTAAATAAGTGGGAGGCAGACTAAATAAGTGGGAGAGTATTAATTTAACAATGAAGCTTCTGATGTCAAAATCTAGAGGGGTTAACAAAGGAGTCTCAGAAATCTCCTTTCTGGGGATCTTTCAAAGTAATTTGGGTGTCTGACCTTAAGCATTCTGGGGCTCATGCGGAGCCCTGCTGATCCCTGGAGGACCACTCCAGTCAGTTTCTTACCCAAGTATTTTATGAAGTTCCTCATAACTTTCTTTAGAAATACACCTTATTTTTTTTCCATTATATGTTTTTATAAACTTCTAAACTGAGTATACCTGTACAGAACCATTAAATGAACTTAACTGCAAAGTCTAAATTTTTTGTTACAAGCAATGCATAATTCATATGTATTTTCTTTACTTTTTCATACAGAGTATGGAGAATAGTTCACCAATCTTTAAAATGAAATATTTACATTTTGAAAAATTATATTTTTAACAATGTGCTAGTGATTCTGAGGAGCTGGGGCTTTGCTGAGCCAGGAAGTCTTAGGCAGGTGTTTAACTGGACTAATTAAGCAACACGTACATAGTCACTTCCGGTTTTCCATTTGCTCTTTGTAAATGCAGATGAGCAACACAACTGATTGCCTAATTAGACTATTTAAAACTCACTCACTTTGGGGCTTCCCTAGTGGCCCAGTGGTTGAGAATCTGCCTGCCAATCCAGGGGACACGGGTTCGAGCCCTGGTCTGGGAGGATCCCACATGCTGCGGAGCAACTGGGCCCGTGAGCCACAACTACTGAGCCTGCACATCTGGAGCTTGTGCTCCGCAACAAGAGAGGCCGCGACAGTGAGAGACCCGCGCACCGCGATGAAGAGTGGCCCCCGCTGGCCGCAACTAGAGAAAGCCCTCACGCAGAAACAAAGACCCAACACAGCCAAAAATAAATTAATTAATTTAAAAAATAAAACTCACTCACTTTTTACAGCCAAGGAATTTTCTGAACTTATGATTACAGACTCAGAACATAATACGTGGTCTCAAGTCTTACACATTTTTCTTCATGTTCTAACCATCATTTTTCTAATTTGATTTTTTTCATGTTACTTTAACAATATTAGCATAAGGGATAAGAGTAATAAAATGTACTCCATATATAAAGGACATAAAAGCTACATGGTTTACTGCTCTCATAGTTTTTCTCAGCACAGGTAAGATGTATCTTCTCTCGCCTGGCTCACTCTCAAGAAAAATCAATATATTTAGTTGGCCTGGGGATCAAATCTGAAAGGCTGGCCTCATTAGCACTATAACCATTTAAATCAACTGGCTATAAACCTCTTGTGGTTATGAAACTTCAGATAGAGAAGGACAAAACATAATCTTCCTTTGCTCATGCTTCTTCTTCCCCTAAATGTAGACATTAAAGATGCCCTCAAAATTCAATTTTAAATCACCAGACTACACAACAAACCCAAGTCCATTTGGGGTACCATTTACATGCTCTTGAGTAGTGTGTATATAGACTAGAAAGAATATATATATATATATATATATATATATTTATTTATTTATTTATTTATTTTATTTATTTTTGTTCCAACTGCAAGCTGCTGGCAAATTTATATGACCTATAACCTAAGCCCCAATAAGCACAATCTCACCCCTGTACTTGGAGCCATGCAGACCACAGGTCACCTGGCACATGGACAAATGCCCAAGTAGCCAACTCTCACGCACTTTCTTAGCAACATCAATAGCCTCTCATCATTCACTCACTGGGCTTTAACTACTTCCTCCTGGGCTGACAGAGCATCTCCCAGGCAGCACAGGAGAAAGAGGGCCTATACAAGATGCATACAGTGATTTTGTAGGAAAGAATAGGAGAAACTGTCTAAGTCATTAAGGGGGGAAGGTGTTTCATAATACATAATAAGACAATTCCATAATAAGGTAATCATATTCTATAACATTGACTATTAAAAAGGAAAAAAAGAAGTAAAGAAGGATGAAAATAAGAGATGAAAGGAGACAGTCTTACAGTAATTAGATTTTCTTCAAGACCTTGATAAGTATAGTCATGAGATCCAAGGAGATGCTCTTAGACCTTACCCAATGCCAAGTTAATGTTATCTGTTTATTATTGATACTAACATTAGGATATTAGAAAAATGTAAACCAATATTCACCAACTGATCCTTCTGCCAGGATAGAAAAGAAAGTACATTCTTGGAGCGTTTGTTCTGTAAAAGCTTTTTAGCTGAGTACTTATGATGCTTTCTCTCAATGAATCTGCACAACTATACTGAATAATAATATGAATCTTACGCCAAAGAGAAGTAACATCAGATGGATTCTTATTTAAAGTCACATAGAAGTCAGCAGCACAGTCTAGGTTTGCAGCCACACCTGACTCTCTCTACTCATCATCCTCGCCTGATCATCCTTTGTTTCACGTTTGCATATCAAGATGGATTTTGACAGTTTAGACAGAGATATTTTGTTTTAAAAAGTAAGTTCAGATAAAATTCATATAAAGTGAGCATTATGGCATGCTAAATATGAAAGACATGTATCATTATGGAATTAGAATCATAACTTCTAATGACAGTGAAAGCATATGCAGCTCACTTTCTGGGCTTAAATTCTGAAAAATGTAAAATGTATGCAATGAGAGCATTGGACCAAGCCTCTTCTATGGTCCCTTCTAGCTGTGATTTGCTATTAATCTGTGCCATATAGCAGAAGAAAGCCAGGCAGTCAGGGCAGCACAATGACCAGGGAGTGGGTACCCCAGAGTATATGTGTTGTACAGACAAGCTACTTACTTGTGACTGACTCATTATTTCTTAAAATGATGCTAGCACTGAATATGAATATCTCCAGGAAACAACACTGAATCCACTTCACCCCTTTAACATCTGAGAAAAGCAGAGATTCCCATGTTCTCAGGAAGGCTTCTAGGGGAGCCACCAGCCAAATCAGGAAAGCAAAGGGCACATCTCCTGGGATTCAGAGAGCACCAAAAGTTAGGGTCCCTAGCCTCCCCTTCCTGTGCCTTTTTCCCCTAAGAGGTGTCATCTGTCACAATACAAGCAGGCACACCAGGCAGAACCCAGAGTTAACTGAGAAGAGAATGAGCAAGAGAACCAGAAAACCCAACTTGAGAAAGAGGCCAGGGCTGCCTGAAGCCATTAGGTATTATGATGCTCCGTGTTGGGCTGGTGACACAAGTTTCACAAATACCCACATAGGGAACATCCAACAGGGCAGTCCAGGGCTGAGATGGTAGTGCAGGAATTCCTGGCTGCTGCTGCTGCTCTAAGCTAGGCAGATGGTGCTGATGTCATGATGGGTCAGAACAATCTGTCCATTTGGGGCAAGATCTAGGAAGAAGCTGAGGGATCTGGTGACAGGATTCAGGCTTTTTAACTCAGGCATGAGCTATCAATAACAGACCTAGGAGCTCACCAGAGATTCAGGCCCCATGCTCCTGGGCTTTATCTACTACAGAGAAGGACCTCAGCATCAACAGAAAAGAGGCAAGAAAAATGAATGGAAAGATCAGCCCTAAAAATTGAAAATTGAATACACAGGCATATTCAGAGATATTGTAGCTTTGGTTCCAGACCACCACAATAAATCAAATGTCGCCAAAAAATCAAGTCACACGAATTTGTTGGTTTCCCAGCGCACATAAAAGTTAGGTTTACGAAGTCGGAGGAAGATGGCAGAAGAGTAAGACGCAAAGATCACCTTCCTCCCCACAGATACAACAGAAATATATCTACACGTGGAACAACCCCTACAGAACACCCACTGAATGCTGGCAGAAGACCTCAGACCTCCCAAAAGGCAAGAAACTCCCCACATACCTGGGGGAATAAACAGAGACAAAAGAATAGGGATGGCACCTGCACCAGTGGGAGGGAGCTGTGAAGGAGGAAAGGTTGCCACACACTAGAAGCCCCTTCACGGGCAGAGACTGCAGGTGGCGGAGGGAGGGGAGCTTCGAAACAGTGGAGGAGAGCACAGCAACAGGGGTGCAGAGATTCTTGCACAGAGGATCGGTGCCGACCGGCACTTATTAGCCCGAGAGGCTTGTCTGCTCACGTGCCGGGGCAGGGGGCTGCTGGGAGCAGAGGCTCGGGCTTTGGTTGGATGCAGGGAGAGGACTGGGGTTGGCGGCAAGAACACTGCATGAAGGGGTTAGTGCGCCATTATTAGCCGTGAGGGAGTCCGGGAAAAAGTCTGGAGCTGCCGAAGACGGGTGCGAGCCATGGCTAACAGCGCAGACCCCAGAGACGGCATGAGACGCTAAGGCTGCTGCTGCTGCCACCAAGAAGCCTGTGTGCAAGAACAGGTCACTGTCCACACCCCCCTCCTGGGAGCCTGTGCAGCCCGCCACTGCCAGGGTCCAGGGATCCAGGGACAACTTCCCCGGGAGAATGCACGGCGCACCTCAGACTGGTGCAACGTCATGCCGGCCTCTGCCGCCGCAGGCTCGCCCCACACTCCGTACCCCTCCCTCCCCCTGGCCTGAGTGAGCCAGAGCCCCCAGGTCAGCTGCTTCTTTAACCCCATCCTGTCTGAGTGAAGAACAGACACCCTCCGGTGAAGAACAGACACGCTATGGCGACCTACACACAGAGGCGGGGCCAAATCCAAAGCTGAGCCCCGGGAGCTGTGCGAACAAAGAAGAGAAAGGGAAATATCTCCCAGCAGCCTCAGGAGCAGCAGATTAAATCACCACAATCAACGTGATGTACCCTGCATCTGTGGAATACATGAATGGACAATGAATCATCCCAAATTGAGGAGGCGGACTTTGAGAGCAAGATTTATTATATTTTCCCCTTTTCCTCTTTTTGCGAGTGTGTATGTTTATGCTTCTGTGTGAGATTTTGTCTGTATAGCTTTGCTTTCACCATTTGTCCTAGGGTTCTATCCGTCCATTTTTTTGTTTGTTACTATTTTAAAAAATTTTTTCTTAATAATTATTTTTTATTTTAATAACTTTATTTTATTTTATCTTATTTTATCTTTCTTTCTTTCTATCTATCTTTCTTTCTTAATTCTTTCTTTCTTTCTACTTCTACTAATTTTTTCTTTCTACTTTTTCTCCCTTTTATTCTGAGCTGTGTGGATGAAAGGCTCTTGGTGCTGCAGCCAGGAGTCAGTGCTGTGCCTCTGAGGTGGGAGAGCCAACTTCAGGACACTGGTCCACAAGAGACCTCCAAGCTCCACATAATATCAAACGGTGAAAATCTCCCAGAGATCTCCATCTCAACACCAGCACCCAGCTTCACTCAACGACCAGCAAACTACAGTGCTGGACACCTCATGCCAAACAACTACCAAGACAGGAACACAACCCCAACCATTAGCAGACAGGCTGCCTAAAATCATAATAAGTTCACAGACACCCCAAAACACACCAACAGATGTGGACCTGCCCACCAGAAAGACAAGATCCAGCCTCATCCACCAGGACACAGGCAGTAGTCCCCTCCACCAGGAAGCATACACAACCCACAGAACTAACTTTAGCCACAGGGGACAGACACCAAAAACAATGGGAACTACGAACCTGCAGCCTGCAAAAAGGAGACCCCAAACACAGTAAGATAAGCAAAATGAGAAGACACAAAAACACACAGCAGATGAAGGAGCAAGATAAAAACCCACCAGACCTAACAAATGAAGAGGACATAAGCAGTCTACCTGAAAAAGAATTCAGAATAATGATAGTAAAGATGATCCAAAATCTTGGAAATAGAATAGAAAAAATGCAAGAAACATTTAACAAGGACCTAGAAGAACTAAAGATGAAACAAGCAGTGATGAACAAAACAATAAATGAAATTAAAAGTACTCTAGATGGGATCAATAGCAGAATTACTGAGGCAGAAGAATGGATAAGTGACCTGGAAGATAAAATAATGGAAATAACTACTGCAGAGCAGAATAAAGAAAAAAGAATGAAAAGAATTGAGGACAGTCTCAGAGACCTCTGAGAGAACATTAAATGCACCAACATTCGAATAATAAGGATTCCAGAAGAAGAAGAGAAAAAGAAAGGAACTGAGAAAATATTTGAAGAGATTATAGTTGAAAACTTCCCTAATATGGGAAAGCAAATAGTTAATCAAGTCCAGGAAGCACAGAGAGTCCCATACAGGATAAATCCAAGGAGAAATACGCCAAGACACATATTAATCAAGCTGTCAAAAATTAAATACAAAGAAAACATATTAAAATCAGCAAGGGAAAAACAACAAATAACACACAAAGGAATCCCCATAAGGTTAACAGCTGATCTTTCAGCAGAAACTCTGCAAGCCAGAAGGGACTGGCAGGACATATTTAAAGTGATGAAGGACAAAAACTTACAACCAAGATTACTCTACCCAGCAAGGATCTCATTCAGATTTGATGGAGAAATCAAAACCTTTACAGACAAGCAAAAGCTGAGAGAGTTCAGCACCACCAAACCAGCTACAACAAATGCTAAAGGAACTTCTCTAGGCAAGAAACACAAGAGAAGGAAAAGACCTACAATAACAAACCCAAAACAATTAAGAAAATGGGAATAGGAACATACATATCGATAATTACCTTAAATGTAAATGGACTAAATGCTCCCACCAAAAGACACAGATTGGCTGACTGGATACAAAGATAAGACCCGTATATATGCTGTCTACAAGATACCCACTTCAGACCTAGAGACACATACAGACTGAAAATAAGGGGATGGAAAAAGGTATTCCATGCAAATGGAAACCAAAAGAAAGCCGGAGTAGCAATTCTCACATCAGACAAAATAGACTTTAAAATAAGGACTATTAGAAGGGACAAAGAAGGACACTACATAATGATCAAGGGATCGATCCAAGGAGAAGATATAACAATTGTACATATTTATGCAACCAACATAGGAGCACCTCAATACATAAGGGAAATACTAACAGCCATAAAAGGAGAAATCGACAGTAACACATTCATAGTCGGGGAATTTAACACCCCACTTTCACCAATGGACAGATCATTCAAAATGAAAATAAATAAGGAAACACAAGCTTTAAATGATACATTAAACAAGATGGACATAATTGATATTTATAACACATTCCACCCATAAACAATAGAATACACATTTTTCTCAAGTGCTCATGGAACATTCTCCAGAACAGATCATATCTTGGGTCACAAATCAAGCCTTGGTAAATTTAGGAAAATTGAAATTGTATCAAGTATCTTTTGCGAACACAACGCTATGAGACTAGATATCAATTACAGGAAAGATCTGTAAAAAATACAAACACATGGAGGCTACACAATACACTGCTTAATAACGAAGTGATCACTGAAGAAATCAAAGAGGAAAGAAAAAATACCTAGAAACAAGTGACAATGGAGACGTGACGACCCAAAACCTATGGGATGCAGCAAAAGCAGTTCTAAGGAGGAAGTTTATGGCAATACAATCCTACCTTAAGAAACAGGAAACATCTCAAATAAACAACCTAACCTTGCACCTAAAGCAATGAGAGAAAGAAGAACAAAACACCCCAAAGTCAGCAGAAGGAAAGAAATCATAAAGATCAGATCAGAAATAAATGAAAAAGAAATGAAGGAAATGATAACAAAGATCAATAAAACTAAAAGCTGGTTCTTTGAGAAGATAAACAAAATTGATAAACCATTAGCCAGACTCATCAAGAAAAAAAGGGAGAAGACTCAAATCAATAGAATTAGAAATGAAAATGGAGAAGTAACAACTGACACTGCAGAAATACAAAGGATCGTGAGAGATTACTACAAGCAACACTATACCAATAAAATGGACAACCTGGAAGAAATGGACAAATTCTTAGAAATGCACAACCTGCCGAGACTGAACCAGGAAGAAATAGAAAATATGAACAGACCAATCACAAGCACTGAAATTGAAACTGTGATTAAAAATCTTCCAACAAACAAAAGCCCAGGACGAGATGGCTTCAGAGGCGAATTCTATCAAACATTTAGAGAAGAGCTAACACCTCTCCTTCTCAAACTCTTCCAAAATATAGCAGAGGGCGGAACACTCCCAAACTCATTCTATGAAGCCACCATCACCCTGATACCAAAACCAGACAAGGATGTCACAAAGAAAGAAAACTAAAGGCCAATATCACTGATGAACATAGATGCAAAAATCCTCAACAAAATACTAGCAAACAGAATCCAACAGCACATTAAAAGGATCATACACCATGATCAAGTGGGGTTTATTCCAGGAATGCAAAGATTCTTCAATATACGCAAATCAATCAACGTGATAACACCATATTAACAAATTGAAGGAGAAAAACCGTATGATCATCTCAATAGATGCAGACAAATCTCTCAACAAAATTCAACACCCATTTATGATAAAAACCCTGCAGAAAGTAGGCATAGAGGGAACATTCCTCATCATAATAAAGGCCATATATGACAAACCCACAGCCAACATCGTCCTCAATGGTGAAAAACTTAAAGTATTTCCACTAAAATCAGGAATAAGACAAGGTTGCTCACTCTCACCACTCTTATTCAACACAGTTTTGGAAGTTTTAGCCACAGCAATCAGAGAAAAGAAGGAAATGAAAGGAATCCATATTGGAAAAGAAGAAGTAAAGCTGTCACTGTTTGCAGATGACATGATACTATACATAGAGACTCCTAAAGATGCTACCAGAAAACTACTAGAGCTAATCAATGAATTTGGTAAAGTAGCAGGATACAAAATTAATGCACAGAAATCTCTTGCATTCCTATACACTAATGATGAAAAATCTGAAAGTGAAATCAAGACAACACACCCATTTACCATTGCAACAAAGAGAATAAAATATCTAGGAATAAACCTACCTAAGGAGACAAAAGACCTGTATGCAGAAAATTATAAGACACTGATGAAAGAAATTAAAGATGATACAAACAGATGGAGAGATATGCCATGTTCTTGGATTGGAAGAATCAACATTGTGAAAATGACTCTACTACCCAAAGCAATCTACAGATTCAATGCAATACCTAGCAAATTAGCACTGGCAGTTTTCACAGAATTAGAACGAAAAATTTCGCAATTTGTATGGAAACACAAAAGACCCTGAATAGCCAAAGCAATCTTGAGAACGAAAAACGGAGCTGGAGGAATCAGCTCCCTGACTTCAGGCTACACTACAAAGCTACAGTAATCAAGACAGTATGGTACTGGCACAAAAACAGAAATATAGATCAATGGAACAGGATAGAAAGCCCAGAGATAAACCCACGCACATATGGTCACCTTATCTTTGATAAAGGAGGCAGGAATGTACAGTGCAGAAAGGACAGCCTCTTCAATAATTGGTACTTGGAAAATTGGACAGGTACATGTCAAAGTATGAGATTAGAACAATCCCTAAAAGCATACACAAAAGTAAGCTCAAAATGGATTAAAGACCTAAATGTAAGGCCAGAAACTATCAAACTCTTAGAGGAAAACATAGGCAGAACACTCTATGACATAAATCACAGCAAGATTCTTTTTGACCCACCTCCTAGAGAAATGGAAATAAAAACAAAAATAAACAAATGGGACCTAATGAAACTTTAAAGCTTTCGCACAGCAATGGAAACCATAAACAAGACCAAAAGACAACGTTTAGAATGGGAGAAAATATTTGCAAATGAAGCAACTGACAAAGGATTAATGTCCAAAATTTATAAGCAGCTCATGCAGCTCAATAACAAAAAAACAAAAAACCCAATCCAAAAATAGGCAGAAGACCTAAAAAGACATTTCTCCAAAGAAGATATACAGACTGCCAACAAACACATGAAAGAATGCTCAACATCATTAATCACTAGAGAAATGCAAATCAAAACTACAATGAGATATCATCTCACACCAGTCAGAATGGCCATCATCAAAAAATCTAGAAACAATAAATGCTGGAGAGGGTGTGGAGAAAAGGGAACACTTTTTCACTGCTGGTGGGAATATGAATTGGTACAGCCACTATGGAGAATAGTATGGAGGTTCCTTTAAAAAAACTACAAATAGAACTACCATATGACCCAGCAATCCCACTACTGGCCATATACCCTCAGAAAACCATAATTCAAAAAGAGTCATGTACCAAAATGTTCATTGTAGCTCTACTTACAATAGCCAGGAGATGGAAACAACCTAAGTGTCCATCATTGGATGAATGGATAAAGAAGATGTGGCGCATATATACAATGGAATATTACTCAGCCATAAAAAGAAACAAAATTGAGCTATTTGTAATGAGGTGGATGGACCTAGCGTCTGTCATACAGAGTGAAGTAAGTCAGAAAGAGAAAGACAAATATTGTAAGCTAACACATATATATGGAATCTAAGGGAAAAAAATGTCATGAAGAACCTAGGGGTAAGACAGGTATAAAGACACAGACCTACTAGAGAATGGACTTGAGGATATGGGGAGGGGGAAGGGTAAGCTGTGACAAAGCGAGAGAGAGGCCTGGACATATATACACTACCAAAAGTAAGGTAGATAGCTAGTGGGAAGCAGCTCATAGCACAGGGAGATCAGCTCGGTGCTTTGTGACCGCCTGGAGGGGTGGGATAGGGAGGGCGTGAGGGAGGGAGACACAAGAGGGAAGAGATATGGGAACATATGTATATGTAAAACTGATTCACTTTTTTATAAAGCAGAAACTAACACACCATTGTAAAGTAATTATACTGCAATAAAGATGTAAAAAACAAAAAAGTTAGGTTTACACTGCACTGTAGTCTATTAAGTGTGCAATAGTATGTCTAAAGAAACAATGTATATACCTTAATTTAAAAATTACATTTTATTATAACAATGTTAACCATCATCTGATAACATACGGTTGCCACAAAACTTGAATTTGTAAAAACCCCAGTATCTGTGAAGCACAATGAAACAAGGAATGCCTATAGTAGGGGCCGGGAATGCTAGAACTCACATGTGTCCATCTTCTGGACACAAAATGCCATATATACTAGGCGTAAGACTCAGTTCCACAACCCATAAGGTAGGGATTATGCTTCAGGAAAGCTTCCTCTTCCTGTTATGACTGTCCTGGACACTTGACAGGCCTGCACTTCTTGAATGCATTCCCCTTTTAACCAGTCCAGGTATCTGCCTATGATAAATGCACCCCGACTTCTGTAGAAAACCAGAGTATATCCAGGTGTAGCTAATGAAAAAGCAGCCTCTTCCTGAGTGACACAGCAGTCTTCTGGGAACAATTTACACCTTCTATCAATAATTAGCTGATTCTGGCATGATATGTAAACAGACAATATTTACATATATTTGGATCACATTCAAACAATGAGTAAGATATTAAAATTCTAACCTGGTATATAACATATAAATACTTGATCTTCTCCCCAGTTCATTTTATTTTTTTAGAATGCATCACCCCTGTTTTAACTCTCACTAGGTACGCTGATGCCAGTGGGGGAAAGGCAGTCTATGTTTAGAAATAACTTTTGATAAACAATGCAACTGAAAAGATTCTTTTCACAAGAGAGGAGAAAGTGTTGCCAAAGAAGGCAGCAGGGTTTCAAGAGAGCCCTACTCTAAATCGGGTTAGGAAAAAAGCCATCCAATCTTCACAAGACTATTAGGACTTGTAAAGGAATAGTGAGACAAAGAACCATTCCAGTCTTCAGCGAGTGGGGAAGGCATTCATCTAACTCTGCTTGTCTTTATGGCAGAAAATATGTTTTATGGAAATACCAAAGCAAAAAAAATATTTTTTAAGGACCTATGTAAATGTTACTGTATCTCACTTGTCTACTCTTTCACTTTCTTATTACTTCATCTTATTTACTTACCTTCATTTCCCTTTATACTAATATATAATCTCCTTCAAAATAAAAATAAAAGGCAGTTCCAATTTTGTAGAAAGGTTAAAATTCATAGAGGAAAAAACAGCACCACAATTCAAAATAACATTACCCTCACCTACATGATCATGATCAGCCACAAATTGGATGTTCAAACTTAGCCATTCATTTTTCAGCCTCAACAAATATTTATTGAGCACCTACTATGCCTACATACCATTTGGGATACTGAGCAATGTGTACATCCGAGGGAACAAAACAGATACTGTCCCTATCCTCATGGCGTTAGAATCTGGTAGTGGGGAAGAAACACTAAAGAAATAAATGTATTATAATAAATATGCAATCCAAAGCTTTACAGTGACAGAAAGGAAATGGGCAGCGTGCTTTCAGATGGACTGAAAGGGGGGGTGGGCTCATTTAGATGGATGGTCAGGAAAGACTGCAGGAGTGAGGTTAGATGATCTCAGAGAAATTCTGTGAGATCTGAAAGTACCACTCCATGCTGACACAGCTAGTTAGGATAATTGTGGGAAACTTCCATCTTCTAATTATTAACCACTCTAGACACTCAGTCAACACTTCAGCTAATCGCCTGTTTTTGTGAACTCCATGCACATTTTTGAGAGCATGATGATTCCTATTTCATACTCACACCAACAAAACAAATCCAACCAAGTCTTCCACCTTAGACGATAAAATCCAGCCCAGCCCACCCACTCACACATTTGGCTGGTCCACTTTAGTATTTGGCTTATTAAATGTGGTAAATATATTCTGCCTTCTTATTGGTGCCTATGTTGCTCATCATTATATGCCCAGGGTACACATAGAGCACGGCTCATAGTGGGTGCTCAAAAATGTACTGAATGAATGAATAAAGGACTACATGTACTCCTACTAAATATTTATGCAATTTACATTTTAGAAAAGTGAATCAAATTCAAATATAAAAGACTGTGGCAGAAAATCCATTTGAAAAGTGATGAAATATTTATTATGGTAAACACTCTATTTCCATTTTTTCCTGATTATCTTTCTGAGTTAGTTAAATTTGGGCCCATCTTCAGTGTATTTATAGTGTTATTGTAAAAACAGAAAACATTTTTTTATTATATTAAATAATACCTCCTCAACAGAGTTGGTATTGCTTCACATCCTCACCCAAATATATTAATTTGAAAACTAGAACATACAACAGTGACAGCATATTTTTCTAATAATGAGAATTCTCTGTGATTTGAGTACCAAACTTGAATGTATTCAATAGAAGAGCTACTATATTAAAAGGTCTTGATATTCTCTGTTAACATTCAAAATTATTTAGTACCTATTATTACAAAGAAAGTTCTTTTACTAGGTAATATTTAGGGAGTAAATACTTGTGTTTGTACATAGATAATATCATTCCTACCCACAAGCAATTTATTAAGCAGTAAGGCAAAGCAAGCACAACATAAGATCTCACATGTAGAGCAGAAGTCTCCAGACACAGAACAGAGAAATTATCAGACTGCAAAATACTTGAACTGAGCTTAATGACTGAGATCTTAGGCCCAGTTAGAAGCAGGATGTGGTATAAATCATACTTTTCTGGGCCAATAAGAGGTTAAATTATATATTTTGTCTCTTAAATCTCATTTTAGTTTACAGATGATTTTCTCATTATAAAACACATGTAAGTATGCTACGCTATTTGGCATTTCCTTCCCTAGGTCTTGCACAGTTAAAAGAAGTGTGGTAAAGCTGCCCTAAAAATATGTTGCCCATTTATTAGCTTTCCTGTTGAAAGCCTCAGATGTTTCAGACAAAAACCCATGCAAGACAGTGGTGTACTCAAAGTACAATAATCATAGCTACGTTTAGATGTGTATGCATTACCTTATCCATTTTTTTTAATAAGCCAACAAAGAAAGCAATGAAAGTAATTTCCAAGGAGAAAGAGATACCTCTTTTGAAAAAGTGAGGTCTAATTTTTAAGTGAGATGCATTCCCAGAAGTATCATCTTTTAAGTCAGAGCCTGAATTACATGTACTCTCTTTTTACATCAAACTAATGGATAAAGGCAGCAAGAATGCTAAAGTAGGATAAAGTGGGGACTGATCTTTTCTATCCCTGTTAACTACCTGACTAGGGGAAATTTGAAATTTTCAGAATTAATGAACCAATTTCACTGATAATTTATTAACAGTGTCAAAATTTATGGTAGGCATATTATAAGCCTCTCATATACCCACAGTATACTGAATATGATTTCCCTAATCTCTATTGGGTTTCATTATTAAGAAATAATTCTCCTATCATGAAGCTGGGTCAGATACCTCAATAAATGTACTTGCTAATGTCATCTGAGAAGTCATAAACATTGTGTCAGTGAATAAACAAGATCATATAGTTATCTGCAAGGGAGATACAATTACTACAAGCAGATACAACCCCTGTTTTTTCCCCTTTTATGGAGACAAAACTATTCCCCAAGCGTCAAACCTGACCCAAGAGATTATTCAAAAGTTCTAAAGCCAAATGGCCTGCAGGAGATTCCAGATGACCTCAGTCTTGGGAGAGCAAATGCACCTAATAGAGATGCACCCATCCACCCTGGACTTCATGCATGTACCAAAACCCTATTCCAACCTGGAGGGCTTTGGTCTCAGGCCAGACAATGAATGTCTTCTGACTCAGGTCCACCAGTGCATGTATTCTAGAATGGAAGGCAGGTTCTAGTTTAGGTCCATGTAGCAATATTTACTCTCTAGGCTGTGCCACTTCTATGTCCCACACAATCTCTTAGGTTGGTCCCACCCTCCTGGACTGCTCTCCCTAGACAGACCTGCCTGGCCACGAATTTTGACACTTCAACTGACTCACCAACTGTCACTTGTATTTTGACCTTATAGTCACCTTGACAACATTTACTCCTAATTTTCTCCTACCATGTGACCAACAGTGGTCAGTTCAGTCCTGGAGTCAGTCATATCTATAAATACACATTATAAAATATGAGACATTTCTGTTTATATATCCTAGAGCCAAGGAAGCTTAGTAATGGTCTGGTCAAGCTGCCAGCCACCTGGGAATCCCTCTAGTAGCTTCTCTTGCCCGCTGTTACGGCAGCCTCCTCCTTGGCCTGGTGCAGCCATGCCTTCATCATGCAGCCTGAAACACATTTCTCTTAGGAACCCCTATGCAGAGGTCATGGGACAACGAGCTGGCTGGAAAGGCAGCACCAAGAAAAGTGCCACATCATCCCCTTTCTCTTCACACTGACAAAAGTTGAAGGAAGCATAACAGAACTGAGCAAAAGATTTGGAAGGCAAGCTTCACTTGTATTTTTCTAAATTGGAAAGCTCACTCAATTCCCAAGGCAGCCTGTAGGTTTTTCCTCCTCCAATTAATGTTTACTTTCATCAAAATAAGATGCTAACATATTTAAAAATTTTAAATAGTACCAAAAGGCTTAAATCACAAAGAGTAGTCTCTTGGGTAACTCTCCCATCCAATATGCAGTGCTCATACACAAATTGAAAGGACGCTTACATTGTAAAAAGTGTTTCTTCTGCTATCCCCGACCATATTGCCATCTTTTGTGTATATTTCTATTCACTGGTCCTAGATCTACCATCTAAAGGAAGACAGGACAATTCTACACCGCTTTCCCATGACAGTCCTTCAAATATCTGCAGATACCAGCAAGGCTCGCCTTTATCTTTCTTCAGGCTAAATCTCTCCCCCTCCTCAACTCTTTCTCTGTGGTCTTTAAGATCTTTCCCTAAACAATTGTCCTCCTAAGGATACATGCTAGTTGCTAGATGTCCCTTTCAATTTATATAAAAAAATAACTGTAAGGAATGTTCTACAAGTGGACTAACTAGTAGAAAATTCAATGAGTTTATTAATTGTCCCATTAATTCCTCCATGACTGGAATAATGAAAGCTTTCTCTTCACCTTACTCCATTCCCCCACAGGGATATCTTGGAAGATGATAATCAGTGTCTACATATATAATTAGACCCCTAAGGATGGTGGTTTTAAAGTTCAGTTGGGTGAAAGAGTATGTGTTGAGAGACACATGAAATGCCTACTTGTCTGCACGTTGATCAGGAAGGGGAAAGTTAGAAAGTTATTTCTCTTTTCCGTTATGTGTTGAGCCAGCACCATCTGTGATAGTCATAGTTTGTCACCGAGACGTCAGCACATGTCTAATACAATTGATATCAGCAAAACAGCTGAGAGAATAGAGAATGCCTGCAGTTCTCCGGTGAGGATGCATCATCTTATATCCACACTTGCCCTGGACAGGTTTTTCTAAATTATGGTAAAAAACACATAACCTAAAATTTACCATGTTAACCATCTTTAAACGTACAGTACAATAGCGTTAGCTATGTGAACATTTTGATGCTTCAGTTCTCTAGAAATGCCCTGGATAGCTTTTTAAGTGTGTCTGGCCAAAGGTTACCATGGACTGTCCTTCTGGAAGCCTGGAGCACTATCTCAGGTTGCATGACTCATATTTGGAAACAGGCACTGTGGGAGGAAGGGCAAGTCTGCTATCTAGGGTGGACCAGGTTGTGCCCTACACCAAGGCACTGGATCAAGGGGTAAGCAGGGTCAAATCCAGCCTTCACTCTGCTTCCTAAACCACACTCCAATTAGCACACGGAGAAAAGGGCAGGTTTTTTTGCTCATACACAGGCCATATGAGTAAGCACTGGTCCCCCTGGAGGGTCAAGGCAGGGGAGCAAGGCTAATAAGTAAAGAAATCAATGAGGGGCCCCTAGATAAGAGTTTAAATCCTTGGGCACTTCTTATTTCAATGTAGATAGAAGTCATAGTTACTAAACTGTTTCAAAGTTTTTCTATCTTATACACTAATTTTCTTACGTTAGGCCAGACCTTCTGTGAAACCTGATAAGCCTGTCCGTGGTGATGACAACATATCTAAATAAACAGAGCACCAAATGGAAATATTCTCTGCCTCCCTATTGACCTTCATCTCCGTGCCATGTGCAATGTCCTATGGAGAGCATTGTGTTCCCAGTAGTGACTAGCAACAAAGGCAGCAGGATCTCCCGGCAGAGCTGGGAGCCAGGGGATTCACCACAGACAGGATGTAAGCCCCACAAGGGCAGAGATCTTGGTCAGTTTTGTTTATCAGTATATTCTAAGCAATTAGAACAGTTCTCAGGACTGAGTAGGTTCTTAGCAAAGATTTACAGAATGAATCAATGATTCAGGGGAGATGTTTTAAAAATACAATTTATTATTATTTTTCAATTGGGTCATTTTAATTTTTTTTAATTGAATGAAAGATTCTTTAAATTCTATAGTGCTTTACAGTTTTCAAAAGGTTCACACACATGATTTCATATAATCCCATAATAACCCATTTTCCCCCCCACCCATATATTAAACCTCGATCCCTCCTCCCTCCACTGGTAGCAATTAGTTTGTTCTCTACATCTGTGACACAAATAACAAATGCTGGTGAGGGTGTGGAGAAAAGGGAACCCCCCTACACTATTGCTGAGAATGTAAATTGGTGGAGCCACTGTGGAAAACAGTATGGGCATTTCTCAAAAAACTAAAAAGAGAAGAACTACCATATAACCCAAAAATTCCACTCCTGCATATATATCTGAAAGAAACAAAGACACTAATTTGAAAAGATGCATGCACCCCAATGTTCACAGAAACATTATTTACAATTGCCAAGATATGGAAGCAACTTTAGTGTCCATCAACAGATGAATGGTCAAAGAAGATGTAGTTTTTCTCCAGATATATGCCCAGGAGTGGGATTTCTGGATCACATGGTATCTCTATTTTTAGCTTTTAAGGAACCTCCATACTGTTCTCCATATTGGCTATACCAATTTACATTCCCACCAACAGAGTAGGAAGGTTCCCTTTTCTCCATACCCTCTCCAGTATTTATTGTTTGTAGATTTTTTGATGATGCCCATTCTGACTGGTGAGGTGATATCTCATTGTAGTTTTGATTTGCATTTCTCTAATGAATGATTAGTGATGTTGAGCATCTTTTCATGTGCCTCTTGGACATCTGTATGTTTTCTTTGGAGAAAAGTCCATTTTTTGATTGGGTTGTTTGTTTTTTGATATTGAGCCACATGACCTCTTTGTAAATTTTGGAGATTAATCCCTTGTTGGTCACATTGTTTGCAAGTATTTTCTCCCATTCTGTGGATTGTCTTTTCGTTTTGTTTATGGTTTCCTTTGCTGTGCAAAAGCTGTTGAGTTTAATTAGGTCACATTTGTTTATTTTTGTTTTTAGTTCCATTACTCTAGGAGACAGATCAAAAAAGATATTGCTGCAAATTTATGTCAAAGTGTGTTCTGCCTATGTTTTCCTCTAAGAGTTTTATAGTATCTGGTCTTACATTTAGGTCTTTAATCCATTTTGAGTTTATTTTTGTGTATGGTGCTGAAGAATGTTCCAATTTCGTTTTTTTACATGTAGCTGTCCAATTTTCCCAGCACCATTTATTGAAGAGACTGTCTTTCCTCCACTGTATAGTCTCGCCTCCCTTGTCATAGATTAACTGACCATAGGTGCGTGGGTTTACTTCTGGGCTTTCTATCCTGTTCCATTGATCTATATTTCTGTTTTTGTGCCAGTACCATACTGTTTTTGTGTGTTTTTTTTTTTGAAAACCATACTGCTTTGATGTCTGTAGCTTTGTAGTATAGTCTGAAGTCAGGGAGCCTGATTCTCCAGCTCTGTTTTTCTTTTTCAAGATCACTTTGGCATGGAAGCAACCTAAATGTCCGTTGACAGATGAATAGATAAAGATGATGGGGTACATAAATACAATGGAATACTACTCAGTCATAAAAAAGAATGAAATTTTGCTATTTGCAGCAACATGGATGGACGTGGAGGTCATTATGCTAAATGAAAAAAGTCAGACAGAGAAAGATAAATACAATGTGATAGCACTTATATGTGGAATCTAAAAAAACTATAGCAAACTACTGAATAAAACAAAAAAGCAGACACCGATAAAAGTCCAATTTAAAAATGAAATTTATTTTGACGTGAATTGATTGACTGACCAACTTCCTTCCTTCCTTCCTCTCTCTCTCTCTTTCTTTCTCTTCCTGCCTCCCTCCTTCCTTCCTTTGTTCCTTCCTTCCTTTCTTTCTCTTTCTTTCAAAACCTTGGCAGGACACCAATATTTTCTTTTCAAAGGACCCACATACCTGCTGCTTAAAAATTGGTTCTTGAATATTGCTAGGCATCTTAATTCAGCTTACTCATCTGAGTTTCTAGAATCAACTTACCCCTCCTTTGTGAAAATTGTGGCAAAACTAGAGGTTTTTGTTTATGCATAATTTATCTATGATTTCTTAAACATTATCTTTGAGATTTCTTTCACAAATTCTTTTAAATTTCAAAAATTGTACATTGAATTAATAACTCAATCCCCATGTCAATGATAGAAATTTGCATTGACGAATATTTGGAATTCTAGAATATATATTAATACCCCTTGGCCAAATCTAGTCTATGTTATTGTTTAAAAACTAGCTCATATCTTACCTGTCTTCCCTCATTTGTGCCATTCTCTACTGTCTCTCCTTTACTGTGTCTCACTTTACCAACCGTATCATCAGTTTAAATTAGACTCTTTCATTTGTTGACATATTGCCTTATAACTAATCCTGTGAGATGAGGGGAATGTTTTTTTTCTTTCCAATTATAATGCTAATGGGTGTAGGTAGGATTCTAGAGGTAGAGGAAAAAAACAAGTTAATAAATGCTTTAGTCCAACAGTCTTAATACTAATTTTCTAAAGTTGCACAGCTCCTCAGAGCTTTCAGGACTGCATGAGCCTCACAACCACATGGCAATGAGAGTAAGAGTAACATCTAGATTAAATGAGGAGATGAAAAACCAAAGAAGTGAAGTCTTTCCAAGGATTGCACTGCCTGCGAAGAGCCGAACACAAGACTCTGACTTAGCAACGGGATGACACTGGAAAAGTTTGAACTTAAATTGGTTCTAAGGATTGAACTAATAATGTCCAACACAGAATTCCTTATGCATTAAATGAGATGACACATAAAGTATTTGGCACAATGCCTTGTATATAGTAAGTGCTCAGTAAATGGGGGATACTGTCATTGTTATCAATGCCTCACGAACAGCACATGTTCTTCTTTTTATTCTGGGGCTGGGAGACTATGGTTAATGAGCCAAATCTGACCCACCACTTGTTTCTTAGGGCCTGCAAACTGAGAATGATATTTACATTTTTAAGTGTTTTTTAAAAATCTAAAAAATAATGATTCATGATACATGAAAATATATAAAATTCTAATTTAATTTTCCTTAAATATCTTTTATGGGAACACAGACACACCATTTGTTTACATATTGTCTATAGCTGCTTTCTCACTTCAAAGGCATAGTTGAGCAGCTATTATGAATATGAATAGCATATGGCTCACAATACCTAAAATATTTACTCTCTAGCCCTTTAAAGAAAAAGTTTCCCAACCTTTATTCCTAACTATCAAGCTAAAGTTTCCAGATGAGCTGTCCATGAGTCAGGATTTCTTTTCCTTTCTGCCTTAGGCATGTATCTATTCATTTTACCTCTTATTTATAAGAAAATAAGGAGAAAGGATGCCAAAGGGAAGACTAAACAATTTGTTATTATTAGGGAAAGTTTTGAAGGCCTGTGATACCCTCTTTGTCATTTGTTTTTATCCCAACTCCTCCCTCCTTTTGCCTCAGAGAGGAGGGTGGGGGGCAGAAAGAAAGAAATTAGGCCAGCTGAAGTTCCAGTGCTATTAATCAGATGAAAACACAGGGGCCCGATAGGCTTTTCTCCTGCAGCCAATCTGGAACCCAAGAAAGGTAACAGCAGAAGCAACACAATGCAGCTAAATGCAGTATCAACAACAGTCTTCAAAGTACTTCATCTTAAGTCAATTCTCATTGCCCACTAAACAAAGAAATAAAGAATAAATCAAATAATACCAGTTGAGAGACTGCCATAGGTTTTGCCATTTGAAAGAAATGCTAGAGGTATCATTCCACTTTACAGCCAGACACAGTCCAAAGCAAATATCTTGAGTCTACTTGTGCTTAACACTGTTTTAGAAAATCTGTCTAGGCTTTAAAATAAGGAAAAAATGAGAGCATTTTACTAATAACCCATGAACTTTTTCCCCCCTCCTGTTTGGCTGGAAGCTGTGTATATGATTGTGTTTGATGCAAAAGGTATCCTTTGCTAAAAATGCCTCAAGGTACATCTTAGCCTATAAAGGCTGGATAAATGATGGCTCAAGCAGAAAAGGAAAACAAAAAATAATGGAACTACTGAAGTGGGGTTTTAAGTCTCCCTAGCCTTTTCTCTGAAAATAAAGGATGTGGACATTACTAAGTGGGACTATGTATATTCAGGCAGACTCGCATGTGCACACAACACAAACATACACATGAATATTGTCTTCTCTTAACGTTATCATATTTAAAAGCTGATTGGCTGTGGCTGAAATTAATTTACAAGCACTGCAAACAGCTCTGTGGTTATCTCTTAGAAAAAGGAATTGAGACAATAAAAATAGGATGTTTAAACTCAATGTTCTTGCTACATTTAATGTGTCTCCCACAACTCAAAACATGCTCCACTGACAGCCTCATCCATTCACATCTTCTAATGACTAACACGTATAGAAGGATCTGTCCTTCATATGTGTTCCTAGATAGGTTATCAAACTAGGTTTTGAACATTTTCTCAAAATGGTTTGAGCCCTTAACTCAGTGAAAGCACATTAGAAATACAGTATTTTAAGATAAGAAATAAGATAATCAGTAGCTATAATACTGTGCATAAAAGCAACAGCAGTTAAGGAAGTTTGTAGTTTGTCTTTTCTTGGGATAAACCAACTGTGAGGTCTCATCCACTGTAAGAAACACAATTTCTCAGACTTAGGCAGAAGCTGCCAAACTCAAAGATAGTCAGAGTTCCTACTGTCTTCGTCTTTCTAACTCTGCAAAGTGACTCAAAAAACATTGTCTCTCTTATTGTGCATAGGTTTACTGAATTCATGAAAGACAAATATACGAATTCTTTCCCAATAAAGCTATTCCCAGGAGAGGGACTTCCCTGGCTGTCCAGTGGTTAAGACTCTGTGCTCCCAATGCAGGGGGCACAGGTTTGATCCCTGGTCAGGGAACTAAGATCCTGCATACCCCATGGTGCAGCCAAAAGAAAAGAAAAAAAAATAGCTCTTCCCAGGAGAAAATGACCCATCTGGTGTTTACAGCACCCAAATGGGTGCCATTATTGAGCCTCAAGCCTGATGTTTCCAAAGCAGAACTTACTCTGTTTTCTCCTTTGACCTGAATGCCCATTCCTGACTTCACGTTTTCCATTCCTGTTAATGTCTTTATCATCCCCCCAATCATCCTCTTGGCCTTGTAAAAGTGGCCCCAATACCTCTGATTCCATGACCTTAATATCTCTTCCATCCTTCCCTTCTTTAGTTCAACTCCAGAACGCCACCTCCCTGCTTCTTAGTTCAAGCTTCCATGATCACTTCTGGCCAGGAATATTGCAATCACCTTCTAACTTGTCTTCCCACTTCTTGTTTCTGCCCCTATAAGCCATTCCCAAGGCAGATGAGCTTTGGCAATAGTGGAGCAGTGACTCCTGATCAAAACCGTCAGTGATGGGCTTCCCTGGTGGCGCAGTGGTTGAGAGTCCGCCTGCTGATGCAGGGGACACGGGTTCGTGCCCCAGTCCGGGAAGATCCCACATGCCGCGGAGCGGCTGGGCCCGTGAGTCATCGCCGCTGAGCCTGCGCGTCCGGAGCCTCTGCTCCGCAACGGGAGAGGCCACAACAATGAGAAGCCCGCGTACCGCAAAAAACAAACAAACAAAGAAAAAAAATCCTTCAGTGAATCCCCAGTGCCTACAAAGAAGTGCAAACTCCTTAGCTATGTTCATTATTATTTTATTATTATTATTATTATCTCCTCTCCTGTTCATGTTTATTAATCTGCATGGTGACTTAGATGATCTAAACACTGGGGGAACATCTCAAAAAGCCACCTTTTTTTTTGGAGTGCCAAGTATATTTAATGTATTACTCCTAATCTGTATAGTTATCCTATAAGACATGCATCTTATCCCCATTTTATGGACAGAAAGAATAAGCTCAGAAAAATATGCTGACTTTCCCATTGCCCTTAGTCCCTGGTATAATACCTTCTATATACTCAATATTATTTACATAGTTATTAAATAAGTAATTGTTTTCACTTCTCCTCTGTCTCTTTTGATAATAATCTTGAAGCACATGACACTATAGCTTTTTTGTTAAATTCTTCACCCACAGATAAAATGCTTCTGATTAACTATTAGAACTCATCTTGTGCCAGGTTCACATGGAAGAGGTACCACCTTCCCTGGGGTCCAAACCCTCTTGATTCAAGACAAAGATGGCACTTCATTAGCCTATATGGTAATTACAGGTCACTTTTCTAATGTACAAGAACGAGTGAAGAAAATATAATTTGTTTTACTTTTCAGTTTTATTCTACTCTAGCTGCCTGATTGAAATGGAAATCCCCAGAATAAACATTTAAAACTATAATAGGTCAGAATATCAAGGACTCTCTCACTATCTTCACTCAATTTGAAAAAGGAAAAGATCATTTTGTACAATGTTAAGTAGTATATTATTACCTCTGGCCAGGAAGACTGCAATAATTTCTAAATCTGTCCTGCCATCTCTTATAGAAGGAGTACTGATGTCAAGCAACAGTCTTTCTATGTAAGGATATTTTGATCAAGATGAATTCCATAAATATTAATTTATAGAAGATACCTCTGAAATTACGGGTACATGGCAAATCGTATGATTTTCTGAAGATTTATTTTTTTATTCTTTGCTAAATTATTCATATTGTCCTTAAAATACCTAGATGTGTAAAATTAACTTAAATCATATATTTTGAATTTAGTAGAGTACCTAAAGTTATATATAAATTTATTAATTTGTTTACTTCTTAAAGTATTTTATATTCTCTGATTTTATTAATCTTTTTGAATGTTTATGTGAGCAAAGGTTTAAAATTTTAAGACATTTAAAATGGCTGAACAGGGTGTAAAAACTGAGAAACCAGAACACAGATCTTATAAAACATTAATGGAAAAATCAAATAACATAAAAACAGAAATAAAGTTCTTCCCCAACATCAAAGAAAGAAAAGAATAAATATAAATCAGATGAAGAGAAAAAGGATCACACAGAAGTTCCTACCTACTTACTGGGTGTGACTAATCAACATGCTGTAATCAAGGAGGTAAAGCTCAGCATAGGAAATATTTATTACAGCTTTCAGAAGGGCAACGCAAACTACTGGGACAAGCATGGAACACTGAAATAAGCAGAATACATTATACAAACACATAGTAAGAGACAGATGGCACAATGTAACTCCCTGTACAGCCTCTTGATCTAAAAATGGTCTGTGAGCATTACTGCAATGCCTGAGTGTTTAAATTTAAGGTTGTAGTAGTACAAAATTGCACAAAAGAGAAAGTTCATAAATTACCTGTTAACTTTGAGATCAAGACAGATCTAGTGATATGATTTCTTGATTTTAAATGTAATTTCTTACCTTCACTCTATTTGTTCTGAGGAACTACATAAGATACGCAGAAAAAGTGAGACACTAGGGACACCAGCTCGGGACTTGGCACATGGTAATGTTCATTTACACAGAAAGCTCCCGAATGGTCTGAGGAGTAACAGTGTGTTTAGAGCAGACACTCAGCAGCAGGGTCTAGAGTTCAATGCCATTGGAACAATGTGAGAAGCTATCTTCAGAGCCCACTCAAGCTGGAAACTCTCTTTACCAGTCAAAAGGAGTTGGATGCACTATACCTATTCCCACAACCCCAGTGGATGATACTGGGGTGGTCTGACATGGAGGAAGACATAAAAGGTGAATGTGTGGACAAAGCATGAGCTTCTTAGAGAGAATGCTGAGGGAGAAGAATGGATCTAAGTGCCATAGTTAAGCCCAGATTTCTAACTGATAAAGACACTACATAGATGACTGCAGAGCCAGAGGAATTCCTCTGGGTAGTGATAAAGGCCCTGGTTCAAGCAACAGAGCGTGCCAACCCAGGTGGTATACACTGAGGAATTTATGAGAACTACACCTTCCACCTTCTTAATGAGGGGGGGTAAGAGGTTAATAGCAGACACAGCTCTACCGACACACGTGGACACAGACAAACACACCCACAGACATACACACATCTGATCTTTCAGTTATGTGTAATTACACTAAGTGTGTATCACTAATCTGCAATATGGACTATGGCTCTTGGTTCATCCTTTTCAGAGTCCCCACATACAACAATACAATTTATGGTCTGCACAAAGGCATGTGGTAGAACGGGTGACAGTGAGTCTGAAATCCAACTTTCCTTCCTTTCACCAAGACAGTGGCCATAGCCAGTTGTCCTGGCCTGGGTTGCCAGAACAAAGGAGAAAGGCGTGTCTTTCTAAATAGCCTTCTAGCCCTTTGTGTGATTTATAAAAATGCTACCGATGGGCTAATGGCAACTCTGATCCTTTCTGAATTTTATAAGGTTCAAATTAGGGAATGCCTCCAGGGCATATGTTAAATGTATATTCGAACCAAGTTGCCATTGACTGATAGACTCCGTGCAGCCAGGATTCTGTCTGTGGCTGAGGGACCAGATCAGGTAAGCAACATGTCTCATCATATTGTAAAAGGTGCTTATGTCTATCTAGGCAACTAACATAGGAGTAGTGGTAGTAGTGATAATAATAATAATAAAATTAGAATATGAAACTCTAAAATTACAAGAAATTGTAATTTTGTATGCTCATGACAATACCATATGAGTGCCCACTCAGAGCCTGTGTGAAACTAGGAACTAGACATGCTATGATCTGGGTGCGCACCCACCACCCCAAATGTTCTTATTTTGTCAAGTCCCTGATGGTGCCATTCTTACCTCCTCAAATATCTGGAACCCTTATTACCAAGTGAGTCAGTTTTATTTTTATAAAGAGAAGCAGCTGGATATACTTTGTCCCCGAAGGTCCTTTGGAGACATAATATGTCTGGACACATATTTCCTCTTTAAAGACGATGGCAGGAAAAGGGCAGTTTTTAAACCAAATGGAGAGGACTTCTTACAATGAAACTTCAAGCACTATGGCACATGAGTGGGAATCTTTGTGGGTAAAAGGTTTATTCTCTCCCACCCTCACTGGTCCTTTGTCCTTACATAACCCTAAGTAGGCAAATTGCTCATTTCCTCATGCTGATTTTTAATCAGAATACACTAAGGCACTTTGACCCCTCCATCCTTTCGGAATTCTATTATTTCTACCCAGAATGCCCTTCTCTCCCCTCCTCTTTCCCGCCTGAAAAACTGTTTACATGTTACCTGCTTACATGCTACCTCTTCTCTAGCTTATTCTGCTTCTCCTCAGACCACCTCCGGGTTTAATGGCTTCTCCCTCCCTCACCCTCCTCCCTCACCTTCCTCACCTGTACTCACATAGCACTTTATAAATATGTTAGTATACTACTTATTGATTCATAACTCTTTATCTCTCAGTCAATCCTCCCAGCTGGATAGCTCTTTGCAAACTGGGATACTATCTTTTTAATCTTTGTTACAGACAGTGTGCTGGATAGTAGAGAAATATTTATTGCAATGAAGCATATACACTATTAAAATGTTATTCTTTTATATTCATATTTTGGTGATATTTTTCTTTGCATATTGCCATTTCACCTGGATCCTCGGGTAAAGTAAAGAAAATTAAGACTCGGGCCCAGGCATGAAATAAACTGTGTGACTCTGAACAAATCTCCCACTTCTCTGTCTGCAGTTACCTTATCAGTAAAATCAGGGATTGGTCTAGAGCAGGGTTTCTCAACCTTGGCATTCTTGACATTGTGGGAAAAATCATTCTGTTTGTGGAAAGGAGTGAGAGGCAACTGTTCAGTGCCTTAAGAATGTTTAGCACATTCCTGGCCACTAGATGTTAGTAGCACTCACCCAGATACGTCAAAACATATATACACTACTATATATAAAGTAATCAACAAGGACCTACTGTATAGCACAAAGAACTCTACTCAATATTCCGTAATAACCTATGTGGGAAAATAATTTGAAAAAGAATGGGTATATGTATAACTGAATCACTTTGCTGTACACCTGAAATTAACACAACATTGTTAATCAAATATGCTCCCATATAAAATAATACTTTTTTAAAAAAGAAGCTTTCCAGAAAGGCCAGGGCTCTCAAGTGCCCTCCAATATAAAATAAAAATTAAATTAAAAAAGATGTCTCTAGACATTGACAAATATCCCCTCCCCCCACCCGGAGGGTGGCATTAAGACCACCCCAGGTTGAAAACCACTGGTCTAGACTAGAGGTTTTCCATACTTTTGAGCATGAGACTCCTTTTTCCTAAAGAAATATCACCCATTGTATAAGGAAATAACATAAGCTGTAGGGCTCTGCTTGAAATGGGTAGAGAGAGCACTGTTGAAAACCCTCTAATTTCTATGATTTTCTGATTTTAAAGAAGCGCAAGTGAATACACCCAAAACATATGCCAGATGCTGCTTTCCATTTACTCCAAGATATTTACCATTAAGTACTGAGATTTGGAAAAATCAAGTTGAATTTATGCACCAAAGTTAAACATCAGTCATAAATGGTAGATGGTGGCATCAAAATATTTTTTCTTTAATCCACAGAAGGGATTCCCCTGCTACAATCACAGTACAGTAAGAAAAGCAGTCAAATGTCTTTGGTATTAAGAAAATGTTACTAATTCATACAAACAACATACATTAGGCAATGAACTTTTTAAAGACAGACCCAAATAAGGGTTACACATATCCACTTAAGAACTGTTTTTTATTTGTGTGACAACTATTGAAATGATTCCTATTACATAATAGTTGCTTGATGTTAAGGGTGCAATGATGAACACACATGTATACATGTATGTGTGTGTATGTATGTATATTCCTATGTATATATTTGTGTGCACATATGTCGCATATAACTTATTTTACCAAATATGTATCAACTTTCTATTAGCTATGAACTTAATTAAAATGTGACCTAAAGTTGATGACTTACTAATTTTAAAAGAAAATTATATGTGTAAACATACAATGGGATTATTACCAGGTACACATATATCCATTCATTCACTAGAATATAAAATACCTTGTATAAAATATTAAAAGCTTTAATCATTGATTCTTTCTCTGTGTCACCAGAATATGAGAGATTTTACTGAAAAGTTTTTTAAATGTTTGCTAATACTTAAAAGTAGGTTCTAAATTTAAAAATTAGCCCACATTCAAATCAATACAAATATTCAGTTCAAAATTACCCCCATGTTTAGTAATTCTGAAGAACAAGAATTAAAGATTAACATAAAACAGCAGGACTGTCAGATGTACCTTATCTGTAGGCAGTAGACAAAAAATTCTGAAAGGAGAGTTCAATTTAAAATTCTAACAGTAAAAAAAGCAAAGGAAATACTAACACTGGGACCCACATTAAATTTCTCTCTATTCTCTGGTGACCCAGAGCAAATAAGTAGATATTAGGAGGAAGGATTTCATTTTCCAAAGGTAAGCAATAAGGCAAAATTCAGAAATGTTAACACAAAAGATGAAACTGCATGACCCACCTCTTTAACTGACTGTCACCGCCTTATTCCAATTTTGAAAACAACTAATAATCAGTTATGCTCTTTTAAGCTTTTTGAACCACTGCCTTTCTGTGTTTTCAACCTGATGTTTAATCCTTGGGTAAGCAATGTTTCAAAACAGACATGCAGATTAGAACTCACTCACCTGTCAAATGTAGCAGAAAACAGCCTCTCTGCTGAGTTGGAGAAACATGCATTGTCCCCACAGAGCTATAACAAGCTCTCCAGATTTCTCTTCAATGTTTAGAATCCAGATGTCTGGTCACAGCTGTTCTCAGTCTGTTACCCTGCTTTTATTTAACCAACGCTTCCTCTGAATGGAGTGTTTCCTTTGAAGGTAACCACTTGACCAGTGATACCCACTGACCTCTGCTCTGTGTGTGTGTGTGTGTGTGTGTGTGTGTGTGTGTGTGCATGTGCACAGGGTAGAGGAACACAAAGGGGACCCCATTTCTTTAGGACTCACCATTTAACATCACAGTTGAGTGAATAATTTAAGACTCAGAAGCAGAGGTAAAGTGAGGGTCTAAAATGGGTAACATTGGTAATTCCCTGGCAGTCTAGTGGTTAGGCCTCAGAGCTTTCACTGCTGGGGCCTGGCTTCGATTCCTGGTTGGGGAAATAAGTTCCTGCAAGCGGCATGGCACAGCCAATAAATAAATAAGTAAGTAAAATAGGTAACACGGATTCCTAGCCCCACTTTCAAATGGGAAACCACTCATTTTTGATAAGTCCTATATTATGAAAGGGGCAATCTATGAATGCTATAATTAGACTACTAACTTACAAAACTCCAGAAACAGTCTAAGAGATAACAAAATTACTGTAGATAAAAGTGCTTCCCCAGAAAGCTAAGGCAAGAAAACATGAAAGGAAGAAAATTAGCTAAGATTCAAATTAAAAAAAAAAACAAAAAACGGAGGCACTTACAACCCTTTGGTTACTTCCCATTCTTTCGAATAAAAATGGAAATCCCTTCATGTGAAATTCATGATCTGACTCCATACCAACCATCTCATCACTCATCTCCCCTCTCATCCTTTACAGCAGGAGTCAGAAAACTTGTTCTGTGAAGGCCAGGTAGTAAATATTCTAGGCTCTGTAGACCATATTTCCTTCCATATGCAACTACTCAGCTCTGCTGTTTTAGCATGAGTGTAGTCTTAGCCAATATGTTGAAAATAAGAATATGGCTGTGTTCTAACAAAACTATATTTATGGGCACTAAAATGTGAATGCCATATAATTTTCATATATCATAGAATATAGTTCATCTTTAAATATTTTTTTAACCATTCAAAAATGTAAAAATAGGGGAGCCATAAAGAAATAGATAGTGGTCTGCCTTTGGTCCACAGCCATAGTTTGCCCACCTAGGCATCTCTACAGCCTCCAGTTCGCTAAGTCAGTAGTCTATCATTCCATAGATTAAAATACTTTGAGGACTCCACACATGCTATGCTCTTTTGGGCATCAAAGACATTGTACTTGTTCCTTCTCTTACAATACTTTCACCACATCCTTCTTTGACAAACTAATTTCTGCATACCCTTCACTTCTCAATTTCTCTGAGATGTCTTCCTGAGTCCCTCATGTCTGGGCTTGATCCCCCTTCTATATGCCCCATGACACACTAGACTTTTACATCACAGGAATAGTGACATTGTGCCTGGTCCTAGACCAAATACAAGTTGGTCTGAATTGCTATCCAGTATATCTCCTGTGCCCAGGCACTAAATTGGTGCTCAGTAAATACCGATTGAATAAATGGCTGAAGGTAGGAGCTGAAGAACATTAGGATGACAAGTTGACATAGATTGGACTAGCCATTGGGGTGTTGGAAGACTTTCTGTAAAGACAAGTTTGGATGAATAAATAGCTATTTGGATGCAGTAGTATGGCACAGTGATTAAGAGAATAGGTTCTGACATCAAACCTGCTTGAGCTCTGTGTGACCCTTGGCAAGTGGCCAGAGTGTTCTATAACACAATTTTCTCATTTGGGGGATGCAAATGGTACAATTTCATAAAAACGGAATGTGCTCACACTAGTGGAACATAGTGCTTGACACAAAATAGGCTATCAATAAAACATATCTATCATTAGTACTGATATCAGGCAGAAAGGAATCTAACTTCAAGGACTCTAAGGACTAAAAATGAGAGCTTGTATTTTATTTTTCATCAATAAATTTATTGACTCGCTGCACAAAAAATGTGTCCAGTAGAACCAATCTGATTTGAAAGATTGGAATAAAGAATAGAAAACTGATTTATCCTTAGAGCTAGAGTCCACAGATACGCAATACATCTAGAATTACATCTCTATATGTAGAGAGATAAGGAGACAGAGTCAGGTTTCTCACATGCACTAATATATTGCAAGTGGCTGACTGAAGGTGCAGGGCTCATGACTGAGTTGGACAGCTTTGCCAACTGCCAAGAGATAAGAAGGAAGGCGGCCTTCTCCTTAACACAGCCTAAACCACCCGCCACCAAATCTGTTACCTCCATTCCCTAGGAGGTGGCAGTAGACAAGGGCAGTGACAAACACAGGGTGCTTTGGATGGAAATTGTCCTTAATATTTTACCACGGTGTTTCACAGGGCTTGCCACCTTTTACTCATTTTTGTAGCATCTCAATCTCTCTGCCCTTATTTTCCATTCTAAGGAGGGCATACAGGAAGGTTGTCCATAGGTCACTTACTCCCAGAAGTTCAAGTGAAGCCCCCATTGCTGACTTTGGGCAAGAAGTGAGTGGAGATGGCCAGCTCTATATGATTACTGACACCTGGCTCCCCGGGCAGCCCCACTATCTTATAAGCCCCATCCCTCTCTCCTTCTTGGGCTGAACAGAACAGGATGGTATCAGCATCAGAACTGCTATGGGGGGCTTCTCTGGTGGCGCAGTGGCTGAGAGTCCACCTGCCGATGCAGGGGACGCGGGTTCGTGCCCCGGTCCGGGAGGATCCCACATGCCACGGAGCGGCTGCGCCAGTGAGCCATGGCCGCTGAGCCTGCGCGTCCGGAGGCTGTTGCTCCGCAACCGGAGAGGCCACAGCAGTGAGAGGCCCGCATACCGCAAAAAAAAAAAAAAAAAAAAGTGCTATGGGGTTAAATCATAGTATTCCTGTAGGCCGTAGGGAATAAAAAAAATGCAATTCTTATTGTGAAAATTTTAAAATAGCTTTTATGATGAGTATAATACTATCTATAATACTATGATAATTACTGCACAGATGTTACATACATAACCAGCGACACCGAAATTCTTGCTAGCAAGATTCCTTGTTAGCACTGCAAAGAGATATAAATTGATTACTGAATACATGTGAATAAAAAAAGAATTTTGCAAAGTTGGCTCAGTATGGAAATATCCCTAGGATTTTCTAGGTTCGGTAGGTGGAAAGATTTATTTTTCTTTGAAGGAAGTAACTTTTCTTTTGAAGGATGAGTCCTATGATGTGTATTGGAGGGGTTTGGCTTTTTTAAAAATCTTGTATTTGTTGTAACTGTTCATATCTTTTCTGTGTTGAATTCATTATTCTCATGGTACTGGCCTTTTAAACTACATGCCTCTGAGTCTTTCAATTTATAAATATGTTATCTTCATAAATATTGTAAAAACAACAAAAAAGTAAAATCTATTAATATACTATGAATGCGGATTGTTGTATAGACTTTTGTACATAGATGTTTGGTCTTGAATTAAAAATATATTTCAATATCATATTGTTTACAGTTATAAGCTAACATTTATTGAACCCCTACTTTCTCTCTCTCTCTTCTCTCTCTCCAATTTATTTCTTAGAATAAAAACAATGAGTTATGTGACTTTATCATCCTCATCTTACACATGAAGCAATAGGAACAGAAAAGTGAAGTAACTAACCCAAAGTCATAGACAAGGTACATGGCAGAGCTCATTAATGATCAAGTATATCAAATTTCTAAGATTTACTAATTTTATTCATTATTTATTATGATTTTAATCAGGAAAACTTATAAAGATCACCTTGTCACTATGTCCTACAGGCATATTGGAAAGTGGTTTCTGTAGTTTTTTAGTATATTTAGTATGTTAGTATAGTTAGTAGTATGTTTTTCAGTATGAATTTTATTTAAGGTACAGAGTCAAGTCAAATGAGTGCAGAAAATGTATCTGTTCACTTAAAATTCTATTCACTACTTAATTTATAAACATAGGAGGATCAAATAGAATATTTTCTACTAATTT
Organism: Monodon monoceros; assembly: GCF_005190385.1. Classification (NCBI taxonomy): domain Eukaryota; kingdom Metazoa; phylum Chordata; class Mammalia; order Artiodactyla; family Monodontidae; genus Monodon; species Monodon monoceros. The sequence continues at coordinate 19,734,750 of NW_021703775.1, forward strand.
TTGATAAATCGTGACAAATGTGCACTTAAAGATGTGACAGCCTACTGGAAAATTGCCCTTTACCACAGTATTGCTGAGAAAAATATCCTCAGAGTGTCTTTTTAGCCAGTCTGTTCTCAGCTTCTTTCTCCAAAAAGAAGATTATGTTTATCAGGACCGAAGTGTAAAATAAGCTACATTTATCTCAAGACCACATACACATGATGCATGAGCACACACACTCACATATGCACATACACACACACATGCACACGTCCCCTATTATATCTTGCTCTTTACTTCTTGCTTCCTTACCTCATTCCCAAAGAACTATGTACTCAGTAAACTATAAAATAATCCTTACTAATATATTGGGAGTGAATTACTCAAACATTATTCTTCCAAAAAGGGGCAAATTTAGCTTGACCTATGAAATGGACACTACCTCGGTACCAAACAATTATATTTCATTTATGATCATTTGAAAATTCACTTATACCCAATGAAAATATTATGTCTTGCAGTTCACACTTTGTGTTGCTATTTAAAATTTTAAACAGAGATGAAACTCCAAATGGTACCATATAATGAAGTCACTGAAGTAACTGAAATTCTACTTCTGCATCTTATTTATTGCTATACTTCCAATTTGCTGTTTAAATGCAAGAATATATAGTACTACAGGTTCTAGAGACACAAACTACATCCTAAGAGAACTTGAAAAATTCCAAACTGGTAAGAACTTAAAAACTACTCTTGAATTGAACACATAGTCTACAAACCAAGTGTATAGTTGGGAGTTATCCAGATTAGCTCCTATATGATACATTATACCTAAAATATAAAAGATACTAATTTGAAGTTAATATATGTATTATTATAACTCAACTGTAACCACAGAATCTTTTCAGAACTTCCACCAAAAAAAAAAGTTTCTTGGGGAGGAATATTTTATCACTTAAGACTGTTGAGAATTGATATAACTTGGTAATAACAAAAAGTCAACCAATTTTGTATGGTTTTATCACTCTTTTTAAATTCTCTAGATTACACCCCCTTCTTGCTGGTACCTGGGGTACTCCAACCACCATCCTCTTGATGCACCACTGAGTCAAGAGAAAATCTGTTTGGTGAGTTTCAACTGAAATATCATGTGAATGTGATGTATAACTTGTAAATTAGTATACCAATGCAAGGTACTAATTTGTTTTAACAGTGTGCTCTGGAAGACTGAAAGGGCCTGTTCACAAAAGAATGCTTCACTATTGACAACGTTTCAGATGACTTCAAGGAGGAGATGTGCTTGAGAATGAGGTCTAGTCTGGCACTCTTGGCTTTATACCAAAAAGAGATACATCCATAAAGCCAGGCAAGGAGGTCTGCAATGTGATCAAACACAAGTTACACATGAGAAAATTATCCTAGTATATTCTTTGCAACACTTTTGAAAACGCAACTCAAAGATGTAGTTTCTAGTTACATATATGCTAGATATCCAGGAAACTGTAAGGAACTGAACTTGACTGGTTGTGTTGACAGAGTGTCAGAACTGCAGGCCGTTGCCAGAAGAAAATGTGGGAGCACAATACACAAGAAACGGAGGTGCATCACTGATTCTTTTTAATGCATATGGAAGTTTACAGTAGCAGTGATTGAGTTCAGACTCTAGTTCTACAAAGTTTGTTAGGAGGGGCACTGCATAACTGTGGGGAAACTATTTTCGCACTCCAATTAAACTAACATCTTGGTGAGTCTAGATTTTTAAAATTAGGTTTTAGATGAAACTCGCTAAATTCTATTTAAATTGTTAAGACATATTGATATATCACTCTGCTCTAAAAATGACTAAAAATTCACCAAAGGCTACGTGGCCTTGGGCAAACCAATCCTCTCTGGCCCTAAATTTCCTCCTGTGTAAAATAAGAGTTTAGACTTGATCATCTCTGACCTTCCAACTATAATTTTAGATCTATGATCTGATATATAAAACAGCTTAGGAAAGATAGCAATTAACTTCTCTTGAGTGCTTGTCTCACCTGAAAGAAATCTGAGCTCTGTTAAAACCTGCTTTTCTTAGCTCAAAGACCATACTGACTTGACAAAATTAAGTTACATAAGAAAAGTCTTCCTACAAAAGGCAATTCCAAGGATTTAAGTTTGATTCCAGGATTATTTCAAATTATTCAGGTCAGTATACTAAAGTGTGGTCAAGATGACAACTCTGCCCTAACCGCAAATACATGTAAATGAGTGTGAAGGGATCCATGACCTTCAAAAACTAACAGAATTGAGTTTAGCAGTCGTTAAAATTCTAAATGTATTCAATGTTTTTCCAAAGGCAGTATTTCCTTTAAAAAAGGCAATGTAGGAAAAGCTTTTCTTATTTTGCCTAAATTACCAAACAAAGAAGTAAGGCATGGTTTAATACGGCGCTGGAGATCCTACCATATGATGCTGCTTTAGGCAGATATAAAATGGGTAATTTTCCTTTAACAACAACAGACGGCTTGTGTTTTATTTCTTGAGTTTGCCATGAATCACTATAGAATTCACAGCAAAGTAAATGAGAATGTGTTCCTTTCTTGACTCCCTGCCATTGTTAATTCCCTTTTTTTTTTTGCAGTACGCGAGCCTCTCACTGTTGTGGCCTCTCCCGTCGCATGGCTCACGGGCCCAGCCGCTTTGCGGCATGTGGGATCCTCCCGGACCGGAGCACGAACCCGTGTACCCTGCATCAGCAGGTGTACTCTCAACCACTGCGCCACCAGGGAAGCCCTTAATTCCCTATTTCTTAAAAGTAGAATGAGTTTTAAGAAAGCCATGTGCTGTCAACAGTACTTCCTATTAAAATTCCCTTTAGTTCTTTATGTGGCGACATGATAGAATTCAGAACAATGACGGATTTAAATTGACACAGCAGAAAAAGTCTTCCCAAAAAAGTCCTCACTAACATCCAGCACCCATATAATCACTAGATATGCTTTGAGGTTTATAATTACTTCTCTGACACCCTCTATTCACATGTGAAATCATTTCTGAATGTAAGAGAACAGAAATGAGGCTTAAATACTAGTCTTTATAGAATACAGAGTTATTCTAAGGGTTGACCAAAAAAGTGCAATACACCCCTCACCCTATCTCAGTTAAAAATAAATTCTTCTAAAACACAGAGCTAGAAATTTGTTGCAATGATAATGCTGTCCAAACAACCAACAACAGAAAATTAAATGGTTGAATATTTTCTTTCATAATATATTTTTTCTTTGTTTTATAGTCTAAACATTTTTTCTTTGTGAACCTTAGTTAGCATAAAAAACTTCATGAATAGCTCTCCTGACTCACAGCCACTTAATGTCTTCCTTAAAACCGAATCTATAGAATTGAAGTTTTAACTGTAATATTTCTAAGTTAAGTGAGGCGATTTGACAGCACTATAAAAAACATTAAGTTTGTGGTTGCTGTGAAGTTGTCTGATTTCTGAATTCTGTAGTCTAATTTCTCCCAACAGGTAGAGGAAGCCTGTCCATATCTTTGAATAATGTTCTCCAAAATTTATTACTATTTAGGTTATTCATATTGGTACATGAAAACTTTATATGAATGATATTATAATATCTAGAAAAACCACTGCCGTCAACTTTTCCTAAGCTCGCCACATTGATCGCATCAGAAAATATCCATAACCACAAACCTCAAATGGTCCCTTAGGGATGCCCTAAAATCCCACTCTCATTATCACAATGATTACTTCATATCTTTTCCTCAAACCAGTTATGTCTTCTCCTACTTCATTCTCAGCTGATAACCACCTTGTCTCTTGTTTAATGTTTCTGGGAAAAACAGAAGTGATGAGAAGATGACATACATACCCCACCATCACCTCTACCCACCACTTGCCCCTATACCTTGGACTCTGACTTTCCTCCTGTGGAACTACCCTCCTGATAAAGTTCCCATGTTTCCACTGAATGCTAATAAACAGCTTTGTTTTCTCACTTGAACCAACCCATCTTGACTATTCAAAGACATTGTCCCTGCAATTGTATCACTCTCTCTTGGAATCATCAATTTTTTTCTCTCTTCCAAATCATCCCCATTGGTGTAAAAACACAGTGTGTTCACTGATATTGGCAGCTTAATTTTAAATTAATTTTTAAAAAGCAGATGAAATGGATGGATAAATGAATAGATGTACAACAAAGCAAATGCAGCAAAATGCATAGAATCTAGGTGGTATGGCTATGAACACTGAACTGTTACATTCTTTCAACTCTTCTGTATGTTGGAAAAATTCCACAATAAAATATTATAAAAAATCATAGTCTAATTTCTTGCAACTTAAAAAAAAATTTCCTCATCTACTTCTAGTACCACTTATTTCTTTATTTCCCCCACTCCTACAAAGTATTGCCTAAACGTTTTGACTTTGATTTCACTTCATTGTAAAAGGTTCACATAAGGGGATAGCATGGAATGTCTTTCTATTGCTAATGTCCAAACATTCTGTATCTTTATAATCAAATCATATCTTATAGATATCTTACCAGCTTCTTTTTGGATCCAGCCTGAAAATCTTTGTCTTTTAATTGGAGTACTTAGTCTGTTTACATTAAATGACTACTGTTATACCATTACCAATATATATCTTAGTATTGCTCTATGTAGTAGACTGCATGTGATCATCTCCATGGTACACATTAAGAGGGTAGTGAAATAACATATAGCTAACAAGCTAACAGCGGTAATTGACTAAAAATGGTTAAATAATATAAAAGGAAGCAAGGGGAAAAAAACATAGGACAAATCACTACTTTTACCACAATCTGGACAATGCAACAATCTGAGACTAGTTAACTCCTATTTACTGCTGATTCTATCCTCACACATGTGTATGTGTATGTGTGTATGTTATGTGTGCATGTCTATGTGTCATATATTTAATTCTTTTCATGTTTCACCTCAAAAGACATTATTATTATAGTTTTACATAGTCAACATTCATTTGGATTTACCCACATATTTACTCTTTGTTCCACATTCTTTTCTTTACCTCTATGCTTCCATCCAAGCTCATTTTCCTGGACGAAGAACACTCAAGTATTTTCTTTTAGTGTGGATCTGCTGGTGATAAATTCTCAATTTTTGTTTACATGAAAATGCATTTATTTCAACTTTATTTTTGAATAATATCTTGCCTGGATAAAAATTATAGGATAGCAGTTTCTTTCAGTACTCTGATTAATTCATTCCATTAATTTTGGCTATCATTGTCACTAGCTAAAAGTCAGTTGTCTCTTATTTTGAGGTAAAAGTTATCTCTCTTTTTAAGGTAACATGTCTTTTTCCTCTGAGTGCTCTGAAAATTTCCTCTTTACTTTTGATTTTTGATGTTTTCTTAGGAAATAACTATGTGCAATTTTCTTGAAGTGCATGGCACTTTTGAATCTGAGTAGTAATGTCTTTCATCAGTCTTGGAAAATTCTTAATTATGTATCAGCTTTCAGGTTTTTCAACCTCTTGTCTCTGTATATTTTATTCTGGATATTAATTCTGACTTATCTTTCAGTTCACAAATTCTTTCTTCAGGTTTGTCTAATCTGCCTGCTACTAAAGCTATTAACTAAAGCAACTGAATTCATTTCAGTTATTGTAGCTTTCAATTATAAAATTTCTATTTTATTCTTTTTTACAGCTCCCTCCATTTTGCCATTTAATTTCCTGAACACATTAATTTACAGAACTTTAATATCCCTGTTTGATAACTCTAATATTTGCATCATTTGTGGATTAATTTTAAATTATATTTTCTCTTTTTTTCAATCAATATTGTTTTTTCATGCCTTGTTATTTTTAATGTAATATCACAACTTGTACTCTATGTACTATATACTTAAATATCAATACTATAGTCTTATACACTTATAGTAAATAAGAAGTTAGAGATGATGATATTAGTTTGGTTGTGAGCAAAATATTATGGTAAAGATAGATCATCTTAATCTAATGAGAGACTGAGCTGATCTGAAACTGGGCTTTAGTCTTTGTAAGATCTGATCCCCACACTTCACCCATTACAGAGTCCCAGGTAAAAATGTGGGGTACTGTGGCAGATCATAATTTCCAAAGATGGTTCTAACAATCTATGTCCATTTATCTTGATCCTGAGCATGCCTCTGTAACAACCTTATCAATATATTAGAATAGAAATCCTAGCCTGTGACTTTTGACTATAGATCACAAAAATGCCCTGTACTTGTGCCTCTTTTTCTTTGAGATTCTCATTCTTGAAACTCAGCCACAATGCTACGAGGAAGCCCAAACTAGAAAATTTGGAGATAATAAACGCACAGGCCACATCTTGTGTTTGGGATGACATCCTCAGCCAAGGTTCCAGCTGACAGCCAGCATCAAGTCCTACATACATGTGTGAAGGCTCCTCCTCCTCGAGACTGTGATTCTAGTCCCCAGACATCATGCTACCCCCAGCCTTTGAATCTTCCCAGCTGAAGCTTCAAACACTATGGAACAAAGACAAGGCACCCTGCTGTAACCTCAAAGAATTCATGAACCACAGAATCTCTTAGCATAATAAAATAGTTATGCAACACTACATCTCTGGTGATTTGTATGCAGCAATAGTAACTGGAACAGGTGCCTTCTAGACCTTTTGTTCCTGAACTTCAATTTCTGTCCCCCTAGACTAGTGAAACTACCAAAAGCTCTTCTCAATCCCTCCTTGCCTTATTCACTGCTTTGTAATTGGCAGATATTCACATTTCTGGATTTTCCCTCTTTCCAAAATCTTGACCCTTCAAGAGCTTGCTCACTTAGTACTTTTCTAGTGGTTTTAATATTTTACTTATTCTTGGTTGGGAGGGATCATCTGAAACAATTTAATTCTTTTTTGGGAGCATATGTCAACTCAACCCATGGAATTTTTAGTTTAAATCATTATACACACACACTTCCACCTATATTTTTAATGTCTAAAAGGCCTATTTAGGTCATTTTAAATTGTGTTGTTTTTAAAATCTTTTTATTGCTAACATTTTTAAGCCTCTCTTAATTCTTAAAACATATTAGAAAAATTTATATTTTATATTTATGTCTGATAATTCTATTATCTGTAGCTTTTATGAATGTGATTCTCCTGTGCTTTCTGTTTATTCTACTGGCTCTTACTTATGATATATATTAATACCTTTTTGCCTTAAATACATTATTTCTTGAAATACATCTTAAAAATATCTTGGAAATTATTTATGCCTTATGTGAAATTTTATATTTCCAGAAAATCTGTTTCTGCCAATTACTATGTTCACTATCATCCTGGCATCAACTTATATTAAATTCTTCATTTGGGGTTTGACCACACAGATAGCATGAATTCTGGCTGCAAAACTTGTCGAAGGCCAACTCAAATTTTCAAGGGGAACATTTTTTTTCCTCCGCTCAGGCCCAGGTTACTAAAGACAAGATGGTTTCACTCTTTGTGGATTGAGTTTACTGATAGTTTGCTGTTGTCCTTTGGTATTCCCACTCTATGAGGGGAGTTCTTATTTACCTCTCTATCTCTACCACAAAACAGACTTTATATCATGTCTACTCTGGGCTATGCATCCTTCAACAGAAAACAGAAACAAGCCTTGCCACATAACCTAAGGTTGAAATTTAGTTCGGTCACTTATCTTTCAAGCTTGCCATTTTCTCTTCTTTTATTTGTTTTAGCATTTTGGGATTTGTTATTGTTTTCCCAGGTCACAATACGTTTGAAGGATGCTTGTACATTTTGTCTAGCTTCTTAGTTCTATTCATTAAAAGAATCACTCAGATACCCAGCGAACTTTGTACACTCCTTCAGGATGGCAGCCAGGAATCCAGATATATATGTGAGTTTTAGGTGACAGACCCACTTAAAAAAGGTATCACACAATGCAAACAAAACAAGGTGGGTTCAGCCATGAGAGATGCCAGTCTGTTCCCTCTGGCCAGTGAAAATGAAAGTGAAAGCTGATTAAGAAAGCATCTGGAAGTGCAAAATATGGGCCCAAATTACATGTTATGGCTTCTTGCTGCAGCTTAACACTATAATATCTAAACTATTTTTGTTCTTAACTCAAATTCTCTTTTGTATGCTAATAAACACTGGAGGGCTACTGTGCCCCTAAGACCTTGAAAATGAGGGAACGAGATGACTTTTTGAAAGTTAAACTGAAATTTACCACTTGGATCTGAAGTGAGCAAGGGGTATCACACTGCCCCAGCAGGTTGTCCTTACATTTTATGCACCTAAACCTCTTGATTCCATGCTCACCGAGCAACCTCCTGATTTCCATGTAAGCCTATCTGTGAGCAGAGAATATGCTGATCGTGCTGACAGGACTATTTCTAGTCTGGGTTACAGTGATTTCTCTTGGTAAATCAATAAAGTGATGTCTGGGTCTGATTTGGCTTCCCTTATAGCTTAACTAAAGCGTGACATAAGCTGATTATGCTGACAGGATCATTTCTGCTGGGTGTAACCACTCAGTTTCTCACTTTAAACTAATGGAGTGGCATTTTAGGTGTCTCCCTAGTTCATTCATAAATTTTAATTAGATCTCAGTCCTCTCTCACTCTAGATGTTGACCAAGTCAGTATTTTTCAAATCCAGATTTCCATGTCATCAGGAACACAATGTACAATTCCAGGGTATGTGAAAACGGAATAGTACAGGACATTCTCCTGGAATAATATTTAACAGAAACAGTAGGGGAAAAGACAGAGTTTCCTTTTTTATTAAAAGAGCAAATATAGGGCTTCCCTGGTAGCGCAGTGGTTGAGAGTCCGCCTGCCGATGCAGGGGACGCGGGTTCGTGCCCTGTCCAGGAAGATCCCACATGCCGCGGAGCGGCTAGGCCCGTGAGCCATGGCCGCTGAGCCTGCGCGTCCGGAGCCTGTGCTCTGCAATGGGAGAGGCCACAGCAGTGAGAAGCCCGTGTACCGCAAAAAAAAAAAAAAAAAAAAGAGCAAATATATTCTACAAAATTTATATTCATCTTAAAACTAAAACTGAGATTCTAAGAAAGTTGCCAACCATGTGTGTGTGCCTGAACCACCAGACGCCCAGGGCTACTTCAGTGGCAAAGTTGGTGAGTCAATGCTTGGAGGACACCATCGAGCACCACTTCACATTCACGTCTTCCACTGGTTGGCTGGTTGTTTGTTTGTTTTTTAAAACGACTACTATACTTCCTTTTCTGGTCCCTCCTCTTTCCCATTCTGCTGATCAATCTGCTTATAATGTGGAGAAATTCTATTTTGGGTTAATGGTAGACTGATTTTTTTTGTTTCTCAAAGTATAACCATTACCCAGTTCAATTAATAAGTAAGAAATAGGCTAGAAACTCAATTATTACCTACATAAAGTATTTTATAGCTAGTCTATATGAAAGCCACACTTAGCTATCTTGGAAACATTTATACTTGGTTTACTCTGAAGGACTGAGCAGAAAGTTTTCACGTTTCACACTTTCCTCCTTTGGCTCTGGGAATTAGCGTGGTAGCTATAAATAAGGCTGGGTTTAGAATAAGGAATAGCATTCAACTATCTCCTTACCCAAACTCTTCAGTGATTTCCTCTTGCCTTTAGGATAAAGTTCAATGCCCTCAGCATGGAGTAGGCCATGATCTGTCTCCAGCGCACTTCTCAGAGGCTCATTTCTTGCCCCACCTTGCCCTCAATGTGCCTACCTGCCAGACTGAAATTCTTTCAGTTTCCTAATCACTCCATGCTCATTCTCACATCAGGGCCTTGGAATTCCATGTTTCCTCTGCCCTGAATACCCCATCCAGCTATCATCTGATAGTTAACTTCACTCTTCAGATCTCCACCTAGATAGGAAGCCCCTTCCATTCGGCCTTCCATGCTTGGCTTGCATGCCCCTCACTGTAGGACTTCGGTGGTCAGTGCTCTCTGGGCATGCCCTCTCATTGCATTTTCAATATTTCATTACAAAATCTCTTGTTTGCTTCTCCATATCATTTTACGGACTGCAAGTGAACTACAACACTAATTCCTCCGCATCCTTCAGCTACTTACTCCTTTTAGAGCTTTTGGCAGAGGATGCTAACTTCCATCCTTTATCCATTCTTCCTTTCTTCCTTGTTGCACCCACAGTTTAGCTGGGTGTCTGGTTGTTCAATACAGAGTATATTTCTCAATATCCCCTGCAACTAAATGTGGCCAGGGAATGTGAGCAGAAGGCTTATGTGCAGTTTTCAGGTCATCTCCACAAGGACACTTATCCTGGATTCTCTGTCCATCTTCTTGATGGCTAGGAAAGGGTGATGGTTTGGAGATAAACTTGGAAGGCACATGTTGAAGTTGGTATAAATACCCCACTAAGCCTATACTCCTCAGTTCACATTACTGTGCAGGAGAGAAATAAAACTGTATCTCTTATTTGAGTCATTTAAGACAATCAAATCTCTGTGTTACAGCAGCCAAGAACACAGAGATCAATTTAGACATCATTTCTTCCAGGATACTTTCATGTATCTATTACCAGACTATAAATTCCATTAAGACCAGATACTGAATTCACACTTGTTTAATGACATAAATTAATAAATGAACGAATGACTCCAAGAATCTAGTTATATACTAACCTAATTTATGAATATAATTTCAAAACTTTACAATAAATGGTAGCATAAGTAATTAAGTAGTATCTGTAAAAAATAAATTAGCAGGAATAATATATTTAATTACAGAGTATATTTAACATCAGTATATCTATTAATATTATCCCATAAATCAAAGTATAAGGAAAATACAATCACCATAAGGTGAAATCTTGGAGCAAAGGGAGAAAGCAGTCCTCTCTCATGAGGTAATGTACTCTCTCCACCATCAGCATTAATTGCAGCATCCTCCAGCTCATGAGGAATTGGGTAGGAGAGCTGAGCTCACAGAGCCCAGAAGAAGGACTAGGAAAGAGGTCAGCTGAGGAGGGACAAAGAAAGCAAAACATTTAAAGGAAACTCTGACAACCCTTCAGTCTCACCTATTGACATAAAGTAAAGGAAAGGTGTATCTTCATTTCATGGCAAACAAAGCAGCATGCACTAATCAATTGGCCATGGACCAAATTCCCTCATGCAATTTATCCAAAACAATTATTGTACTTGTCACTTGTTGCTGTTGTTATTTTTGTTTCTGTTTTCAAATAATTCAATAAAGTGTTGGAAACTTTTATGCAAATAACTGTCTCATCTTACACACAAAAATAATAGCCAATGATAAATGACTTTGTACTGTATATCAGAGTATTTGCTAAAAGCAATTTACATACATCATCTCTGAAATCTGTTTAAAAACAATCTAGTAGATCCCTATCATCAGTGTTGATTCATATTATTTTTATTTAACTATTATATATACACGTTAAAATGTAATTACAGTTTTTTAAACTACAATTCATGACCCATTATTGGGTTGCAAAATCAATTTAATGACTTGAGGTCACTTTTTTTAAAATTTTATAGAATAAATTATACTACAATAGGGCAGGGCAGTGGAAAAGAGAGAAAATACCAGAAAGCAGTGCCTGAAGTATGCACAAATGATGTTCCTTGGAAAGTTTTATTTTGGTTAAATACACACACACACACACACACACACACACACACACACACACACACATATCCCCACCTAAAAACTATATGCCAAAAAGTTTAGAACTACGTCATTCTTAGGTCCCCTTCCTCTTAGTTGCATAGCCAAAAGCCTATTGACCTCACAGTTGTAGCATGCTCTCACTTGCTTTTTATCCTGGCTCCACTACCTCACTCCAACTGTCCAGTCTTGAGACCCCATTGGATTGTTACACCCTGGATTCAGATTGCCTTCTGTTCTTCAGTGGTTTGAAGTAGGAAAGATTAGCTTTGGGGCAGAGTGCTATGAGGGAGACTTTCCTTCAGTGACACCAAGTTCCATTTCTCTGGGGCGACCTACTGTTCCTCCCCCATATATAAATAGGAATTCAGGCTGTGCATCTGGGACCACAAAGACCCAAATGATTTTTTTTTTTTTTTGCAGTAAAAAATATGGAACTCTTCACAAATTTGCGTGTCATCCTTGCGCAGGGGCCATGCTAATCTTCTCTGTATCGTTCCAATTTTAGTATATGTACTGCCGAAGTGAACACGACCCAAATGATTTTTAAATCTTGATTCTAATTCTCCCAACCACCACACCACGTAAGTTGTTACCTTTGACTGTATGCGTTGGGGGTGTAGGTGCATTTCCCCAAGCACCTGCAGTACCTGCAACCAATGAGGAATCTCTCCAGGTATGTAAATTTCAATTTTAAATTGTCAAAATAACCTTGAGAAAGAAGAACACAGCTGGAAGAATCACGCTCTCTGGCTTCAGATTATACTACAAAACTACATCATCAAAACAGCATAGTACTGGCCCAAAAATAGATACATAGATCAATGGAACAGGATAGAGAGCCCAGAAATAAACTGATGCACTTATGGTCAGATAATCTATGACAATGGAGGCAAGAATATACAATGGAGAAAAGACAGTCTATTCAATAAGTGGTGCTGGGAAAACTTCTACATGTAAAAGAATGAAATTAGAACATTCTCTAACACCATACACAAAAATAAACTCAAAATGGATTAAAGATCAGAATGTAAGATGGGATATTCTAGAGGAAAACATAGGCAGAACACTCTGACATAAATCGCAGCAGTGTTTTTTTTTTTTGGATCCCTCCCCTAAAGTAAAGGAAATAAAAGCAAAAATAACCAAATGGGACCTAAGTAAACTTAAAAACTTTTACACATCAAAGAAATACATCAACAAAATGAAGACAACCTATTGAATGGGAGAAAACATTTGCAAAGGATATGACTGATAAGGAATTAATATCCAATATATATAAACAGCTCATACAACTTAACATCAAAAACTCAAACAACCCAATTGAAAAATGAGCAGAAGAACTTAATAGATATTTTTCCAAAGAGGAAATGCAGATGGCCAGCAGGCACATGAGAAGATGCTCAACATTGCTAATCATCAGGGAAATGAAAATCAAAACCATAATGAGATATCACCTCACACCTGTCAGAATAGCTGTAATCAAAAAGAACACAAATAGCAAATGTTAGCAAGGATGTAGAGAAAAAGAACCCACATACACTGTTGGTGGGAATTGGTGCAGCCACTTTGGAAAACAATATGGAGGTTTCTCAAAAGACTAAAAATAGAACTACCCTTTGACCCAGCAATTCCACTCCTGGATGTACATCCGAAAGAAACAAAAACACTAATTCGAAAGATACAGGCACCCCAATGTTCACAGTGACATTATTTACAATTGCCAAGATATGGAAGCAACCTGTCAGTCAACAGATGAATGGATAAAAAGATGTCTCATATATATATATATATATATATATATATATATATATATATATATATATATATGACAGCCGTAAAAAAATAGAATTTTCCTGTTTGCAGCAACATGGTTGGACTGGAGGGCATTATGCTAAGTGAAATAAGTAAGATAAAGAAAGACAAATACCATATGATATCACTTATATTTGGAATCTAAGAGATACAACAAACTAGTGAATATAACAAAGAACGAAGCATACTCACAGATATAAAGAATAAAATAGTGGTTACCAGTGGTAGGGGAGGGGCAATATATATGTAGAGGAATTGGAGGTGCAAAGTACTGGGAGTAAGATAGGCTACAACAGTGTACTGTACAACACCTGGAAGATAACCAATATTTTGTAATAACTCTAAATGGAGTATACCTTTAAAAATTGTATAAAAAATTAAAAATAAATTTTAAAAGTCAGTCCTAGATGGGAGTGACAGAGGTGAATGACAGAAACTGGCATGGCAAGATAAGGGTCTCTGGTGAGTGGAGACACATAGCAGTTTGGGAGGGAGCCTTCTTGAGAGTAAAATGTACCAATGATCTACTTAGCATTATAAAGAGGGAAACTCCTCACATAATCTCCCCAAAGGATGGCTGGAGAACAGTCATATTTGTTACAAACACTCCTTCTAAGCCAAAGGGGCCAGTAGACATTTTGGTGCTATTTAAAGCTTTTTGTTCAGGCTTTAAATCTGAGTCTTGCCAAAAGAAGGGAAGCGGATTACTTCAATTCAAATCAATTTAGGTTCAGATTTTTTATGCAAATTCTTAGCTTACAAACATTTACTCTAAAAATTTTAAAGAAAAATGATTTCACTCGACAAAAAGAAAGTAGATGTTAATCCAGTCCTCAAACATTTTTGCTCCTCTGTATTTATTAATCTGAATCACATAAAACAGAGAAGCAATGCCACTTCCTAGGAAGAAATCAAATTTCAAGTGTAATTTCTTACCAACGAAGACCTCCTATTTTACCTCAAAGATACCTTTTGGAATCCACTGAGGGGGATTTTAAGACTTTTCTCTTGGTACTGCCATAGTCAATACCATTTGCCATCTCTAGGACAAGCAGTCCAAATAAATAGCCAGACAAGTACCCCGTGAGTACGTAGTCAAGCTAGATAGGATTCCCAACAAAATCTTTTTCTCTTTGAAATAGTTAAATTTTCATACTGCATTCCATGTTACTTGTACACACTGGACCTACTCATTTGCATGCAAACCATATTTATATTAATGAATTTAAGTAGAAAAATGAAGGTTCAGGGAATTCCCCGGCGGTCCAGTGGCAAAGACTTGGCACTTTCACTGCGGTGGCCTGGGTTCAATTCCTACAAGCTGCGTGGCACAGCCAAAAAGTAATAATAGTAAAAACAATTAAATTAAAATTAAAGAAAAGAAAAGAAAATGAAGGTTCAGAACTGTGTAATTATGTCCTAAAAGATGCTTTCGTTCGAAGTAACAGGAAATTTGAGGCGAATGATTTTGACTCGTGTGTGAAGCTGACTTGTGTAAAGGGGTCAGTTCAAGGTTTCATTTTGCTCCTTCTTCACTAATAACGTTTATGGACATTTATGGATAGCAGCTCTTTTTGCTTACCTCATTTTTTTTTTATTGGAGTATAATTGCTTTACAATGTTGTATTCGTTTCTGCTTATCTCATTTAACTCTCCTAAAACCCACTGACATCTGTATTGTTACCACCATCACCTCCACATTACAGAAAAGGAAATAAAGAGACTTAGGAAGATTAAGTAATAGGTGCAGAGATCCAGGGCTTGGAAGTGGCAGAGCTTGGATTTGAACACATGTCCGTGTGATGCCAAAAGCTGTACATTTAACAGCTATGCTGATGTGGTCTAGTCAGAGGTCCCTTTGTTAACAGAAAGGAAGGCTTTACAGAAGGTGGGAAATCTTCAGAAAAAAATGCCTCCAAGGACTGCCTTTTGTGGCAGGGGGCAGGAGAGAACAATATCATATAAAAAACTGACAGAAAAGTGTTAGATGGGATGATACAGTTACATTTTTTTTAACTTCTCCAGTTAATTTCCTGTCTCCTATTGCTGTTCTGAAGTTCTGTGGAGCTGAAGGTCTCAACGCTGCACTGCAGCAGCCATTTAGAACAGGTGATGAGTGTAATTACACATACAAAGCTTTGCCCTGATCAAAAAGTCACCTTCCCTCTTTCCAGACTTTTACAACAATCCCCTGGTGACAGCAGCAATAATAGTTCACAGTTATGTTGACTTTTCCCCATACTGAAAACACCTGGAGATGAATTACACCAAGAATGCCCTAATATTAAGTTTTCCTGGAACTCTTCTGAATCAGTAACACATATTTGATGAAACTCTCTATCAGTGGCCTCCCTGATGCCTAATGGCGTTCCTGGTACTATAAGACTTCAAAAGCCTCTGGAGACAAGGTCCTGCCTCCCAGTAGCTTAGAATTCCAGTATAATACACTCAAGGACAAGTCTTCATTTTATGTACACAGTCCATTTTTTTTTTGTCTTTTACAATTTTATTTTATTATTTTTTACTTCTCTGAACTATTTTTGATATTTTTTTTTTGCGGTACGTGGGCCTCTCACTGCTGTGGCCTCTCCCGTTGCGGAGCACAAGCTCCGGACGCGCAGGCTTAGCGGCCATGGCTCACGGGCCCAGCCGCTCCGCGGCATGTGGGATCTTCCCAGACAGGGGCACGGACCCGTGTCCCCTGCATCGGCAGGCGGACTCTCAACCACTGCGCCACCAGGGAAGCCCCTGTGAACTATTTTTAAAGTAGGAAATAAGATAAAAAAATGCAAGTACATCAGTAAGACTGTCCCTGTGAAGCCACTGGCAGAGCAGGAGCATCTACAGTATGAAGTGTCCTTTGTTGATTGGCCTCAAACTAAAAATAACATTCAAATACCCTATCTCTTCAGTATAAAGGAATTAGCTGGATCCACAGTGTAAATATTCATGAAAGGAAAGAGATCCTAAGGGAAGGTAAATCTCTAAATCCCTGAGACTTTCTGTTTCCTTCATTTGCTGCCTGGTTAAAACACCACCAAAACCAAGAACTTTCATAGTAAAAGTTGCTGCCAAGTGTCAATGAGAATGAGTCCAAAAGTAAGAATAAGAACAAAAATTTCAAAATAGGAATGTTTAAACATTGCTTTCTCTTCTACTTGTGCTGCTCGTGTCCCTTTCCCAATTAGTTATAAAACATTTCTGGTTCCTCAAGGAGGGGCGGGAGGGATAAATAAGGAAGTTGGGATTAACATATACACTACTATATATAAAATAGGTACCCAACAAGGACCTACGGTATAGCACAGGGAACTATACTCAATGCTCTGTGATAACCTCTAAGGGAAAAGTATCTGAAAAAAAAAAATATATATATATATACATATATATATATGTATGTATAACTGAATCACTTTGCTGTACACCTGAAGCTAACACAACATTGTGAATCAACTATACTCCAATTAAAAATTTTTTTAAATAAATAAAAAAATCATTTCTGGTCCCTCAAATGAAACCTGGAGGAACCTCCAAGTCCTAACAGTTAGTGTAGAAAGAGCCGAATTCGATGCAAAAGCTGCAAAGTGGGTCTAGGAGGGCCCCGTGGAGATGATCTCTGTGTTCTGAAAGGGGTAGGGGTGGAGACAGAGGGAACAGCTCTTCACACTGTATCACCTGAATGAGAAGAGGCTGAACACTCCTATCCTCCCCGCTTCCCACCACACACCTCAAAGGGGAGCTTTTGCACATCTTCAGTGGAGCGGGAGGGAAAGGCTGCTGGACACTGAAAGAGTGAAAAAGCACCAGGAAAATCAGAACACATTAAGAAAGCAAATACCTGGACAGTCCTGGGAAGTGCTGACATGGAAACAAAACCCACTAGCCGGTACAGCACAAGGCGGGGCTGGCCGAGGACCCCAGAGGCGGGAAAGGGGCTCTGGTGCAGTGAGGTTCACAGCTTCACGTGAGGTGAAGGAAGAATGGGATGGAGCAGAGGCCCCAGAGCAGGATGCCTTTTTTTTTTTTCTTTTGGTCTTCAAACATGAATTTTTTTCTTTTCAGATTAGAAAGGAAAAAGTTAAACTCTATTTGCAGATATCATCTTACAGGTTGAAAATCCTAGGAGTGTACTTTTTTTTTGCACATTTGATCAACCCATTTTATTTATTTATTTACTTGTTTTTACATTTCTTTTTAAAATATTCTTTTCCATTATGGTTTATCATAATATATCGAATATAGTTTTCTGTGTTATACAGTAGGACCTTGTTGTTTATCCATTCTCTATATAAAAGCTTATATCTGCTCACCCCAGCCTCCCACTCCATCCCTCCCCCAACACCCTCCCCCCTTGGCAACCACCAGTCTGTTCTCTATGTCCATGATTCTGTTTCTTATCCATAAATAGGTTAATTTGTGTGCACCCCTATGTTCATAGCAGCACTATTCACAATAGCCAAAACATGGAAACAACTGAAATGTCCATTGACAGATGAATGGATTAAGAAGATGTGGTACATATATACAACAGAGCAGGACGTCTTTAATGACTGCCACTGTGGACATGTGAGTCATCTCAGATCTGCCAGGAAAGGGCTTAGGGAGGTGGTGGGGAAAGGGGGTGGTGTGAGGAGCAAGGCGGGACCCCAGCTCACCCAGGTGGGGGGCTTTATTATTAATACACACCTTGAATTCTCTTTCTCAGGCTGTTACCGCCTATGTGCCCATCTGAAAAAAATTCATTCTATTCATTCAACATATTATTTTCTAGGTGTAAAACCAATCAGTTAAAGAAAGTTAAACTATATTTTAAATATTCCAGAGAAACATACTGTTAAAAATAAATGACAACAAAAGATCTGGGAAGCAAAGAACTCTCTTTTATAATGCTGATCATCACTTCCTAAATTAGCTATTTTGTAAGCATGCATTTTGGGGTCTTAAGTTTCTATATCATAGGCCACGCAGGTATAGTTTATTTTATACACACACACAAATACAACTGAAGTAAAAATAAATAAAAACCTGAACAGCAGAGGGAGAGCTGTGAAGGCAGTGGTGACAGAAGCAGCTGTCCATAGAATCAGAGAGTGTTGAGGAACATCTGTAGATTTCAATGAGTGTTGTGATTTAGATTTTGTCTTCAAGAGAGAGGCTTTCACATTGTCAGTGAAGGAGAGAGCAAGTTTGTATTTTTAAGAGGACTCAAAAGTCTAAGAAAAATATGAAATTTGGAAAGTTGGGAACATGACTGCCAAGACAATTGAGGCCACAATTCTACTTTGAAAGATGCAAAGAGCCCAGGAGGTGAAGGTTGATGACTCCCTTAATGGACTCAGTCAGTGAAAGGTCAGCAGCTGGAGCAAGTTGCATACAGGAACACAAGGATTTGGGGACTCAGGGACACAGCCTATCACCAAGGCCTTGGGAGGCTTTCTACTTTAAAATATGATGATGCTTGAAATTGTAGCATTAAAATTGGGCATTGATCAGCTGGGAACTGTAGTCTCATAACCAGGCGATCCAGGGGAGAGCTCTGGGCATAATGTAGTAGATTCTGAAAATAACTTTCTGCCTCCTCTACGTAATTTGCTTTCTGTAGACAGTTTCCTTCCCAGACCCTCAAGGACCAGCACAGCCATTACCACCACAGCCAAAATAAAAACAAGCTGTCATTTACTATGAACTTACTATAAGCCAAGTACTGGATCAAGCTTTTTGTTGTTGTTTTTTTTAAATTTTATCTATTCTTCAATGAGCTGCAACAAATCTTAACTGCCTTTCCTGAGGACAGGGTGCCCATGTTAGACATGTCCAAAAAGTGTGGTTACTTACCAGTACTTTGTCATTTTCCACAGCATTCACGGGCCTCTGAATTCATTTCTTTTCTTTTCTTTCAAACACACCTTTTAAACTTAATTTTTAGAAATTAATGTTATTCTTATCTCCTCTATTTCATTATTTAAAGTACTCTTATGGTGGTTGCATAATCAAATGGTAAAAATATATGGAAAGAAGGTCTACATGGGGTGAATGGTTGGGCTAATTGATGCCCAAAGTTCCTGCAAACCCCAAGCTGGATGATTTTATCATGAGAGCTAGGAGAAACCTCAAAGGTCTTATAGCTTTCACATTAGGACACAAAGGCTCAGAGTATTTAAGTAATTTTCCCAAAGACCACAGGGTACTTAGTGATGTTGTAGGACAGTGTTTAGAATATTAACGTGTGTGTGTGTGTGCGTGTGTGTGTGTGTGTCTTATTAGCACTCTTCCTTTTACCTATTTACTCTTCCCCATTTGGACCACCTAAGCCATTTGGATTTATTGCTTAAGATTAGGGAAGCTTTAGCAGAAAAGAGAGGGGAAAAAAGAGCCCCGGGAGAGGACTCAGCAAACAGATAGCAGACTTGGCAGATTACCTGATGAAGAAGAACTAGGTTACCTATCACAAGCCTAACCAAGGATTCTACAATCTGGAGGAAGACAGATTGTCTGATGAGGAAGCAGTGGGTATTTAGACAGTCACAGGCACCTGAGGAAAGAGACCCTAGATCCTGTTCCCTGTTCCCCAGATAATCCTTGAGTAAATAATCATATGTTTTATCATCAAAGGGACACTATAGATAATTACCTAAAAACACATGTAAACTCAGGCTGTACTCAGCAAACCTCAAGGAGGATCACCCTAGATTTGAAGATGAGAAGGTAACAGAACCTCCCACAAAAGGCAGAAGGAACCTGTGCTCTTTTCTCAGCAAAGCCCAACAGACAGAGCAAGATCATTAAGAATCAATGAGTCTAGGGAGCTGATGTATTTATAAAGCTTTTCAGAGTTCCTCACATCTCAGCATGAATTCTTTCCACCCCAGAGTGGCTCTGAGTTTGCTATTTTAAACTTTATAGTTTTTGTTTATTTATAGTTTATAATGTAGGTTTTCCTCAAATGTCTGCTGAGTCTTGATTGTATGCTCATATTTATAGCTGAAATCCCCTTTTGCACTGTGTGCTGTACCTGTTTGTGGGGCAGAAACCCACACCAGTATCTGGACAGAATATTCAGTGACAATGGTGAAGCAATGCTGTGGGTAGGCACTCCTAAAAATTTTCACCTGGGCCTGGATCACCCTGGAGGCACACCTGCCTCCCTGAAACCAAGATCCCAGACTTGTTGCTCTCAACTAGATTCAGAAACCACAGTTGGTACGTGGGGCCCAGGGAGGGGCGTGAGGTCTAGAGGATGAACCGGCTTCCTTCCGACGAATCAGCACCTTGTCACCCCTGGCCTAAGCTGACCACCCCCGATCTCAGTTTCATCTGCTTATGGACGTGAATTTAGTACCACATCCGTGTTCTCCAGCAGGAGGTACCCACGGAAGTCCTGAGCTGTAGTTTCCTTCTTCAGTCAGTCTGATTCTTTGTGGATTCTTCATAATTCTTGTTCTACCAAAAGTTTTCAAACATGCTTTTGAGCTCAGCTATTTAATTATCTGTTACTTATTTAGTTAAGTATATTTTCTATCATTTCCTGGATTTTGAGGCAGGAGAGAGAGGATGCAGCACGTGCTCAACCTGCCATTGTGAAATGAAAGCCAAGGGACCTGGGTGCACCAAGAGCTGGAGACCAGCTGGTCAATGGGCCTCTCTCAGGGACCCTCATGTACAGGTGCAGGTGACCCAGAGGGTTAGATAGCTGACCCAGTATCCTGACATTACACTACATAAACCCCCCCCGAAACTTAGGTCCAGTGAAACATAGGAGGAACCTAGAAATTGACTGAGAATGCATTTCTTCCTCCCCAACAGAATAAGGGCTTAAAATAGAAGTTAAATTTATTATAGAGAGAGGAAGTTGCATTTTTTATAGCCTTGTAAAGGTAGCAGAATCAGAAATATTCATTCATCTTAGAAATTTTTATTGAGTAACTACTATTTGCCAAACACTGTTCTAGACCCTAAATATAGCATAATGAAATCGAAAACACCTCCAAGACTCCTGACTTCCATTCAGTTTCTTTATTAATGAACTCCCAAAAGTACCTTGTTCTTCATGATGTAATTGAATATGTTTATAAATAAGAGATACTCAATGCTTAAAAATAATTTGAAAATAAAACTCTACCTAGTTAAAGTTGCATTCTATGCTTTAGCAATCAGATAAAGCCACATATTTGTTTTTTATAAGCTACAAAGCAATGATATAATTCTTAAGTCCCAAACAGCTTTTCCAAGTCATATACAGAACATGCTTTTTCTTGATAGAAGACTAAATGCCTTATTTCAACTTTACCTAGATGCTTTCTCCACCCTCTTCATAAGAATCCTAAGTCTTTTTAATATTCCAAGAAAAAAAATATGCCTTATCCACAGCCATAAAATTAGATGCTATTGGTTTCTTACAGTTTGAATCAGTACCAATTACACACCCACAGGTCTCTTCTTTATTACAATGGCTTCTATTCAAGCATTAGGTAACTATTTCTCCCATTTTTCTTCAGCTAAAAGTAAATTGTAAAGAAATCAATTCAGTTTGGATACTTACATTCATGACATTTATTGTATTCCCACATTTTACATCACAGAATAGGTGCTCATTATTTCAGCTAATCCAAAAGACATACAACTAAAAACAATTTACTAATAATATCCCAGCTTGTTATTTTTTAAATATACAACTACTGTCACAAACAATAGTGACAGTAAAAAATAAGAATGCTAATGTCAATACATCAACCACTATTAACCACTAGAATTATCCAAAATAGCATTAGCAAAGGGTACCTAATAAATATTTCCTGTGGTAATTCTAGATGGAACTTAAATCCAGCTGGCAATAACATACAGACACTTTAGAAAACAGCTCTCAGAACCAAGTGCTTTTAGAGACTCGGGATTTTTCTTGAATATCAGTTGAAGTTGCCAATAAAAAAAAAAAAGTCAACGTGAAATCAGCTTAGTGTACTTAACAAGTATTTTGATGGCATTAACCACCTTCATGTCATCTCTCATTGGCTGTTTCCCATTTATTTATATATATATATATACATGTATATATATATATATATTTCATCTGTCCTGTTAAAAGTAAACATATAGCTGATTCACTTTGTTGTATAGCAGAAACTAACACAACGTTGTAAAGCAATTATACACCAATAAAAAAAAAAGTAAATAAGAGATGATGGTAAGTCAGAAATGGGTACAATCATAGGCTAGAGAGCCTAGGGAACTTTTTAAAAAAGTTCTCTGTTTATCCGATATGGTGTTCTCATTGTTATGATGATTTACTATGGGGCCATGCCACTTAGCAATTTCTTATCCATTCTTTTCTCTCCTGTGAGTTTTCTTTGAAGAATGGCACATTCTTGGACTAGACAACAGCAGACAAGGGCAGATAACATGATGCACATAAATTGAAGTTGCAGAGGTGGCACCAAGCAGTGAAGATGGAAGATGAGAGGGGTCTGGAACACAATCTGTGTTTCTCTTTGAAATTAACTGTTGCCTTTCCAACAAACCAAATTCTCCAGACCCTGCTCAATATTTACTTCCTTCAAGAAGCTTTCTCCAAAGCAGAGCACTGACTTTTCTAACAGCTATATGGAAGCCAAGGTGTCATATTCATTTGAATATACAGACAGTCCCTGTCTTACGCTGTTTCAACTTATAAGTTTTCAACTTCACAATAGTGCAAAAGGGATACACATTCAGTAGAAACAATACTTCGATTTTGATATTTGATCTTTTCTCTGGCAAGATATATGTGGTATGATGCTCTCTCCTGCTGCTGGGCAGCTGCAGCCACAACTTTCAGTCACCCACGAGCCCAAGAACACAAGAGGAAATAACCAATTCACTTAAAACCATTTTGTTTTCCACTTTCAGTACAGTATTCAAAATTACGTGAAACGGTCAACACTTTATTACAAAAGAGGCTTTGTGTTAGATGATTTTGCCTACATGTAGGCACATGTAAGGCAGTGTCAGCTAAGCTATGCTGTTTGGTAGGTTAGGTGTATTCAACGCATTTTCAATGTACAATGTGTTTATTGAGACATAACTCCACAGTAGGATGAGGAAGATCTGTACCGTTCATCAGGGTGTGATTCAAGAATCACATGCATCAGATCATACAGGGTACGTTTTAAAAACATAAATTCCCAGGTATCACCCCA
This sequence comes from Monodon monoceros, assembly GCF_005190385.1. NCBI lineage: Eukaryota > Metazoa > Chordata > Mammalia > Artiodactyla > Monodontidae > Monodon > Monodon monoceros. The sequence continues at coordinate 19,758,375 of NW_021703775.1, forward strand.
GACCTACCAAATCTGAAACTCAAGAAATTGTGCCCTGCAAACTGCATCTAAATGAGCTCCCAGAGTGACTCCCTTGCATACTAAAGTTTAAGAACCACTGCCCCACAGCCTCCAAAGCAGGTCTATGTATAGCTCAGTAAATACGTGACTGTATTAGAATTTGGGGCCACAGGAGAGAAGAATATATTCAGAAGGGAAAAACATGAACATTAAGTTTGAATGTGGCTTATTAGGAAATAAAACACTGAACAGAGATAGAGGCAGTCTAAGGGAACAGAGAAAGTAAACATATAAAAATGAAAGTGATTGCAAGCTCACTAAAAAAACACCACAGAAGAAATCAGATACTGAGAAAAATGCTGCAACACACACACACACACACACACACACACACACACACACACCACACACACAGAAATTAAAAGATGAGTGTCTTCTATTTTAAAAGGCAAATGGCCATTCCTTTATTTTTACAAATTCACACACACTCTGCCTAAAAATGCTGGAAAAGGTGAGTGAAGAAAAGGTTTTCTTACTTTGTATTCACAAAGGAAAACAAACAAAATAGTTCTTTCTAGCCAAGGTCAACGTTTTAAAAAACAAAATCACTAGAATTTTTTTCCCTAACATCCTTTATTTTATGTTTTTCTAATAAAAATTATATATATTTAATTATATATACTATACAAAATGATGTTTGGATATACATATACATACATCTATATAATGATTACTATAGCAAAGTTAATCCAATTAACACATCTATGGCCCCACACAGTTACTGTGTGTGTGTGTGTATTGAAAGCACCTGTAATCTACTCTCAGCAAATTTGCAATATAAAATACAATATTTTTAAATATAGCCCTCATACTCTACATTCAATCCCTAGAATTTATTCATCTAATATAACTGCAACTTTGTAACCTTTGACCAACACCCCCATTTCCCCACTTCCCTGCCCCTGGTGAGCACCATTTTAAGTTTTACTTCTATGTATTCACCTTTTTAAGATTCCACATATTAAGTGAGATCATGCAGCATTTTTCCTCGTGCCTGGCTTATTTCACTTAGTATAATGTCCTCCAGGTTCATACAGTTTGTCATTCATACATACAGCCTTCTTTTTAAGGCTGAATAATATTTCATACACACACACACACACACACACACACACACACCTCCTCCTTTATACATTCATCCATTAACAAACACTTAGGTTGTTTCCATATCTTGGCTATTGTGAATAATCTTACAATGAACATGGGAGGGGAGATATTTCTTTGAGGTACTGATTTCATTTCCTTTGGATATATACCCATAAGAGAAATTGCTGGATCATATGGTAATTCTAGTTTTAAGTTTTTGAGGAACTCCATACTGTGTGCCATAGTGGCTACACCAGTTTACAGTCCCACCAACAGTGTAAAGGGTTCCATTTTCTCCACATCCTGGCCAACACTTGTTATATATATATATATATGCATACATATATATATTTTTTGATAACAGCCATCCTAACACGTGTGAGAAGATATCTCATTGTTGTTTTGATTTGAATTTCCCTGACATCCTTTATACTCTTGATACAGACAATTAACCCGATCCCCCCCCAAAGAGCTATAATTTATTTTTGTACTTTAAACCATACAAATACATGGAAATCCAGGTTTATACTAAGAAAAAATAGATAAAGGTAACCCTTTACTTTAAAAGTTAATTTTTAAGTATTGGTATTTTTCCTTCAAAAAGGAACAAATAACTTTTCAGTGAGACAAAGAATAAAAAGGTGCATCGTTGTGCTGTAAAGTCAACCAACCATGACACAAAACAATATGTTGCTAAAATAATATAATAATTTGAGGTAGAGAAAGACTGGGAAAAACCTAAATACCCATACAATGAAAAACTGTCTAGGCAAAATCTTCAAAGACCAAACCAGTACAATAACATGAGGCCATAAAAAGTCACACAGAAGAAGATTTAATATCATGGGTAAATATGCATGATATAAAGCAAATTATTTTTCTCCTCAATTATGTTAAAGCTTTACATAGGCAAATATTAAGATAATCAACATTTCAGTTAGTTACCTTGTTTTCCATTATCTTCTTAGTGAATTTTTCTAGATTTTCAACTTTTCTATAATGATGCAAATAAATATATAAAAATATAGGATGGTAATATTTTGTTTATATTTTTCAAAAAGTTCATTTTCCACTGTGAGATCCTTTTCTCTTTTCGTTATACTTCTACAAAAATTGTAGTTTTCTTAGAACAAATTAAAGAGACTTTTTCTATTCACGTTCTGTTCTTTTCTATTTAACTTGACTAAATTTGTTTTAATTTTGGTAATTATTGTTAATGATCATGAGAGAGTGATTTCTAAAACTGTGGTTTGTTTTTTTCCTACAGAAATTTATTTCCTATTAACTTTTTATGGTGCCAAGGCTAATGGATGTATTAAAATGATGGCTGATTAACTGCTCACTTCAAGAACCCGACTAGGGCAGGGATTTCATTAATCTTCAAAGAACACAATCGTGGCCAGAGGCTTTTGATGCCCATCAACTTGTAAAACATTTGTTTCTTTTGTTGTAGAAAATAAGTATTTGTTAGCTTATAAAATGTATATGTGGAGAAAACTTAATTTGCTCTTTGAAGCTATAAATTAACTCAGCAGCCTTTTGCTCATTTATTACCCACTATACATGCATTCATGGTTAGTTGGCCCACAAAAAAAGAAAGCATTTTATCTTCATATGATAGGTTCTCCTATGGCACATGTGATCCACACACAATGAGAAGTTCCATCTCTCAGTGGCTAAAAAGACAGTAATCCAGGAATCAGGTGTGTGAAAACTTGGTGACTCTCATGTTGCCTTTGGATCTCATTTACCCTAAATGTATACTACAAATCACATGGCATTTCTTCTCCTAATAGCAGCAAAAATGCAGTACACATTTCTACATGCCAAGTGCTAAGAGGTTCCAAGGCATTATTGCATTTTGTTCTCACTGCTTCTTCTGGCACTTAAAAGAGCTGAAAATCCATTCCTTTTTTAAAGATGAATTTTAAAATTTAACCTTGATTTCCTGCTTTCTTCAGAATGCTGTTTCTTCTTTCTTCTCCATGAAGATGTCTAACTCAAAACTATATGCTTTGTTGATCAGAGCTTCTTGTCATCTTCTTAGACCTCTTACAAGATAGACAAGTGGGTGGAAAGGAGGTGATAGGCAGTCTCCACTGGCAGGGTGTATGTGAAAAAAGTACTCAGTAATTTGAACATGGGACTAGTGAGAAAGCACAGAATGCTTTCCATGCTATCACTTATCTGAGCTATACTGAGTTCAATCTAACAAAAATGTTGACCGTGTAATCTAGCCTTGGCTACAGTGGGGACCTTACTCCATTCTGCTTCTTGCTCCTTTTGGCTTTAGGGGAGCAAAATTTGCCACCCCAAAATATCTCTTTGGCATGTGGATTATTTTGAAGTAAAAATAATCAAGGCCCAAAAGACTCAGGAAGAAACTTTGACCTTTTCCCTTAACTGCCTAAAGGAATTTAGATAGAGGGCCTGCTCCTGGAATAGAGATACCTGCAAAGTATATGGGCTGGGTGTGCTGGGGGAACTCTAGGCAGCACCTGAAGATCCATATCCTCTCTGTGTCCCAATGTCTCTTCCTGGCCCAGCAAACATTTGTTTATCACACATCTGTTTTTTCATATCTAAGTGAGTTGCCTTCCTCCCCTTTGAAGTCCCAAACCACTACCCCCAACATCTTCTTTTGTCTTTAGCTGAAGCCGGTATTTAAGTTAAGGGTTTCTGCCATTTTGGCAAGTCACTCAAGTTTTCCTGGGTCTCTCCCATGTATACATGTTATTAAACTTTTGTTTGATTTTCTTCTGTTAATCTGTCTCATGTTATTATTATTATTATTATTATTTTGCGGTACGCGGGCCTCTCACTGTTGTGGCCTCTCCCGTTGTGGAGCACAGGCTCCGGACGCACAGGCTCAGCCGCCATGTCTCACGGGCCCAGCCGCTCCGCGGCATGTGGGATCCTCCTGGACCGGGGCACGAACCCGTGTCCCCTGCATCGGCAGGTGGACTCTCAACCACTGCGCCACCAGGGAAGCCCTGTCTCATGTTATTTTAATTCCTGGACCAGCAAAAGGAACTTAAAAGGATAGAGGAAAATCTCTTTCTTCCTGACACGGCATTTTAACACAGTAAACATTGTAAAATTAATAAACAGAAATCTCAATTTAATAGATTTGGAGGACCAGAAGGGGGAGCTCTTGTATCCTGTGATGATACTAGAGCCCAGCAGGAAGAAGAAACACCCCTCTGCTTCCCCAGGAAAGACTCAGCCAATGAAAAGCCATGGACTGTTTGTTTACTACAGCCCTCCCAACTTGCTTTTCTCCTCTATAGAGGAGTTCTCCTTCCCTTGCCATGGGGGGACTATCACATGGCTGGCCGTGCATGGTTGCAGATCTCAAATGGCAATTCTCTATTGATCCTGAATAAACTCAACTTTGCTGGAGAAATATCTGGCAGTTTCTTTATTTCAGATCAACATTATAAAGAAGAGCTTATCAGCCAGGCAACAACATCCAATCCTGAAGGATAGACCTCACAGGGCAGCATCTCTTAAGGCATCATCTCACCCACAGGATCAGAGTAGCCCTGTGATTCACCATCTCAGTCTGCGCTTTGAGAAGTTAGCAGTGGAATTATTATTTCTTAGGTGTATGAGCAGATTTCACTTACACATATTTCCATTTTCAGCTTTATTTATTGATATGTCTTTTAAAGTGTTGGCAAAAAATATGAAAAAAATTGTTTACAGTCTTGATTTTGGTATAGAAAAGAAAATATGAATTGCAAACTAAGGCAGGAAGGAAATATGAAGCATCATGAAATCAAATTAACCTACAAAATGTAAGCAAACAGAACATGATGAAGTCAAAAATAAATATATGATTCAAAGCCAAAAGCATTAACCACAAATCTTGGCTTCAATTAGCCAAACTCAAATTGTAAAAAAAAATTGTGTCAAACTATCATTTTTACAAAAAATATAGAAATTGCTATTTTAAAAAGTAATATTATATAGATATTGATAATTTAAAAAAAATACTTACTAAGGAACTCACAAGTGGGAAAAGTAAGGCACCAAAATTGACAAGCCATAATTATTGTAAAGGGTGTCCATTTATTTATACATTTATACAGGCCATTAAGAGATCAGACTAACTCAAAAGATCACATTTTATTTTCTTTCAACATGCTATTTTAGACTAGAAGATGGCAGTGGCAGGAAACTTAAAATATTTGCATTTGATGGTTTCAACTACTAGATATTTTCTTACCCTGTGTTACCAAATATTCTTCTGTTATTCTTTATTTAATAAGCTTAAGAATTACTATCATACTGGTCTCATCATGCCATGCTTAACAATATTCTGCAAGTGGGGCAATATCTAAGATAAGATGGAATTATTAAGTATTTCAAAACATAATAATACTGCCAAATGGTATCAGGATCTGTCTGTAGATCTCAGGGTCTTACTTGCAAGATCCTAATGTCAGATACCACCTACACACCTCATCTGGTGTGCTGAGATTACCAGATAGGGGGTAAAGGCAGGGGTTGCAAACAGCTATATTCCCATTTCCCAATCTGTATGTGATGATCTAGTCCTCATGGTTAGACCTTTTGCAACTCGTCCTCCACTTCACTGGGGACTTCTGGCTTAAATGATCATATAGTCATATTTATAAATCTAGACTATCACAGCAAGTAATGATACCAAGCTGCCATGTCTTAGGCTCCAAAAACAAATCCACAATCTACAGATTGTGGCTGTATCTATATTCTGCAACAGCAGGTATTTTTTCATCAGTGTTTCTGCCACTTAGTAATATTGTGTTGTTTATTTTCAATGGCAAAAGTTTTTACTTATTTACTTTTTAGAAGAAGGTAAAGAAGCCATGTGAAGCATAATATGGTAATAATGGGAAGAATCACTAGTTCCAAAAGGTGCATGTCCTTCATGAAAAAGTAAGTGGAACTTTTTAATGAGAAAATAAAGGAATATTCAAGAAGCTGGCTCTTATTCCCTAAGACTTGGATTCAAAGTCATGCTGAATGCTAATGAGAAACTTGATACTAATACTCACTGATGTAGATGCATAAAGGAAGTGTTAGGAAGTGTTCAAAAAATTAAAAGAGAGTTTAAAAATATGTGAGGGATATAAATTAACTAATGCACTCATTTGGAATGGCTTAAATCACTAAACTACTAAAAGTCCACCTAGCAAGAAACAAACAAGGGAAAGAAATTCCATGTTTTTCTAAATTGACAGAAAAGAGAAAGACGTTCAAGTTTTTGATATTATGAATTATAGTTGGTGAACGTTTTCAGAATAATGTATGGTTAACTGAAATATTACAAATCATGCATAAATTTTCATCACTCCTTTCTACAGCTTTCATGGATATGCTTAATTTGCTGTGTAAATCTGAGTACACTAATATATGTCTTCTGGAAATAACACTATATCCAGTAACCACTCACTAGGCTAAGATTGATTATGCTTCCACATGAATAGCTCATAATAAAGTAACTTGCTATTAGCATATAAAGGTGTAATTTAAGTTAAAGAATAATATGGTAAGGATGGTAAAATGTAAATCACTTTGAGAATTTACCTTTTGGATGCCTTCCCACCATAAAAGTTTTGTACTTAACCCATTTCTGTCAGACTTTATTAGGAATAGAACTACAGATTCTCACTTACAATTCAGCAAGCTCCCAAAGTTTTATTTGGAGGATGATTTGTTCAAAAGAACTCCAAATAGAAAGGACCTTCAAGATGTGGAGGAATAAGATGTGGAGATCACCTTCCTCCCCAAAAATACATCTACATGTGGAACAACTCCTATAGAACACCCACTGAACACTGGCAGAAGACCTCAGACCTCCCAAAAGGCAAGAAACTCCCCCATGTACCTGGGTAGGGCAAAAGAAAAAAGAGTAAACAGAGACAAAAGGATAGGGATGGGACCTGCACCAGTGGAAGGGAGCCATGAAGGAGGAAAGGTTTCCACACACTAGGAAGCCCCTTCACTGGTGGAGACAGGGGCGGGGGGTGGGGTGAGGGGAAGCTTCAGAGCCACGGAGGAGAGCACAGCAACAGGGGTGCAGAGGGCAAAGCGGAGAGATTCCCGCACAGAGGATCGGTGCTGACCAGCACTCACCAGCCTGAGAGGCTTCTCTGCTCACCTGCTGGAGTGGGTGGGGGCTGGGAGCTGAGGCTCCAGCATCGGAGGTCAGACCCCAAGGAGAGGACTGGGATTGGCTGCGTGAACACAGCCTGAAGGGCCTCGTATGCCACAGCTAGCCGGGAAGGAGTCCAGGAAAAAGCCTGGAACTGCCTAAGAGTCAAGAGACCATTGTTGCGGGGTGCACAAGGAGAGGAGATTCAGAGCAACACCTAAACAAGCTCCAGAGACGGGCGCAAGCTGCAGCTATCAGCGCAGACACCAGAGACGCACATGAAAAGCTAAGGCTGCTGCTGCAGCCACCAAGAAGCCTGTGTGCAATCACAGGTCACTATCCACACCTCCCCTCCCAGGAGCCTGTGAAGCCCACCACTGCCAGGGTCCCATGATCCAGGGACAACTTCCTGGGAGAACACATGGTGCACCTCAGACTGTTGCAATGTCCTGGTTCCCTTGCTGCCGCAGGCTCGCCATGTATTCCATACCCATCCCTTCCCCCGGCCTGAGCGAGCCACAGCCCCCTAATCATCTGCCCCGTTAACCCCGTCCTGTCCTGTCGGGGTGGGGAACACATGCCCCCAGCCAACCTACACGCAGAGGCGGGGTCAAATCCAAAGCTGTACCCCAGGAGCTGTGCGAACAAAGAAGAGAAATGGAAATCACTCCCAGCAGCCTCAGGAGCCACGGATTAAATCTCCATAATCAACCTGATGTACCCTGCATCTGTGGAATACCTGAATAGACAATGAATGACCCCAAAACTGAGGTGGTGGACTTTGGGAGCAACTGTAGACTTGGGGTTTGCTGTATGTGACTGACTAGTTTCTGATTTACATGTGTATCTTAGTTTAGTTTTTAGCACTTGTTATCATTGGTGGATTTGTTTACTGGTTTTGTTGCTCTCTTCTTTTCCTTTTCTTATTAATTTATTTTTTTTTATTTTAATAATATATATTTTTAAATTTTTTATTTTAATAACTTTATTTTATTTTTTCTTTCTTTCTTTTCTTCTCCCTTTTCTTTTGAGTCGTGTGGCTGATAGGGTCATGGTCCTCTGGCCAGGTGAGAGGCCTGAGCCTCTGAGGTAGGAGAACCAAGTTAATGACACTGGACCACCAGAGACCTCCCAGCCCCATGTAACATCAATCGGCAAGAGCTCTCCCAGATATCTCCATCTCAACACTAAGACCAGCTCCACTCAACAGCAAGCAAGCTCCAGTGCTGGACACCTCATGCCAAACAACTACCAAGACAGGAACTCAACCCCACCCATTAGCAGAGAGGCTGTCTAAAATCATACTAAGTTCACAGACACCACAAAACACACCACCGGACACAGTCCTGCCCACCAGAAAGATAAGATCCAGCCCCACCCACCAGAACAGAGGCACCAGTCCCCTCCACCAGGGAGCATACACAACCCACTGAACCAACCTTACTCACTGGGGGCAGACACCAAAAACAACAGAAGCTATGAACCTGCAGCCTGCAAAAAGGAGACCCCAAACACAGAAAGTTAAGCAAAATGAGAAGACAGAGAAATACGCAGCAGATGAAGGAGCAAGATAAAAACCCACCAGACCAAACAAATGAAGAGGAAATAGGCAGTCTACTTGAAAAAGAATTCACAGTAATGATAATAAAGATGATCCAAAACCTTGGAAATAGAATGGAGAAAATACAAGAAACGTTTAACAAGGACCTAGAAGAACTAAACAGCAAACAAACAATGGTGAACAACATAATAAATGAAACTAAAAATTCTCTAGAAGGAATCAATAGCAGAATAACCAAGGAAGAAGCACGGGTAAGTGATGTGGAAGATAAAATAGTGGAAATAGCTGCCGTAGAGCAGAATAAAGAAAAAAGAATGAAAAGAATTGAGGACAGGCTCAGAGACTTCTGGGACAATATTAAAGGCACAAATATTCTAATTATAGAGGTCCTAGAAGCAGAAGAGAAAAAGAAAGGGACTGAGAAAATATTTGAAGAGATTATAGTTAAAAACTTCCCTAATGTGGGAAAGGAAATAGTCAATCAAGTCCAGGAAGCGCAGAAAGTCACTTACAGGAAAAATCCAAGGAGAAACACACCAAGACACATATTAATCAAACTATCAAAAATTAAATACAAAGAAAAAATATTAAAAGCAGCAAGGGAAAAGCAACAAATAATATACAAGGGAATCCCCGTAAGGTTAACAACTGATCTTTCAGTGGAAACTCTGCAAGCCAGAAGGGAGTGGCAGGACGTATTTAAAGTGATGAAAGGGAAAAACGTACAACCAAGATTATTCTACCCAGCATGGTTCTCATTCAGATTCAACGGAGAAATTAAAACCTTTACAGACAAGCAAAAGCTAAGAGAATTCAGCATCGCCAAACAAGCTTTACAACAAAGGCCAAAGGAACTTCTCTAGGCAGGAATCATAAGAGGAGGAAAAGACCTACAAAAACAAACACAAGGGCTTCCCTGGTGGCGCAGTGGTTGAGAGTCCGCCTGCCGATGCAGGGGACACGGGTTCGTGCCCCGGTCTGGGAAGATCCCACATGCCGCGGAGCGGCTAGGCCCATGAGCCATGGCCGCTGAGCCTGCGCATCCGGAGCCTGTGCTCCGCAACGGGAGAGGCCACAACAGTGAGAGGCCAGCGTACCGCAAAAAAAAAACAAAACAAAAAACAACTTAGAAAATGGTAATAGGAACATACATATCAATAATTACCTTAAATGTAAATGGATTAAATGCTCCAACCAAAAGACATGGACTGGGGCTTCTCTGGTGGCACAGTGGTTGAGAGTCCACCTGCCAATGCAGGGGACATGGGTTAGTGCCCTGGTCCGGGAAGATCCCACATGCCACGGAGTGGCTGGGTCCGTGAGCCATGGCCACTGAGCCTGCACGTCTGGAGCCTGTGCTCCGCAACGGGAGTGGCCACAACAGTGAGAGGCCCGCGTACCGCAAAAAAAAAAAAAAAAAAAAAAAGAATTTTAAAGCAACATCTGAAATTCTCCTATATCAGCAGTTACTGAGTACCATCCATATGTGTGTGGTTAATCATCTATGACAATCTTAATAGTGATGACAATTCCAGGAAGCACACACGAAGTACAATAACCAGATGCTAATGGTTTATGGGTATCCTAGAGAATAGGGAAAAACTGATAATAAATAGAATGAAGACAAAAATACAAATTACTATAGTAAAAACAGTTCATGAAGTCAAAATCAGTCATCTGCTATTAACAAACTCACTATCTATTGATATAGAGTAGTTTAGAAAAGAGAATAAACTAAATTTGACTTCATTTCAGTATTTATCGACCAAAGTGGTCTGATGTTAGCCACACTGAACAAGAAAATATTTTGCACAATTAAAATGTCGGTTTTCTGGGGCTTCCCTGGTGGCGCAGTGGTTGAGCATCCGTCTGCCGATGAAGGGGACACGGGTTCGTGCCCCGGTCCGGGAAGATCCCACATGCCACAGAGTGGCTAGGACCGCGAGCCACGGCCGCTGAGCCTGCGCGTCCGGAGCCTGTGCTCCGCAACGGGAGAGGCCACAACAGTGAGAGGCCCGCGTGCCACAAAAAAAGAAAAAAACAATGTCAATTTTCTATGATGTTTAGCTATTTTAAATTTTGGAATTTAATATTTTGAAACATAATAATTTGAATAATTTCAATATTTGAATAATTTCAATAATTTTGAATAATTTCAATAATTTGAAATTTTGAAATTTAATAAATAATAAATTTATTAAACTACCTGCTTAACACCTGTGCCTGGTCTTTCTGAGGAAACACGCTCATTGTAAAGGATAAAGTTTGGAAACCATTTAAAACTGTATGAGCCACCAAAATATTCCAAAATTTTAATATTGGTGAAAATCATTTTTACCATGCTTGAATAAGTCAGCTTATGGGAATTTTGTCTCATCTCTTTATAAAATTCCCCTTGGGGATGAAAACAAGCTTGGAAAGTTTCCGTCAACAGTGTAAATTGAGAGTTCATGTTAAATTAGGCATTGAAAACTGCAGTTTAGGACGGAATTACCATCTCAGCCATTACCACAGGGTTCCATAGTACATTTACAATAGCTATGTTTTGGATTAACATCATATTCAAGTACTTTCTACATTTTTTTTTCATTTTTAAACTTAACTACCATGCTGCAAGAGATCTTAAAAAATCAAGCATATTTTCTACTTTCCCTTTAGTTTTCAAAGCCCAGGTAATAATATGGCAACAATTATCAATACTCATAGGATGATAAAGCACAAAATCACCAGTAAGAAGACTGACCAGTAGAAATGACATTCTCCTAAGCTCATTAATCTTTTAAAATATACTTTTTAAAATTATTTTTATTAAAGTATAGTTAATTTTCAATGTTGTGTTAGTCTCAAGTGTACAGCAAAGTGATTCAGTTATACATATACATATATATGTATATACATATTCTTATATATATATTATTTTATATATATTTTTTTCAGATTCTTTTCCATTATACATTATTACCAGATATTGAGTATAGTTCCCTGTGCTATACAGCAGGTCCTTGTTGTTTACCTATTTTATATATAGTAGTGTGTATATATTAATCCCAAACTCCTAATTTATCTCTCCCCACCCCTGCTATCCCTTTTGGCAACCATAAGTTGGTTTTCTATGTCTTTTGAGTCTATTTCTGTTTTGTAAATAAGTTCATTTGCATCCATTTTTTAGATTTCACATATAAGTGATATCATATGATATTTGTCTTTGTCTGGCTTACTTCACTTAGTATGAGAATCTCTAGGTCCATCCATGTTGCTGCAAATGTCATTATTTCATTCTTTTTTGTGTCTGAGTAATATCTTTATCTATTCACCTGTCGATGGACATTTAGGTTGCTTCCATGTCTTGGCTATTATAAACAGTGCTGCTATGAACACTGGGGTGCATGTATCTTTTTGAATTAGAGTTTTAAAAAACGTACTTTTAAAAGACAGTATAACCTAACACATAATTACAATTGGGTTGCTCCAGAAAACTGTATCTTAGTTCTACTTAGCTTGGAGTCTTGCCTTAGTGAAGAGTGAGAGAGCAAAAGCAAGAGAGGAAGAAAGATTCTCATTAAGTAAGGAGGGTACTTACTATGATAGCAAGGAAATCATCATTCTTCTAGTCACTCAACAAAAATTTACCAAATCACTATTGCATACCAGGCCAAGACAAGGATATACAGAGAATGAAATTTATGGTCTTGTGGGTAATTAAGACAACACACGCAAGCACGCATGCAAACTACAACACACACACACACACACTAAAACCAGGAATTATAATACTGCAGGATGATACATGACAGGGGAAGTGAAGCATACTCTAGGAATACAGTGGAGACCTAGCCCAGTTTTGTGGGTAACAAAAAAGCTGAAGAAGGCAACCTCTAGGATAAGAACTGAAGGATGCCTGGGTGCCAGCCAGCCTAAAGGAAGAGAATTTCCAAGCACATGTGAAATGAGACACCACAGAGTTCTAGAGATTGAAAGAAGTTCTTTCTGGATTGAGGGTAGACATTCAGAAAGAAGTGATAAGAAAAGGAGCAAACTGATAAATGATAAAAGGTCTTACAGAAGAATTTGTACTTAATTTAAAGTGGTCAAAAATTGTTCTAGAAACAGTACTGACAAACTCTGCTTATTCTTTCCTACACTGCTAACATAATCACTTGAGACATTATCTAGAATTTACAAATGAGCAATGAAATCAATTCTTGTTTCAGAACAATAAAACAACAACAGATATTTTTGGTATAAGTATGTCTCAAATATTTCATGGGACATACTTATACTACACAATGATTTGTTGTTTATCTGTAGTTCAAATTTACCTGGGTGCCCTGAATTTTTATTTATTAAATTTGGCAACCATGGCCAGCAGGCAGTCAAGGGAGAACTTATTAGAATAGTCAACTTAGGGGCACAAGACTGATAATGGCTGTGTATGGTACCTATATTCAAATGCCAGTTTGAATAATAGGAAATTTGTAACATTTTGAGAAATTTTAATGAAGTTTGTTGTGTCCAGCATTATTTTTAAAGCCCGCAAATCCCTTTGAACATTGATAATTAAGAGAGTGGGTTGAATTGAACGTAAGGTCAAGAAAAATTATTTTTCTAAAGAAAATATAAAAATTCATTTATTGGCAATGTGAAAGACATTTTCTCTACATGTATATATACAAATATACATATGCAATGTGTATGTTATACATGAGTACTATGCCTTTTACTATAAAGATAAAATATTACAAATTTCACTACAAAAAACCAAAACATTATTTCTTAATTTGGTCGCTAGGTATCAAAACATTGACACATTCTTAAAAAGCTCATGAATATTTTCATCCATGAAATCCCAAACAATTGTTATAGTTGTCAACACTTCATAAAACAACTACTGCAACATATAATTACATTTTACCAGTAACTAATTTTGCAAGAATGACGGAGGCAAAGAATATATACACACTGCATTTCTTTTTAAGGAAGAGTGTTTATTTAATCATCAACAAATATTTATCAAAGATTTTCCAATTCAAAGGTAATGGGAATATATGTGTGAACCACACTGACATCATCCCTGTCCTGATGGAGTTTTCCACCTAGTGAAGGAGTCAGGCAAAGCACACACAAAGAAACACATAAGACAATTACAGATAGTGGTCAGTGCTCTGAAAGAAAGAAACAGATAAAGCATAGAGAAGGTGGGGCAAGAGGCATGTACTTTAAAAAAAGAAAAAAGGGTAGTCAGGAAAAGTCCTCTGTGACATCAGGGAAATGATTAGACAGGACCTGAAAGGTGCAAGGGATCCAGTCACAGCATTAGAAGGTTGGCATCATCCTATGCAGAGGAAGCAGCTTGTGCAAAGGCACTGAGGCAAGAAAGAACTCAGTTCATCCAAGAAACTGAAAGAAGGGCTCTGTGGCTTGAGCATGATGATCAAAGGTCCACAAGGACTAGATGTAGTAGTTTGTAGTACTAGTTTGTAGCAGGGGACAAGTAAAGACACGGTCAGAAGTGTTAATTTTATCTTAAAATGCAATGAAAACACGGGCACAGTCTTAAGCAGGGGAACGATATGGTCAAATTATACACTGCTTTCAATGATCACTCTGATTGCTGTTAGAGTGTCAAGGAAGTGAGCAAAAGTGGGATTGGCAGATTATTCAGGAAGTGACTACATTGGTTGAGGTGAGAAAGGACTTGGGTTTGGAATCAGGACTTTAGCAGCAAGAGTTGAAGAGAGGTGGGCAGATCTGAGGAAAGACAAACCAGAGAGAATTCTTGGCTGTGAGAACTGGGGCGCTGTGAAAAGATATGAGCTGAAGATACAAATTTGAGTGTTGTCAGCATATTGATAATACCTAAGGCCGTAAGAATGGGCAGAATCATCTGGGAAGAGAATGCAGAAGAAAGAAAAGAGGAGTCCCAAGTCTAAACCCTGAAAAACAGAAACATTTAAAGCTGAGGTACGGAAACAAGATAAAGCAAAGACAGAAGGCACAGCCACTGAAGCCAACATGTCCGTGTTACAAGGACTGAGAGTTATGTCAGAATGAAAGAAAAATAGCTGGTTAGATTTTCCGTTACTCTTCTTGGCTTTCTTCCTTCTTAATTGTGTGAAAACAAAGCTTACCTTTGTACTTTCAGCAGGATGATGAGAAAGGGAAAAGCAGGTGTGTTAACATGCCCCAATCCTTTATCTCAGATCTCTGACAAGCTTTAATTAGTTTGCTAGTTGAGGGCTTCCTGAGTAAATGCAATTCTGTCACTTCCTAGGCATTCTCATGCTGGGTGTAATGGATTTTTTTGGTCTCCAGTTCAGATAACATTTCTATGTTGTCCAAAATAGTTATAAGCAATTTTGTTAGTTAACTTCCTATAATTTCTCCCTTATATTTTTGAAACAGTATGCATAAGATTTCACTAACTGTCCTGTTTCAAGAACATAAACACTCATTATTCTTCTCCGATATTAATTTTTAAATTTAGCTTTAAATTCCATTTTCCCATTTAAAATAGCTATATTCACTGAAATGGAAAAATACAAGAGAAAAAATACTATTAAGGCTTGAGGTTTTGCCAAACAAAATAAAAGAGTTACTGCTAAGTTTAGGTGTTCACATGCACTGACCATTTAAGAGAAAAGTGGGTTTTTAGTTTAACTTATTCATTTGAATGTTAAGGAATTTGTTTAGGTCATGTTTGCATCTCAGCAAACAGCTGGTTTGGGAAAGAATCAGCTGATGTAATCAAGAAAAGGAATGAATATCTGACTGTAAAACTATATTCGGTTATCTTCTGCTTGCTTCCTTTCCTCTGCCTGTTTAACTTGGGAATTGTCCCCTTCCCACACCTTCAATTTATTTCTTTACTCTCTTCCCTTTTCACTCTATACATTCTTGGTGGTTGATGTACTAGCAACTTCCACTTCAGTATTTTCAGCTAATGTATCCCTTAGGAGCTGCGTCTTTTATTATGTGATCTAAGTCTCTCCTTTTTTCATCTGTAAATCGGAGAAAATAACATTGACTTTACCAAGTTGACTCGAGGAGTAATGAAAACTTCTGGAAATACCTAGCATAGTATAAGGCACCTAGTAACTACTCAAGAAACATTAGGGCCTTTCTCCCTTTTCTCTTTAGAGGCTCTAGATGATCTGTGATCTGTTCCATACAAATGAGAAGAGCTCCAACTAAGACCAGAGCAGTGAGGACTGTTCAAATAAAAGACAAGATTCTAATGAAAGTAATTTAGAAAGTTTAGTTCAGCAGCTTGGACCACCCTTATGGTGAGCCCCAAATAATTACATGTAAGGGAAACCAGGATTGGTGATCTTAGGAAAACCCCCCAAACCTCCTTTTTCCTTAGGAACAAGAAATTAATAAATTGAGGTAGTATGTAGAGCATTCATTTCATAGTACCTAAAACTTCTCCTTTGTCCTCTACTAAATGGGATTTCTTTTATTAGCATTCATAAAATAATCACTGGGTTTAAACTAGAAATTTTCGAAAGTAAATATTTTGATGGAAAATAAGTTAGTTGTGTCATTCTTAATATAGTTAGCTTATATTTTACAACCATTACAATGTCTTACAACTTAACTTTCATTGTCCTGGGCTAATGAGAAGGGAACAGAGGTAGATGCTCCCTGTTAACTGTGAGTATATTTGTGGTAAAAAAAAAAAAAAAGGTGAAATGATGCCATGGTGCCCTCAATAGTTATGATTTGTAGTAGTTGGTCCTAAACATGCACATGGTAGTGAGTGTTTATGAAACACAAGACATAGAGCTAAAGTAGTCACCACCACATCTATGTCATATGCAATGCTTTAATGTCAGCAGAACATCATCCATCAAATTAATGTTAATTTCAATTTTTTGTTTTTGTGTTTTTGGTACTTATTTTGTAAATTTCTTTATGAATAAAAATATATGCATACATAATTTCATGTTTGTAATACTACTTTAAGTCCACTCTAGAATTTGGGAGGATTTTTTTGGTTTTGATTTTGGTTTCGGGTTTAAAAGGGCTCCACACATTACTCAAGTTTGAAAACTTGGCCAACACAGCTGGCCTCATCTGGTGGCAGACATCAAAATTTAGAACATAATCCCAAAACAGAAATTAATCTAACTCCATACTATATACTACTTAATTAAATTCCTTTTTCAGAAGTGACGAATACATATATATGCATCAGCATACAGTATTTGTTTTTCTTTCTCTGACTTACTTCACCCTGTATGACAGACTCTAGGTC
The DNA here is from genome assembly GCF_005190385.1 of Monodon monoceros. Lineage (NCBI taxonomy): Eukaryota > Metazoa > Chordata > Mammalia > Artiodactyla > Monodontidae > Monodon > Monodon monoceros. Next base: position 19,775,481 of record NW_021703775.1, read on the forward strand.
CATCTACCTCAGGGGTGAAGTGAGAGCAGCATCAACATATATACACTACCGAATGTAAAATAATTAGCTAGTGGGAAGCAGCAGCATAGCACAGGGAGATCAGCTCGGTGCCTTGCAATGACCTAGAGGGGAGGGATAGGGAGGTGGGAGGGAGGCTGAAGAGGGAGGGGATAAAGGGACATATGTATGCATATGGCTGATTGACTTTGGTGTACAACAGAAACTAACACAGTATTGTGAAGCAATTATACTCCAATAAAGATCTATTAAAAAAAATGAAGTTGATATGTTATCAAGATCCAAAAAAAAAAAAAGAAGTGACAAATACAATAACTGTCAAGAATTCTACCATATGACTTCAATTCAAAGAAGTACTTCCAACATAATTAACTACTTTAGGTTTATGTACCAAATGTAAAAAATAAGTGCAATTTAAGATATGTTAATATGGATGAAACCATATTTGTAAAACAATAAAAATATGGGAGACACAACAGGGAGGAGGTATGGGGGTATATGTATATGTATAGCTGATTCACTTTGTTATAAAGCAGAAACTAACATACCATTGTAAAGCAATTATACTCCAATAAAGATGTTAAAAAAAGAGTAAGAAATATATATATAGACTTTCAATTAAATATTAATATATGTCTTAAAGGTAAATTCCCAAATCATAATCTCATTACTTGTATTTGAATCCTATATTTAATACATGTTACTTTTTTCTTTAACAAGAAAAGGTACAGAGGTTTTAAATAAAGTTATGGTGTTTCAGTTCATTCATTCACCCAAAAAACTTCTATTAAAGACAGATAAACTGAAACATTTTCCAAAGCAAGAAAAATAGCATCCAAAAGTTAAAATGGGAATTGGTATGAAAATAACTTAAAAACAAAAACAGAAAAATACTTGGAAACAGGTTAACCATACTATATCTAAATTTGATCAAATAAATAAACAAGCTTACTGGAGTTCCCATCATTTACTTTTAGTACATCCTTTACTTTTCATACAATTCTAATCCTCTGACAAAGATGAACGATCAACTTATTGCAACGCTGTAGTATCACCATGGAAACCATCCAAATGTATTAATCTTTGAATCTCATGAATAAAACATGAATTATGGTAGTTTCAATAATGATATTTTCTGGACAGATGGAAAAAGGGTACACTGAGACTTCATTTTATACTTTGATTCTTTAGGTAAATTAATACATAAAATATTTTGTAAACAGTATAAGAGAGAGTATGAAATAGCATAAAAAGGCACACACTGGCTTAATTCTCAGACGTTACTTCATTTCTGAGTGTCAGCTTACTTCTGCAATCACTTTCAGCTTTAAATCTTCTGATTTTAAATTTAAATCTGATTCCCTGATTTTAAATGCACTGAAGAATTTAACTATTGTTGTGTGTCACCAGAGGTAACTCCTGTATAAGGATTTAACATCAAAACAGGGAGAAAATCAAGTATTTTTTAAAGTATAAAATTGAATTTCTTAATTTAGAAACAATATTTTAAGTATATGATGTTCTAATTATTTAGCTTTTGAGATAATTATTAACTTTTTGAGTAAAATTTTAAAAGACCTAACTATAGAAGACACTAGAGCCTAACCTAATAGGGCCCAATGGACATTACTGAAAATAATACTGGAAATGATTAAAGAGAGCTCCTCTTCTCAGGAGGTTCTCGCCCCATCAGGCCAATTTAGAACAGCTCATTAAACATCAATGGTATTCTTTTATCAGATGCTTAGGGCTATTTCTTAAATTGCATATTCATCTTTTATAAGGAACAAAATTCCAGCAAATTTCAATCTGTCCTATTGTGATGGGCTGAGCTTCATTAGCTTACTGAAATGGTGAAGGCTGAATTTCTAATAATTTTAGAGGTTTCTGCTTTATTTACCTTTGATTAAAGGCAATACACAAATAATTCTTCAAAATCTACATTAAAATTCTTTTTTCTGAAGAAAATATACAATGAAACCCTATTTTATAAATGGCACCCATTTTCTAATAACAATTAATTACTATCAAGTAAGCCATTACTATCAAGTAATGAAGCCGTTACTATCAAGCCAGTACTACCAAATAATAAAGAACATTGCATTAAGAGCAAACCGATAGTACTATGAGAATACCGTCAGGTACTTCACCAATCACTTCAACGCACAATCTCATGTACTACTTTAATAATCCCATGAGGTATCTATAACTTACATATGAGGAGAGATTAAGTAACCTATTCAAGCTTTGATTCACAATCAAGCCTTCCTGACTCCAAAGCTTGTGTATACATAATCACTACTTCAATGGTGTGAAAATAATTACAAAATTACACATTAAAAATCTACAAGATTAATGTGCATTTCATATAGGGAAAATAATTGGCTTTATGTATTCTTTAATTACAAAGAGAATATTTTCTGGTTTTGATTTCTAGCTGTTTTGCATAGATAAAACTATTTATTTTTTGTATATTTATTCTATATCTGGCCATATAACCTTATTCTCATATTAATTTTAATGGTACAATAATATCATAAAAGGAATATTTTATCTGTCCTATTCCTATGTTTACATGGTATATTCCTTTGTCTTAAAAGCTTGATCTTATTCCTATTTAGAGTTTTTATTAGAAATGACTGCAAAATTCTGTCAAATGTCTTTTTAGTGTCTCAGGTTATAATCTACTGAGCCACTAAAATACTTTTATTTGTTTCCTGATAATAGACTATCATTATATTCCTTAAAAAGTCTTATTTTGTTATACATATGCTGAACTTTTGCTATACTGCTGGATGATACTTTCTGTATTTTATGTAGGGTTTTTTTTTTTTGCATTTAAATTCAGAAATGAGATCGAACTATCACTGTCCTTTTTCTAAAGTTATTTTATTTTTTTATTATTATTATTATTTTTTGCAGTACGCAGGCCTCTCACTGTTGTGGCCTCTCCCGTTGCGGAGCACAGGCTCCAGGCGCGCAGGCTCAGTGGCCACGGCTCACGGGCCCAGCTGCGCCGGAGTATGTGGGATCTTCCCGGACTGGGGCACGAACCCGCGTCCCCTGCATTGGCAGGCAGATTTTTAACCACTGCGCCACCAGGGAAGCCCTTTAAAGTTATTTTAAAGTATCTTGAATTTTTAATATTAAAGTTATGATTCTTCAAGAATTATTGAGGAGCTGTTAATCTTTTTCTATGGTTGAAACAGAAATTTAAATGACAATGCAATTATCAGTTCTTTAAATATGTGATAATACTCAGCTAGGTATCCATCTGTTCTGGTGCTTTTTGATAATAGATCTTTAAACAGCTTTCCAATATTTATATGGCTTATTCCAGTTCTCCACTTCTTCTTAGATAAATTTTGGTTATTTCAATCTTTCTGGGAAGTTATTCCCTTCCTCTAGGTTTTCATGTTTCATAGGTATAGATTTGCAGGTAATATTCTACTATACTTCTTTTAATCTCTCTTGTTCCTAGAGTTCTTTCTGCTTTTCCTTTCATAATCTTATGTATACTTTCTCTATATATTTTCCATAATTTGTGCCCTGAAGAATTTATATTGGCCATTTCAAAGAAGAATCAAATTTTGAATTAATTTAACCCTTTTAACTTTTGTATTCTACTTTAGTGATTCCAGTTTTTATTGTTATTAAACTCTGATTTCCTATTTTCTTTTGATGTTCTTTTTCTAAATTTTTTAAGATGAGTACTTAGTTTATTTTTATTTAATAAAAAAGGCATTTAAAGCTAAAATTCTGTACTAAACACAGCTTTTACTGGGTATGTATATTTTGTTAAGAAGAGATCATCTTCTTCATTAACTCATATATAGTTTGTAATTCCCCTTTGCTTTTAAGAGTTATCTAAGAGTGTGTTTTAATTTTCTAACAATTTTTTTACTTTCCTAATAAAGTTGCCTAATGTAATTTTTCCATTTCCTAATAAAAGGTTAGTATCACAGAACATGGCCTATTTTTTTTTTTTTTCAGAGAAAGAAATTTTATTTTAATAGGATGAACAGAAGCTTAGTACAAACAAGAGTAACATGCTAACATGTTAAGGTGTTCCCTGGGTTACAAAATATCAACATCCCCCAAGAAAAATACAGGCTAAGAGCATCTGCATGTGGATACTGGCTGTGTGATACAGACATTGAGGCTGTCAGAGCCTCACTTGCCTCATCTGGGAGAGAGAGAAGATGGCCCAAGAAGCTCCAAGTACGTAAAGTATGAAGTGAACGTGGCCTATTAAAGATCTTTACTTTCTTGAATTCATAAAAGTTCAGGCAACTTTTTCAAGGTCTAAAATTCCTAAGATGAATCTTTTCTCACTTGAAATTGCATGATTTCCATAATGTAAACATTTTCCAAAAGGAATCTTGACTTTTCAGCATTGTAAATGATAAATATGCCACCTCATATATATTATGATACAAATGAGGAGAAGTTTTGTTTACTACTTTAAAAACTTATCAACAACAAATTCCTAATATAATTTTTCTTATGACAGTGAATGGATTTTATTGAGAACTCCTTAACTTCTGGTATTTATTTCATCCTTATCCAGCTTTATCAAAAACTGTAGGAAGGCTATAGGCATATTGTGTCACTGAATATAGCAATGAATTTTATTACATTCATAAAGAAGTTGTATGTATGTGTTTGATTCATATGGGGTCTTTGTTTAGTTTAGTTTTCTCTCTCATTTCCACCTTTTGTTTTAAATGTTGAGCATGGAGTTTATATTTAACATTTTCTTATCTCTCCTTACTTATTCATATGTCCTCCATGGGTTAACAATCACATCAGTCATTAAGATTTCATTCCAGGGGAGGGAATGGTGAATCTTGGTAACACAGCCATAATATTATGGGGAAACAGTATCTAGAAAACCCTGTCATAAAAGTCACAATTTTTGAGAGAATTTTTTTTTAATTTTTAAATCAGTGTAGTAAAACTAGGAAGAAAAGTAAACCATTTAGATATTGGAAGATGTTGGTAGAATGTTAAGACTAGTTATAGTGCTAAGTTACTGTGTGAAATTCAACAAGACTTTTAAGTATTCTACTGTAATATGTGAACAAATATGAATTAGACAGTTATCTGTCTATTTTTAATAAATATTTTTAATGCATTACCTTTATCTGACAAAAGAATTCTAAATAATTGGACTGAAAGATATATGGAAAAAGACTACAATCTTTAATTGTAATCTTAGATTGCTGTACTTTAGATAAGTCAAATACAAGAGCAAAAGTATAAAGGTATGAAAAGTTTAAGAAATAAAAGACAGTTTACGTGTAATGTTGTGCTCGCCCATGCTGCATTCACTCATATTCTTCTCACTGACTTAAACAGTATTGGTGTATGGCTAGTATTAGCCTAATAATATAACCATCTCAAAAAGAAAAATGGAGACTACATTTAATCATCGCACCAGGCACTATGTTCTAATTATTGTTTCATTTCTTCCATATGATAAGGGTTAAATATATTGACATGTAATCTGAAGTGAAAATTCCAAAGCTAGGAAAAGGCAATCTGCTTTTATAACTCAGCTGACAGAACCACATTTCAGAGCGGACCGACTCCAAAATATCTCCTAAACCAGTCTTTTTCAAGCTATCTATGATGAAAGGCCATATATTTGTTATTGCAAAAGTTCACAAACCAAAGCTTTTGTAAAATACAACAAAATAAATAATTCAAAAGAAATTTAAAGATAAAATAACAAGCCTAAATTTTATCATTAGATTCAACAGACATAAAATTACTCTATAAAACTGTCATAAATTTTTCAAAGCACTTACTCTCAATTTCTGTGCTTACTGCTGACCAATAACAAATAATTCATGGATCAGCCTTAGTCCACAGACCACAATCTCAGTAGTCAACACACTCCCAAATCTAAGAGTCTATCAGTATTAGGTGTTTCCTGAAGAAATTTGTATAGCACTAACAAGAATCGTGACCAAATGGAAAATGGGCATAAACCTAATGAAATGTTTCAACAGTTACAAACAAACATGTCTACTTCCTAATCCTTAGAACTTGTGAATGTGTTACCTTAAATGGCAAAAGGGACTCTACAGACGTGATAAAGGTTAAAGATCTCAAGATGGAAAGATGATTTTAGAATATCTGGCCCCAATATAACCACAGGGTTTCTTATAAAAGAGGCAGGAGGAGATGTGATGGTAGATGCTGAAGTCAGTGGGAGGGGTTCGAAGGTGCTATGCTGCTGGCTTTAATGATGGATGAAAATACCATAACCAAGGATATAGGTGCACTCTGGACACTAAAAACGGGAAGGAACTTCCTCCTTAAGGAGAACGGCCCAACCAACACCTTAATTTTAGGACCTCTGACCCCTAGAATTTTATGATAATAAATGGGCGTTGTTTTAAGCTACTAAGATTGTGGTAATTTGTTATAGTAGGAATTGGAAACATATAGACATAAAGATTTTGGCTCTGGGAAGTAGGGTGCTGCTATAACAAATACCTGAAAATGTGGAAATGGTTTTGGAATTGCCAGTGGGCAGAGGCTGGAAAAATTTTGAGGAGCATGATAGACAAAGCCTAGATTACCTTGAATGGACAGTAAAAATATGGATGTTAAAAGCCCTGCTGGTGAGGGCTCAGAAGGAAATGAGGAACTTGTTATTGGAAGGCGGAGGAAAAAGAATATTTGTTATAGAGTGGCAGAAAGCTTAGCTGAATTACACCCTATAATTACATAGAAATCAGAATTATAAGTGATGAACTTGGATATTTAGCTGAGGAGATTTCCAAGCAAAGTGCTGAATGGAGTGGCCTGGTTTCCTCTTCTTGCTTATAGCAAAGTGTCAGAGGAAAGAAACAAATTGAGTTAAGAATTATTAAGCTAAAAGGAACCAGGACCCAATGATTTGGAAACTTCTTGACCTATGCAGATTGCAAGAGATGCTAAAATTAGAGGTCTCACTTTCAGGAAAGTGTGGCTCTGGAGAAAAAGTCAATCGTGTGTCTGGACAACCTTTGCCTAGTACCTTGGAAGGATTAAAACCTCAGAATGTTCATTCACGGAGGGAGCTCTTGCAAAGATTAGGCATGGGATTCATAGACACCCTCAGTCATTTCCACAGAGGCCAAAAATGGAGATGAGATTATCCAGGAAAGATCTGTGAAGCAGCCTGTTTTCTAATAGAGAAAACCCCAGAGATTTACAAAAGAGAACCACAAGTTTCTCAAGAATGTTACATCAGTAGAAACACTGCCAATATGGACTAAAAAAAAAAAAAAAAACAGAGAAAGATGAAATTCAGAAAGGCTGTGTACTCTCAAAATTATACAGGCAAGAAATATCCAGGTGAAAATATGTGATATCTTTCATGAAAAAAGAATAATGATTCTTAGGGTGAAGAACCAGGCCCAGAGGGCAGAGCCTTGAGCCACAGAGGATTATTCCCAGGCTCTGAAATATAACTGAGTTTGCCTAGTTGGATTTCTAAATTGCTTGAAACTGGTAACCCATTTTTTTCTTCCACATTCTCCCTTTTTAAATGAAAATATCTGTAACTGTTAACTTATGCCTGTCCCACCAATGCATTTTGAGAGCATATAATTTGTCCTTTAATTTCACTGGTACACAGACAGAGAGAAATTTTGCTTGAGGATGGATTATAACTAGAACCTTACTCATACCTAATTTAGATGATTTACATGATGAGATTTGGAATTTTTAAGCTGATCAATTTTAGATGAGATTTTGGTCTTGAGATGATACTATAAAGAGTTGAGACTTTTGAGGATCTGGGATTTGGTGAATGTGTTTTGCTTGGGAAGGATGTGAATTTGGAGCAGTGGCCAGAGGGCAGACTATGGTAAACCGAACAATGAGCCCCCACAAAGAAAACGGCAGTGTTTTATTCCCTGGAAACTGAACATGCTACCTAAAATGGCAAGAGAGACTTTTCAGATGTGATTTGGTCATGGATCTTGAGATGAGAAGATTATTCTAGAGAATCTGAGTGGGCCCAATGTAATCATAAGGGTCCTTATAAGAGGGAGACAGGATAAGATATGAGGACAGGAGCAGGGGTCACAGTCAGAGAGATATTCGAAGGTGCCACATTGCTGGCTTTCGATATGGAGGAAGGGGCCAAAGAAGAGAGCAGCCGTTAGAACATGGAAAAGGCAAAGAAATAGATTTTCTGCTAGCGCCTCCAGAAGGAATGCAGCTCTGCCAGTACCCTAACGTTAGGACCTCTGACCTCTAGAACCATAAGATAATAAATTTGTGATGCTGTAAGCCACTAAGATTACAGTAATTTGCTATAGCAGCTAGAGGAAACCAGTATGTGGCCTCTATTTAACTTGACATAGTATCTCTCTACAAATATACCATTAAAATCTTGAATTTTCACATTCCATGAAATTTAGTCAATATAACAAAGAATATGCTTCACAAGACACAAAAATTAATTTTTAAAATTTAAAAATCCTAAGGATATTTTTTCTGTTAACAGTCCTCTTGTGGAAATGTGACAACATAAAAATGGAACATTTCATCATTCTGACATGATGAATTTTCCCTTGTAAACTAAAGAAAAAGTAATTCAATAAATATACTTTGCTCTTACATAGTCAATATCGTTCTTCCTAACTGCATTAGCATCTGAAAGTAAGCTAGGAATGATTTATTTAGACTTTGAATCCATTACTGCAAATGAGAGTCCCCTTCACCAAAACCCCCTCTTTAATTACCTCATCTACTTAATTTCAAAAATCATACGAAGAGTTTTTTAAAAAGCACTCCAAATCTTATTGGGCAGAAAGAAAAAAAGAAAAACTGTCCACAGTTCAAGCAGGAATACATATTCAGTAACTAGCATTATGGCATGATTTATTCACGTTTAAGGATTTCTAAATTCTTTGGAAAGTCATGATACAATTCCAACAGAAATATACACATGTAACAAAGTATTTCAAAGCACCTCTTACCTGTGTAACAAGTGGCTCCAAAAGTCTCTCCACTGTTAGAGTTCGGATTTCCAAACTTTTGGGGTCCCATTTTAATATGATAGGTGAAGTTGCCGAAGTCATGCTCCCTACAGAAACACACATTATCCATTAGAAATAATGATCACAGAACTAATCTGTTACCTTGTGGGTTCAAAATGAATAAGTCACCAAAACTTAGAGCATACTTGAAAATTATCTGTCTGGTCCGACCTTATAAAGTTAGAGATGGGGAAATCAGAAGCAGAACTATGTGAGGTAGTGATGTTGGGTTCAGACTGAAAATGGATATTTCCTGAGGGCACCTGTATGTAGTGGACAAACTCTTGGTGCCCAATTGACACTGAAATATTTCACTCACTCAGTGTCTAGTACACATATCCACCTGCGATATGCTGGGAAAGACTTGACCTTGCCCTCGAGTAGCTGATAGCTTCAGTGCAGAGGTCGGCCACAATTATGCCTCAATGTGACCTGTTCTGTGACCAAGGAATACAGAGAGGGCCACAGGAGAACTGAGGAAAGGACACCAAAGTCAGTCTGGGGAGATCAGCAAAGACTTTCAGGAAGCACAGTAAACCCATCACGACCACTGGATGAGGGACCCTAGGTCCTAAGGAAAGGCTTCTTTGTGTTTTTTTCACATCATAATTGACCACTGAGGAGACTATGCTCCCTTGGAGAGCTGAGTTTCTTTCTCTTAATCAGGAAAGTTATCTTGCAAAATGAGTGGCAGCGATTCTGAAAATTAGCTTGCTGCTATTTACATGCTCTCTGATTACTCACTGCATTTACACTCTTGCCCCATAAAGTGAGCGTCTGATAAGGTTATTTATTGCATTCTAGCACAATCCTCTCCTACCCAAGAACCACGGGTGTGCAGGTAGCAACCTCACACATATCAGGCACACGATATGGTCCTGGACTCAATAGAGTAAATTAGACATTCTGCCAGGGGCGTGTTTCTCACTGAGAAATTGACTGCTCTTTACTGAATATATTTTGACAACTACCCACAGGACAAGGAACCTTAGATGGTACAAACTGAATCTGAATCACTTGCTTTGATACCGTCATAAATCAAACTGTTCATAGCTGTTCTCTTCTTTTGAATCAATGTCCCCACTCAATTCTACTCTTATAAATCAATATAGATGATTGTTTCTATTAGAATTAATACTAAAAATAAGGTCTATCACAATAGACACATGTCTCTTTACTGATCTGCTAAAGCTAGTCCTTTTGCAAACATTCCCAACAAATTTGCTTCAGGAAAAGAAAAAAAAAGGCAAAGACACAGTGTGCTGGTATTTTACCTCTCTCTAAATGCCATATTTTAAATAAACTGAGTACAGCAATCCACCCATATAGACCGATTTAGATTTGGGTTCCTTCACAACAACAATAGTTGGCACGGATATGCTGCCTGTACTCCAAAAACCTAAAAGCACTTTACACATTTCCCATTCACACTACCAACTGCCACATAGCAGCTCTGACATGCCCAGAATTCTGCTGCTGCAGCACACCTTCCTGTGCTGTAGAAGGACGAAAACACCAGATGCTTTCTATCCACACAGGATACCTTCATCCCTGCCAAAGCCAGTCCTACCTAAGTAACCCAGTACTTAGGACACATGATTGCAAGTTTCTGAGAAGTTCCCTGAAAACGTCTTTCCAGCTCTGGTGGAATTATGAGTGTCATAATAACGATGATGCACACAGAGGTCCTGTAGGAAAAGATAACTAGTAGTGGAGTAGTGAAGTCATTTTAAGACCATAGTGAAAGGCACTGAGTGGGACTGTGCAGAGAATCACCACTATTACACGGGCACACTTGTGCACCTAAGCTGGTAGACCAAGGAAGGCACACAACATCTTTATGCATGTTCCAATATATTACTGTAAAGAAATGGCACTCAAAAAATGCTGAAGTGAGAAACAAAAATGCTGGGGCACTCACATTAGAGACCCTAATCTAGCATGCATAAAGCAAAAATGGGAGATATTGAACAAACACCTCAAGCCAACTGTGAGCCAAGAAGCAGAGTTAGACGGAGTGGAGCATTGGATCCCGAAGGTCAGAGGCCTTATAAATCTAAAACTGAAAGGACAAGAGTGACTGAGCAAATCACTGGACTTAAATTTATTACTTTGGGGAGCAATCTTTCAGCCACTTCTTTTGACACAGGTAAAATTCAAGTGCACAAGGCAAGGAAAGGCTAAATGCTATTAATCTGTTGAAGGGGAAAACCTAGTCATAGAAACCACACATTCCTCTGTGTGAAACAAGCAAATCAACTCAAATAAGAAGGCAAGAGGACAAATGAAGTGTGTAGTCACATACGCCAGCCTCTCATGTTCCAAAGGAACATGTCTCAAATCCATACCACGCATCCGTACAATTCATGCAGACTGTTTTGCCCACAAAAGAGATTCTTTGTAAAGAAAATATATCTTTTTATTCAATGATTAAAATTCAAAGAAAAAAATTACATATTCTACTTGCTTTGGTTAGGGAAACTTAGACTATTGACTAGACACAAAGAGTGAAAAACAGTGGTTGTCAAAAACAAAAGACAACAGGGTTGTCCTCGTCCATACATCGCAATTTTACAAGCCCAAGAACAAGCTCTTAGCAATTTACTTAATCTCTGAGAAAATATTCTCCTTGAAAAGTATCAAATTGCATATACATGAAAGGTGATGAAACAACCTCTATGGTAATAACTTAGATAATTTCAGACTCATTCCATGGGGGTAAGGAAGAGGCATGGGTCAAGGTGCTAGCAGCCACTCATCATCACTCATAACAAAAAAAGCAAAACCTGACAAAGAAGACTAACAGTGTAAAACAAGCTCCCTTATGAGCAGCCAAGGGTCACGTGCTTTGCTAATTTAGACAGTGTCCTGATAAACAGAAAATCTCTCAAGGTACCTATCCCAAGGAGTGCCTTCAAATGACAAATATGTTAATGCAATGCATAATTCACTGCAGAAATTCCCCATTGCCAGATGTTCCTGGAAAAAACGTCTTTGAACCCTCTGCCTCAACCTTCTGAGTTCTCACCGTTCTTTCTACTGTTCTTTTGCAAAACAATGGTCCAGGATGCTTTTTAGTTGCCCAGGAGGCCACCCAAACTTGCCTTCCCTCCAAAGGACTGCAGCCTCAGGTTCCCTTCATGAATTTCTCTCTTTACCAATCCTGAGCACTACTGCCAACAAACTCTGTGAGGCTTTCTTGGAAGACAAGGCTAGCTTTGGTTGATAGGCAAATTCATGAGAAGTTAATGACTAATAGTGGGTTTATTCACCTACCTCCATATGTATGATATCGAGTCAGCTACTTAACCTAAGCTTCAGTTTCATCACTTGTAAAACAAAAATGGTAATAACCTTATATAATTTATGAATTTGTCCTGAAAATTAATGAAATAATTGCATATGCAAATAGTGATAGTTTTACTTCTTTGCCATGGTGTCTGTATGATTATCACCCTAGCCAGTTCAACACATCGATTGGAGTGGGGACCCATGGAGACCCTGCAAGGCAAGATGTTTTAAAACAAAGCTTTGTTGAAAAAGTGAGATATGAAAAAGAGAGAATTTTCCAAGTTTCTTCAGCATTTCAAGAATCAAGCCTGGAAACACTGAATCATACTGCTTCTTCCATAAGTAGTAAGAACACTGGCTAATGATCTGACATTATTATTATCTCCCATTTACAGATGGGGAAACTGAGACATAGAACAGTTCAGAGAGTTACCCAAGGTCACAAAATGTGAACCTAAACTGCCTGGCTTTAGGGTCTGTGCTCATAAGCACTATGCTTACTGCTTCTAAAGAAGAAGCCCTAGGCTTAGGTCTATGCCAGCATCACCATGGTACTTCTGAACCATGGGAAAAAAGCAGAGATAGGGACAGGAATGGAAAAACCAGGAGCCACCCCCTTCTGGAGAATGAGGGAGGGAGGGGCTGAGGAGGGACACAAAGGACAGGTGCCCTGCTGCACAGGTGGAGCCCATGGGAAATGCAGCTTCACTTCCTGGTGAGGCAGGGCAGGTCCTCAGTTCAGTTTCCCCTAGTCACCTTTGGTCCCTGGGCAAGAATGGGATGCTGGTGGTGGGGCTGGGTCACCTGGTGAGCAACACAGCACCCTGGCAAAGCCAAAAGAAAGACCCTGTGATGAGTTTCGCCAAGTAAACAGAATTTTGGTCCCCATGACCTTGGATCCCTTGTGAATATGTTACATTTCATCGTAAAGGAGATTTTGCAGATATAATTAAGGTTACTAATCACTGGACCTGAAAATAGGTAGATGACCCTGGATTATCTATGTGGGCCCAATGTAAAGCTGAGCCCTTAAAAACAGCTTTCTCCTGGCTGTGGGTAGAAGAGGCAGTCATACAGATGCAGCAGACAAGGACATCAGGCAGGGCAGAAGAGGAAGGCAGAGGGATTCAAAGTGTGAAAAGGGCTCAACCCACCACTGCTAGATGGGGCTATATGGAAAGCGTGAAAGAAATGTGGGTAGATTCTGCAAGCTAAGAGAGGGCCCTGGCTGACCGCCAACAAGGAAACAAGGACCTCCGTTCTACCATCACTGGGGGCTGAATTCGGCCAAAACCCTGAATGAGGTTGGAAGTGGATTCTTCTCTGGTGCCTTCAGTAAGGAACTCGGCCCTATTAACACCTTGGTTTCAGCCTTGTAAGATGCTAAGCAGAGGACTCAGACCAAGTCCACCTGGGCTTGTGACCTGCAGAGAGTACAAGATAAGAAATCTGTGCTAAAAAATAAATAAATAAATAAATAATAGAAAAAAAAGAAATCTGTGCTGTTTTCAGCTGCCAAGTTTGTGGTCAATTTTTACAGCAGCAATAGGAAACTATGACAGGTGGCTCTAGAATCTGTGTGTGTATCACAATCACCTGGAGGGCATCTTCATACACAAACCCATTCAGAGAGTTTCTGATTCATTAGGCCTGGGATGGGTCTGAGAAACTGCTTTATTTTTCTTTTCTTTTTTTTTTTTTTTTGCACTTGTAACAAGTACCCAGATGATACTACTGGTCCAGGAATCACACTTTGAGAACCACTGTTGTAATCACTGTTCACAGCCACACACGTCAGCAGGGAAGCAGTGATGAGGAAGATATGGGATAACTCTGTGGCGATCCTGGGACCAGAAGCAGTAACACTGCTATTATTACAATTATCACTGGAATCATTATTATATTTTCTGAAAGGTACTTATGCTTTTTAGGGGATCCAATGCCTTGAATCGATTCTTAACAGGGAAATGAAATGGCATACCAAAATCATTCGGGTTCTTTTAAACCACATGTGTGCCAGTCCCCAATATCCCCCAAAGTTCTGACAGTTTCCCCAGAAAATGCCTTTTCTACTGAGAATCACTGCCATAGTAGTGATCCCTGTGAAGAATGTAAAGTAACGGGGAGAGAGTCACATCCCTCAGTTCACCAAAAGCAGAAATGAAGGTCAAGGTATAATCGCTTAATAGAGAATAAATGTTTCCAAAGAAAATGTATTCCTAAGTAATTTGAAGTTATTTGAGGGCTACAAAAATGTTATCTAAAATACAATAGCAGTTCTCATTTTCTGTTGTTAATAAAGGAAGGTACCTCTAATATTCAGGCCCCCTATTGTAAGAGGGGCTTTTTTCTATAGTTGAGAAGAGTATGTGTGTATATGCATCACAGGCAGGAGTAGAAGTTGAGAAACAAAAACAGAGAAGGAGGCACTTGATTATACTTCAAACACCCCTAGAGAGTAAATCTAAATGGATGGTGAGGGGTATTCAGCACTCTTCCTGGTAGTACCCTGGGTATGGAAATGGCCTAATCAAGTAGCTTAACTATGGGAAAGTCCTGCTTCTCATTTTCCACCATTAGCTTTGCTCAATTTCAGCTCATTTTCTCTTCCTCTGACTCTAAGGAGGCAGCGTGTCGCCCATCACTGTCCTCTACGTGATAACCATTCAAAGCCCTTGCTCAGTGAACTGACAGTTGACCCAAGATGCAAGTTGCTGCTGCAATTAGAAGATTCATCACCATTTTTAACCAAAATTGAAGTGATGTGTAATTTCCAACTGTTCTTTGCTATTTGCAGTGGAAGGGGGTGGGGCAGTTAACTCTAACACTACCCTCAAGTACTGCAATATCTTCAAGACTTCTAGTTATGGTAAACCCGTACCTTTTAACGAAACACAGAAAGAAACACTGCTGAGCAAAAACATCATTCTAATAATTTTAAAAGGTTGTAATAACACTTCACATCTAAGCATAAATGCCTACTAAAGAATACCTTAATATTTTTAAACACATATTAAATAGGTATTAAACTATTAAATCCTCTTCAGAGCCTCTTTTTGCTTCTACCCAGATAAACAAAATGTCACCAAAAAGGAATATATGAAGAAAGCTCCACAGCCTGAATGCCGTCAGGATGACAAGTTTAGACTAATAGTATATAGCCTAGAGCTTGCTGATTAAAAAAGAAATAACCATGTCCATATCTCACTGAAATAAGTTTTTATACTTAAAATAGCATACATATAAAATTTAAAACTATGTTCCAACTTAATAGAAATTTACTACTCCTGGTGTATACTAATAGAAAGCCAGTAATTTGAAATTCAAAATGAAAACTAGTATCTGTCATATTCATTCCCTTGCTTTTCACTACATTCATAGTTTCATCATTTAAATTCATTTTGGAGCATAAACAGGCTCAGTCTACTCCTAAATTATGGCTTGTTTTCCATTCAGATGTGAACATATGTGTTATCTAGATAAACAGTGTTGAATCTATATGCTGTTAGGTTTCTGAAGTCCCAACCAGCACTCTGTTTTTTCTAAACAAAATATATCTGACCAAAGGTTAACACTGTTCTACCTATTATCCTTCAGCAGCATTGCAATTCTGACTTAGGCAATAGATTCCAAAAACTGAAAATAAGAACCGTTAATATTTCAGACAACATATTTTTAGAAATTATCTTTATAATCCAAAAGTAACTTCAAATTATTTAATAGGAACATATTATTTAATTGGCAATTAACTTATTCTATGTCCTTCTAACCTCCTGTAAATTAGAATTCCATATGAAATGATTATATAACTTTAATCTTCATAAAAATCTCAACGGGCTTCCCTGGTGGCGCAATGGTTAAAAATCTGCCTGCCAATGCAGGGGACGCGGGTTCGTGCCCCAGTCCGGGAAGATCCCACATACCCCGGCGCGGCTGGGCCCGTGAGCCATGGCCGCTGAGCCTGTGCGTCCGAAGCCTGTGCTCCGCAACGGGAGAGACCACAACAGTGAGAGGCCCGCGTACCACAAAAAAAAAAAAAAAAAAAAAAAAAATCTCAACATTTCATATTCGGATTACAGCAAAATAACCATACACTGCTCTCCTTATCTTTCATCTTGCTATATAATTCCACCCAAACTAATTTAGGGAAACATTCGTTTTCTAGAACAAAGTAACAGCTTAACTCTCTTCTCCAACAAGTCCTAAGTCTTTGTTACAAGGCTGTCATTTCACTTTCTGACCATGGTCTACTGGATCTTTTTTCTTTAACATAAGTCTTCTGCTCTAATCAGGTTTGGACCACATTATAATGTAGGGTTCATGCCACTTCCCAAAATCCCCATCTGGAACATATTCCTTGTCATCCTCCAAAATCCAGACACCGATTTCACATTGTGTCTTCTCCATAAACCCTAAATTGCTACTGGATTTACAGTCAGTAACAGAAGACCTTACTTTTTTCGTAACTGGCTCATTGTTAAGAAATTGACATTAGTTTTACATGACCCACTAGATTTTAAACTCATTAGGGCACAAATCAAGTTTTTGACCTCTTGTCTATCACATGTACAATAGGGAATTACATCCTTCATAAATGTTTGCTTAAGTATACATATATAAGATGTCCCAAATACCTATCTAATCTTTTTCAAATATCAATTTTTTATCTTTTTTCTTTTTTTTTTTTTTGCGGTACACGGGCCTCTCACCGCTGCGGCCTCTCCCACTGTGGAGTGCAGGCTCCGGACATGCAGGCCCAGTGGCCATGGCCCACGGGCCCAGCCGCTCCGCAGCACGTGGGATTCTCCCGGACCCGGGCACGAACCTGTGCCCCCAGCATCTGCAGGCGGACTCCCAACAACTGTGTCACCAGGGAAGCCCAATTTTTTATCTTTTCAATAGTAGAGTCTATTTCCTAGGAAGTAATAATTTTATAAATATCTTTTGGACATATTTTTAGATATAGGTCAGTACTTCTTAGAGACCTAAAACAAGTGATATCTTGGAATGGTTTAGACAATATAAATTTATACAGTTTATTTATAAACTATGTTACACTTACATTTATGTTTAAATTTATATTTGGGTTTCTTTTTATTTACATATTTTTAAAAAATACACAGTTTCACTATTTATTTTAACGGGATCACTAGTTTTTATTTATTTTGCTTTAAACCTGAGTGTCATTTTGTTCAGGAAAAAGTAACCTGAGGGCTTCCTTCAGCAAAGTAGTGAGGTCTGCCTTGGTATTTGATTCTCTGCTGAGATCCACGTGGTGAACTCTTTGTGAAGGATTGTACAGGCTCTGCAATTTGGCCCACAATAGCCCTTAGGAAATCTTCCTTCTCCTCATTGACCCAAATTGCCTTTTGTCCCCAAGGCCCCATGACTTTTCATTTCTCTGAATGCCATCAGTATTACATCTAATCAGAATAGCTGCCACATATTTAATTTGAATACAGACTGCCTTGTGCTGCTCTCTATATGCTTTAGATAAATTTTGTCCTCTCAAATACACTCAGGGACAGGGACTCTGCCCCCTTTACAATGATTAGGACAGTACTGAACATTTAGTAAAAATGTTATGAGTACTTGTGGACTTGAATCTTTGCCAAGTTCAAGTCTCACAGTCAGACACACACACAAGCACACACAAAATGACTCTAGTTAAAATACAATACCAGTGTTCTTATGGAAAAAGGAGATTTTCAACTCAGAATGCACCACTTTAGATACCACTTACCTGAAAAACGAAAGTGGTTTTCCTCCCTCAGAGTGCCTTCCATATTCTAGCAGAAAAGCCAAATCCCATATGCTCCAATTCTCCCTTCCTTCATCCACTTATCCATCCATTCACTCATTCACAGCAAATGTACTAACCAGCCAATGTGAGCAAGGCCCAGGCAAATGCTGTGGGAAACATCAAGGTGTATCAGACTTGTTAATGCTGATTGGTGAGATGAGACTGGCAAGAACCATTCACCGAGCAAGGAGTGTTCAGAGAGTGAGCTTGGCTGAGAATGGACACCTCTAGGGCCAGTATCCTTCCATTTCACCAGGGCACTTAAATCAGGTGGTAGGTAACCAGCATCTCTGAACTTTGCATGCCCTGGTGGAGCGATATTGAGTAGTTTGTGCAACAGAATAATGGGGAAATACTGAACGCCCTTTTGAACTGCTGCCAGAAAAATGCCAAAAACAAAAGTGGGCAAGAGTATGAAAAAGCATTCAAGTAACCCCAGGATGGAGATTCAAGAAGACAAACTAATCAGAATATTAAGACATGATATAAAGAAATAAATACAGATATTTAAGTAACAGCTATTTTAAATTGTTCAGTGATTATAACAATAATTAGTACTTAAGGATTTGTATTTTTAAAGCAAGCTCCGGTGTGTTATTTTATTTTTTGTTTGTTTGTTTGTTTGTTTTGCGGTACGCGGGCCTCTCACTGTTGTGGCCTCTCCCATTGCAGAGCACAGCTCCGGACGCGCAGGCTCAGTGGCCATGGCTCACGGGCCCAGCCGCTCCGCGGCATGTGGGACCCTCCCGGACCAGGGCACGAACCCACGTCCCCTTCATCGGCAGGCAGATTCTCAACCACTGCGCCACCAGGGAAGCCCTATTATATTTTATTTTAAAAGTCAAAGTTAAGTCCATTGATGTGCTGGTGAGTTAATAAGGAATTAAGTTGCAGTAACTCAAATGATTTAAGCCTAATACCGCTGCCTCTTTCAGTTTCCCATTTTAAAGTGGCTTATTCACC
The DNA here is from genome assembly GCF_005190385.1 of Monodon monoceros. Taxonomy (NCBI): domain Eukaryota; kingdom Metazoa; phylum Chordata; class Mammalia; order Artiodactyla; family Monodontidae; genus Monodon; species Monodon monoceros. Next base: position 19,794,603 of record NW_021703775.1, read on the forward strand.
CATCAGGTACTGCTGTGCATCTGTGGCAGCTTAGTAAAATGGGAGATAATTCACCTGCATTGTGTTATCCTTGCCCCATTCAATTGAATTACTAGACTTGAGAGGTCATAACACATTATAGCAATTATATTTGCTTAGAAGTCTTTTGTAGTGAAGATTGATATTTCAGTACCAGTGGTACTCAGCATATATGCCTGCTGGTAAATTACCTTATTAAGCTTGTTGTTATAGAAAATCATATGTGAAAAGAGAAACAATAACCCAGGTTTCCTTCTGGTCATCTGTGGCATTAAATTTTGTGCTTATGAGACAAAAAGTACCTCATGTGATATGCTTTTGTAAATACAAAAATAAAATGTACCATGGCATTTAGGAAATGAAAATGGGCTGTTGAGTCTGTACATTTCAAAGTAGTAGTCCTTTCCATTTAGTTCATGATATTTACATTTCACAGCAACAAAGATTTCTCTGAACCTGGCCCAAGATTTCTCCTGGTCATGGGCCAAAGTTTATAATCATTAAGAGTTTCATGTTTCTATCAGCAAATCCTGGTGTACAGGAGTTAAAGGGAGCCCTTGATCACTGAGAGTGACAAGATGTGTACAACAAAGTAATGTATGAAGACACTAGTATGTGGTGAACACTCACATATATTATTACCTTACGATATCTTCTATTTGCCCTGAGGTCAATACAATAGTATCCCAGTTTTATAAGATAAGAGAACTAAAGCACAAGAATGTTGTTATTTTCCCAAAGTTGATGGAATTCAACCAAGATTTGTTTCAAATCTGTTTTCCCCACCATACAATGCAAACTTCCCTAGGTTAAATACTTTACTTCACAGGGGGCAGACAAGCTAACAAAGTACACAGCTTCAAGTAGCTTCACAGAAATATGTAGATAATAAATCTTAATAGGTTATTTAAGGTAACTAAAGCATTTGGGGACCATTTCTGACCTTACATTTTGTCAGAGAAGACTAGACCTTTCTAACATACATCTCTTGGCATTGTTCTCAGGATACAAGTGAATAGATAATGCATCTTATACAATATGGCAGTTTTTTATTTCTTGCAAGTTCAAAAAGACTTCATCAAATAACTGACTACTTATGGGTACCAGCCATCTTCATTCTGAGGTGACCAGAATCACCTCAGGTAAGTCATCCATAAACTTATCAGCATATTTTCCCACTCTCTTCTCCTTCCCTGTTGCCTTCTTGGAAGATAGGTTTGGTCCCTCTTTTCTACACCCCTTCCCTTCCTGCCTCCTGAGGCCTCGATTCCATCAATCACAACCTCTACTTTGTATCTTCAATTCATCCCTGATTGCTGGCTCCTTCTAGTCAGTGGGAAGTCCTTGTCCAAGTAAAAACTGAAAATACAAAAGAAAAAAAAAGAAACTCCATCCTACTCCTTTCTTGACATCTTCTACTTCCCTTTCCCTTCACAGCCTGGTTTCTTGAGAGGGCGGTCTACAATGTTTGTTCCATTTCCTCACTGCCTACCCATTCCCCATCCCACACAATCTGGCTCCTACCCTCACCGTTCCACTGAAATTAGCCTGGCAAAGTTACAAATGATCTCCTAGTTGCTTAATTCAATGGACGCTGTGTGCTTTCCCAGCTTATATACTAAAATTGGAAAGATGTGGAGAAGATTATCATGGTCTTTGGACAAGGATGACAAGCAAATTCATGCAGTGTCTCATATTTTTATAGTAGGAGCTCATTTTGTTATATATAGACATATATCTAGATAGAGAATATATTTACATATAGGAAAAAATCTAGAAAGACATACATCACAATTTTAGCAATAGTTCTGTTGGGTGATGGGATTTATGGCAGTTCCTAAATTATACATAATTATGTATATTTCCACTAAATATATGTATTTTCACTATATGTATATCTATCCATATATATTCAACTTACATAATGGTTACATATACCTTGTCTAAATAAAGATAAATCTATCACCTCGAAATATCCAGTGGCCCCTTTTCAGTTCTTATCTTACTTGACCTCTGAGCAGTATTTGACAATATTAATATTGTACTCTTTCCTTGGCTTCAAGGACACCACTCTCTCCTGGTCACCACTCTCTCCTGGTCTTCCTCTACCCTCTTGGCAACCTGTTCTTAGTCTTTCCATGCTCTACACGCAGCCTCTGGGGGGTCTCATTCATGTCTGTAGTTCACATTATGTTGAAAGCTCCCAAATCTATTTCTCTAGCTCAGGGCTCCTGCTCGGGTTTCAGCCTCTTATAAGCAATTATTTATTAATACTAGTTTTCCAAACACTTCAAAGTCAACATGCTTAAAAGTGAACTCATCAATTTCCCCCCAAACTGGTCCAATTGCTATGTCATATGTCAATGAATAGAACCACTCACTATCCATCAAGCCCTGTGAGAAAGCTAGGAGTCATTTTTAATTCCTTTCCTTTTCCTTACCTCCTACATCAAAACACTCATCCGGTCAAATATATTCTACCTCTAATATTTCATAAATATCACTTTGTTTTTCTCCATCACTACTACCTTGATCAAGGCTCTCATTATTTCTTCCTTAGATTATTGAGAAGCCTCTTGACTGGTCATGTTGCCTTCAGTCTCAGCCCCTCTGATTCCTCCCCTAGTCTGCAGTGATTTTTTTTCCAAAATATAAATTACACAGGTCACTATCTATAGAAAAGCCTCTGATGGCTTCCACTGCAAAAGGATAAAGTTCCAATCATATTTACTGTCCTTCAGTATTGACTCATTGCTCAGCATTCATCCGCCTTGCATCTTAAGTTTTTATGGACTCTAGATTTAGTGAACTGCTAGTTGTTCTCCAAATATATTATATTCTCTGATACCTCTAAACCTTTGCCATGTCATTCCTTCCACAGGGAAGCTCCTTCCCCATTTTCTTCCCTTGACTTACTCTCGGTTATCCTTTGAATCTCAACTCAGGCATCATTCCTTGACCTGCTCAGACCCACTCTTGTTCCGAGAGCACATTATGCTTCCCTCTAGTGTGCCCTAAATCACACTCTATTTTAATTGTTCATTCATTTGTCTTTATCGCATTAGAATGTTGGAATCCTTGAGGACAGTACTGAGAATTTAATTTTTTTAATAAACACATAAGTAATGATTGGTATAAAAGAGGATGATGTGATGTGAGGGAGATACAAAACAAAGCCTCTTGAACAAATTTACCCACAAAACATTACTGTGTCACTCTTCAAAATCACTAAAGTAAACATAGGTGCATCTAAGGGTATTTGTTCAACCCCAATACTGACAGCTTGAAGAGCTCAAAATTCAGGAACAAGTCCAGGAAAAAAATTAGAACTTGAATTAGAGCCATCCCTACTGACAAGCATAAGGTCTTTCGAGAAGGCACTTTGCTGCAGGAATGTCATGATGTAATGCAGGGAACATAGCACAGGAAGTGGGAAACCCAGTTGGTTTTTTTTCCCCAGTTTTTACTTATATCTTTACTTTCCAGCCACCCAAATGATTCTCTTGGCAAATCACCTGCTTTACCTAAAATTATAGGGCAGCACGTTTGTGAGCCAGAAAGAACCAGATAGTCTTCTATATTCCCTTTAACACTAAAATATTCACAACATTTCAGTGAGAATGCTTTTCAACCAACTACTTTCAGTTTTTATAATACAAACCATATGACACACTAACCAGGTATGATTATCTGGGGGCTTATTGAAGATGTTCCTTAAGAACTACCAAGTAATCTTTGTTAACCAAATTTAAATACTGTCTTTCACACACTGGTATTAGGGACCTCACAACAGGAAGTATGACTCTACATTGGCTCTTCAATACTAGAGAGAGATTACCTGTAATCAATGGGTAGAACCTTGATTCAGGCTCCTCTCTCTCCTCTGACCAAAGACAGGCATGCATGAATGCTCCCTCTGACTAGATAAAAACAGAGGGAAACAAATGGCCTCAAATAGCATTGGTATAAATTATAATATAACTGATATGGAAAATACTGCACCTCACAGACATTTCCTTCCACAAATCCCTCAAAGCTTGCTGCTCTTTCTTTCAAACACAGTCTCAGTTCATTCAAATATTGTATATCCACAGCTTTGAGTTAGGGCTTGATCCTTCTCCAGCCTGAGAAAGAATCATAGTCTTTTTCCATGGCAATTACGTGGAATTCCACATGATTGGAATTTCCACTTTGCCATTTCTTAGTTTAAGTTTGGGTTTGTCACCAAATGAGATCTAACAGCAAGTCAGCTAAGGACTTCTGGGAAAGGTTTTCTTAGGGAACAGACAGACATGTTATCCTTTCCTGTGCATTACTATAACTACATGTGACTGCTGCATCCATTTGTGAAAATGAGAAGAAATAATGACCACAGCTAAGGATAACAGAGTAGAAAGAAGGAAGCCACTTGGGTCTTTTATGACAATAATACATTCAATTAGCCAAGACTGAAACTATCCTGTCTTTAGAAACGGTAGATATGTTTTCATATTATTTGCAGCCCAAAACCCTCCTAACTGACATACTACTGATTGCTTTCAAGCATTCTTTATGTTGAAATTGGCAGACTTACAATACATACAAAGGGGCTGGCAAACTATAACCCAAAGGCAAACTCTGCCCACCACCTGCTTTTGAAAATAAAGTTTTACTGGAACACAGTCACCCCTTTTCATATTGTCTACAGTTGCTTTCTGCTACAACAGAAGTGTTGAGTAGTTGTAACAGAGACTGTGTGACCCACAAACCTGAAAATATTTAGTATCTGGCTCTTTACAGAAAGAAGTTTGCCAGCCCCTATTCCATATCAGCAGATCTCAGCTCGGGGTTGTATCACCAGATAACATTTTCCAAGGGCCATTGTGGATGTTCCAATCATCATGAAGTTCTACAGGGTCAGGGTTGATTAATGTCATGCAAAGTTGAAGTCCCATGCTAAAAAGGATACCCTCACCCAAAATATCAATAGTGACCTTGTTGAGAAATACTACTCATACCTAAAATAACCCTTAATTCTATGCCATGTCTTGGGCCACATGAATATTTTTTTCACACTACACCTACCACCACAAGTGTGGTAAGTTTACCAGCTCAGGTAAATAACAAATTAGAAGTACATTGCAGAACACACTATTGATCCTCATTAGATATTTGTTGATTAATTAGAGGAAATATATGTATCGTTACTTTAGGAGATACTTTTAAAATTAAAATTTTCTGTTTTAGGGGCTCATTTAGATATAAACAGAACACTCCAAGTTCTGTTCTAAAATACAAGTTGGCTCAGCACACAATTTTTATTGAAGCATACTTTATTTTACGTTCATGAATTTTTAAGTGCTTTCTACTTTCAATTTTACAGAGTGATTGTAATTTCTTTGGAGTTCCTTTTATATTAAGCAGTATTTTATAAATAATGATAATTATTCTAATTCCTGCTTTAATAAAAAGACCTTAAAATATTTCATTGGAAGGAATTAAATTAGCCTCAGTATAGAGACCTGAGATCTGGAAGAAAAGCACATGCACCTGAAACCACTGGAACTGTTTCATAATCAAGAAATATATACCCCTAACTACACAGTCAGCTGAAAGTGAAAATTATAGGGGTATAAAAATATGTGAATTGCATTCATAAAAACAAGTCAAGGGATATAAAACAAATCTATCTTCAGTGGAATATACCACAGGTCCTAGAAATCTTAACTCACCTAAAATTGTTATTTCAATCAAGATACTGCAAAACTAATGCCTAGGAAAATCAGGCTGAGGCACTGCTTCAGTGAGACCAGAATGATGATGGAGTTAGTGGTTTAGGCATTTAGAAAATAAACAGATAGCACTCCACCTTTTCAGATTTGAGCCAATTGTTTTTTTTCTGCTTTGCAGAATATAGAAGACAATAAGAGGAAGGCATTAATGTGCTCTGAACTTCATTTGTCACAAATACTATCCCAGTTTACTACTAATTCCTTTCATGTTCTTTGAGAGTTAGGGTTTCTTGTATATTTATAGGCCAAAACCACCTAAAGATTTCCTCAGCATTCATGAAAGAAGTGCCACCAACTCCTCTCCTATCTAAAATGGCTGCACTGTATATATGAAAATGATTCACTATGAAACAACCCCCTGGTTAGACAGCAAACACTGTTAAGGTACTTCTGCCTGGGAGACATGCACTGACTCTGGGCAGTGGAAAAGTCATTTCAGCTTGGACCCCAAATATGAATAACCTTGCCTACACAAAACACACAAAAGAAGTGTAAAAAAAAGTGTAAGATATACACCTCTCGTGGGCATACAGGACATTGATCCTAACAAGCATGTAGTTGGTGGAGATAATACATGCGGGACGATACACCCACATTGGCAGAACTGGTTGAACAGACAGATAAAAGCAAAATTTAGGACTTAGCGTATCAGGCATACAGCATTATGAACACAGCATAGGAGAGAAAAGGGAACCCTCAAAACGACTGTGCTTGGAGAGAATGCTGAGAAATACACCAAAGAAACTCAGAGCTTCAGTAAAATGCAGCAGCAAAAAAAAACCTGCCATGGAACACACAAAACAGGATCCCACAACATAGGAGAAAAGAACACAGCCAGGAACAGAGCCTGCACAATGAAGCGTTTTAACCAGTTTTCAGTGACCAAGAAGTGGAAATTGTTATCCCAATATACTATCGATTATTTGTACTTTGTTACATTTATGTGTATAGTACAATGTACATAATTCTCAGTTTAGAGACAAACTCAACCATTTGCAAAGGGAAAAAAACTTTAGTTGTAGAAAGAAGTTGAAGGCTCACCCACACAGTGTTGTTTGGTATATGTACCTGGATCAGTGGCTCCTCCATCTCAGTCACAATCAAGGTTTTAATGCCCCAAAGGGGCAAAAGTTGGGTTAAGTGACACCACCTTTAAACTTTGAATCATACAAAATGATTCATAATAATTGGAAAAGAATTAGGAAATACATATAAACAAAAAGAAAGGTTTTCCCAAATTCCGCTCAACATTTTGATGTATTTCACGCCAGACTGTTTGTTTCTGTGTCTCACACTGTGTACGCTGAAAGTTCTTTAAAATTGGAAACAGCATGTACACTGTTTGAAACAACCTTCCTTGTTTGTTGTTTCTTTTACATGGTAGATTGGTTTTCAATGTTACTGTGTTTCTGTGTTTAAAAGCTACATAGTAGGCTATTTTATTTAATTTTCCGGCCCAATTCTTTGTGGTTAGACACACACAGCATCTCCCCATTGTTGTAAATGTGCCTGGGATTTAATTCACAGAGGGGACTGAGTTATGGAGAAGTCAGTGCCATTGAAAGAAGCTTTATTACAGTTACCAAGAAAAGGAGGCATGCTATATACCACAGGGCCACATGGGGAAGCACGGCAGTTTGTCAGGAGGCAGAAAGGGATGAGGGAAGAGCAGGGTCCAGAGATTTTATCATGGTTTCCAAGGGAAGAAATGGGTGACTCAGGATAGGTGAGTCTAAGTAAGTGTAGAATTGGAGAGTTTGAATAATTTCAGCAGGCTCTGAACTATAGGGGTGGTCCACAGTTGTCTGATACCTAGTCCTGGAGTGATTTAGGACAGGAGAAATATTGGCTTGGTTTGTGAGAGTTAGATAAATTAGGTGGTTGCATCTGTGGGCTTTGGATTGGTTGTTTTACACATGAAAGGCATGCTCCCAGGCAAGTTATTTACTGTCCTTATGAATCAGCCAGCCCTGGGAGGGAGGCTCTCTCTCCAGGACTAGTAAGGCACCAAGATGTTAAAACATCATAAAATACAAAAAAATATAAAACATGATTAATACAGCCATACAAACAGATACTTAGTGAGCATCTCTTCAGCAATCTCTCCTCCCTGTATCATCTGTCAAGACAGTAGTATTCAATCCACCTATATCACTGATGCCTTCATCACCTGGCACCATTCTTCTTTAACCTTTGGTATTATTCTTTTTTTTTTTTTTTTTTTTTTTTTTGCGTTACGCGGGCCTCTCACTGTTGTGGCCTCTCGCGTTGCGGACACAGGCTCCGGACGCGCAGGCTCAGCGGCCATGGCTCACGGGCCCAGCCGCTCCGTGGCATGTGGGATCTTCCCGGACCAGGGCAAGAACCCGTGTCCCCTGCATCGGCAGGCGGACTCTCAACCACTGTGCCACCAGGGAAGCCCCAGACAGCTGTTTTGAGGGCAAATTGGTACTCTACTTTTTCAATTGAAGTTTTTAATTTTCATATATTTTACCTCTGAAATTCAAATTCCAGTCATTTATTTCACTGATAAAATTTATAAAACATGATTCTCATTATGTTTATGTTCTCATAATGTTTGGGCAACTGCACTAAGGCCAATGTGGCTAGAGCACAGAGGAAGAGGGAAGGGGAAGAGATGGGACAGTTTGGAGTGTTAGATGATTTAGACACAGGACTTTGAGGGAATTTGAGAACTGGGAAGAGGACAGGTCACAGGAAGGCTCACAGGACAAGGGCAAAAATCTTGACTTTATTCTCAGTTCAAAGAGAAACCAACATGGGGTTTTTAGCAGTAGAGTGAACCCCAAAGGCAGAGTTGTTAGGTTTCTGAAAAATACGCCTGAAGGGGCACAGCTGTGAAGAGGGGGAAAAAGAACAAAGCTGCTGCCAATGAGATAAGAGAGAAAAAAATCTCTTGAAAACAATGTAAAAGGATAGGAATAATATTGTCAAGTGGAAGAAAATAAAAACAATAAAGAAGTTGGTGAAGTTGGGAGAAAGTAAGTCAGAGGTTATCTAAAAGCTATAGGAGAAAAATTCCATTGGGGAAAATATCTTAACAACAAATTAAGTGATATCCCTGGCAGAAAAGAGAAATCAGTAGGAATAATCTGTATTGGTTCCCTGGAACAAAAACTGATTCAGTCTGGACCATACTCTTTAGAGAAATGTTAATCTTTAATGCAAAAATAATAAAACTTTTATAAAGAAAAAAATTCAGTTGTTCCACAATTGACAACTTCACCAACTTCAGGCAACTTCTCTGATTTTAAATTGTTAATTTAAAATAAATATGTTTTTGAAATTGGAAAAACCTAGGTCAAAATATCAACTAAGTTCCACAAGGACCTGAAGAATGACTTAAAATCACAAATAGACTATTTTTTAAAAAATAAATCTACACTATGGAACTATACATTCAATCTATTGAGCAAAGAATTCATCATTCCATATTATAACATCCTTACTATTTGGCACAATGTCAAGGCTATTCAAGCAATATATATCCTCTCATTAAGTAGAATGTCTGTGTTAAAAAAAAAACATGTTTTTAAGACATCAAGTATCAAAAACCTTGAACAAGAAATGTTAACACTTTCAGGATGTGTAGTTAAATACTAAATTAACTATAGCTCCAAAAATAAATCATCAACTGAATGTATTTAGACAGGGAGTCACATGAAAAATTTATAAGTCATTTGAAGCACAAAAGATGAACCATCAGAATATACCAGAGTGGAATTCCATTTTGATACCAACAACAGAAAGTATGATTTAACAGAGAAGTACCATGATATAACAAGGGAGTTCAACTGTATGTTTATGGAGACAGAATTTAAACTGTGATGTAATCACAGTTAAGATATAACCAGCCAAAAATAGTGAAATTGCACTTTATCTGTTCTACCAGATTGGTCACACACCCATTGGAAATCTGCTACTAGGAGGAGGTGGCAGGCAGCTCTGTACAGGGTATTTACAGGATAATAATCATCCCACAAATTTCCCCTAAAGTTGCTGTGAGAACATGGATGTGTAGCACTATTATTATGTGTGTCAAACCCTCCTTGGCATATTTCAAACAACTCTGGGAGCTTCTATACTCCTCGAATTCATATGCTAACTTGTTTTTATGGTTTATGGCAAAACAGAAGGCCATAGCTGAAATAACTAAGAACGATAGGCTTTTAGAGTTGGAAGAAATCTGGTTTTTTGAAACAACACATTCTTCCCTTGGAAAAACCATCTGTATCTTTAGAATCAACTCTGTAACTCTTTCCTTCATGTTTAAATGGTGATCTCATAACATAGGACCAAAATACATTCCCAGAGCTACAGTATCCAGAGCTTCTGCCACAGAAGCAGTCTTGAGGAGAAAGAGTTACACAGAAGGTAAGACGCAGGGAAAGAACTTGGAAAACATGCATCTAACTACACATCTTTACCAAAATGAATCAATATTCACTACCTAAGCAAAAATATTAAGTATTTAAAATTGCTAGTTATATAATATTTCTACAAGTGTTCTGGAAATGTTTCCTACTGTAATATCTCTATCTCCCTGCCCCAATCTCAGACCCCTCCATATAGCCTACTGCACTAGCCCCAGAGCAATTTTTCTAAGCTACAATCCAATGTTGTATTTTAAAAGACAATCTAAAATCCTTCAGCTACTTGCCATCATCTCCTATCACACAAGGTTGTTCATCATCTAGCCCTGCTTTCCTGTCCACGCTGCTCTTCATGCCTCCTCCATCAGACTTTCCAGCTTCATATTCATTTTCCACACCTTTCCCATCTCAGCAGTCCACACACACACACACACACACACACACACACACACACACACACAAACCCATTTGCTATTCCTAGGACACATATGCTGACTCAAATATACAAGATTATGCAAAACCGCTCTCTGTGTGGGTCTCTCTTGCCCAGCAGACAAACTCCCACTGATCTGCCACGTCTCAACAAAAGCATGCTTTTTTCAGTCTTCTATGTTTCTTGGTTCACAAAGCATTTCTAGGCAGAGATTTGACTACTTGGCACAGCAAATTATTCTTTACTTTAATTAGGTGTTTATATGTTCTCCCCTCAAATAGGCAGAGTCTCATGCATCTTCACATCCTGGAACCAAACGCACTGCCCATTATACAGGACACTTTTAAATCAATGTGTCAATGAAATCAATAATTCAGTGCATACATGTATCTATGAACTTGAAAAATCCATTTCTATGTATTCTGATTTTACTATATATGCTTGCAAATTAGAAAATGATGCAAAATAAAACAGCTCTATTTCGTTGGAAGATGACAGCATTCCCCACTATACAGCAAATAAAAGACAATCCTTATGCCCTGGACATTTATTACATCTTACAGATACTTAAAAGAGAAAAAGAGAGGTAGAACACTGAATTCATCTTTCATTATTAGTTGTATAATAATATTGGAAGACTACTCATAACCTTAGAGTTTTAAGAAGTGTGTAATTTTTCTTTTTTAGCTTTAATTTAGATATATATATATATTTGTTTATTAAGACTTTATTTTTAGAGCAGTTAAGGGTACAACAAAATTGAGTGGGAGGTACAAAAATTTCCCACATACGCCTTGTGCCCCCATATACGTAGCACTCTCCATTATCAACATCACTCACCAGAATGCTACATTTTTTACGAACAATGAAACTACACTGACACATCGTAATAACCCAGAGTCCATGCTTTACCTTAGGGTTCACTCTTGATGTTGTATTATCTATCGGTTTGAATAAATGTATAATGACATACGTACATCATTATAAGATACAGAGTATTTCCACTACCCTAAAAACCCTCTGTGCTTGTCTATTCTTCTCCCACCTGGCCCCCCACTGCTCCTGGCAACCAAGGGTCTTCTTATTGTCTCCATAGCTTTGTCTTTTCCAGAATGTCATATACTTGCAATCATACAATAGGCAGACTTTTCAGATGAGTTTCTTTCCCTTAGCAGTACATATTTAAGATTTCTCCATGTTTTTCATGGCTTGATAGCTCACTTCTTTTCAACACTGAATAATATTCCATTGTCTGAAGGTATCCCAGCCTATTTACCTGTTAACACACTGAAGGATATCTTGGCTGCTTCCAAAACTCGGACATAATGAGGAAAGCTCCTGTAAACATCCTTGTGCAGGTTTTTTTGTGTAGATATAAGCTTTCAACTCCTCTGAGTAAGTACCAAAGGACGTGATGGCTGCATCTTATAAGAGTACGTTTAGTTTTGTACAAAACTGCCAAAACTGTTTCCCAAAGTGGCTGAACCACTTTGTATTCCCCCCAGCAGTGAATGAGCGTTCCTATTGCTCCACACCCTCACCAGCATTTGGCATTGTCACTGTTCAAAACTGTGGCCTTTTTAGTAAGTGTGCACTGGTATCTAATTTTTGTTTTAATTTGCATCTCCCTGATGACATATGCTATGCAGCATCTTTTCATACACTTATTTACTATCTGTATATCTTCTTTGATGAGGTACCTGTTAAGATCTTTGGCCTATTATTTAATTGGGTTGTTTGCTTTTTATTGTTGTGTTTTAAGGGTTCTCCGTATATTTCGGATAACTGTCTTTTATCAGATGTATCCTCTGCAAATATTTTCTCCCAGTCTGTGGCTTATCTGCTAATTCTCTTGATAATTATCTTTTGCAGAGGAGAAGTTTTTAATTTTAATGAAGCCCAGTGTATTTTTTTTCTTTCATGGATTGCGTCTTTGGTGTCATATCCAAAAAGTTATCACACACCCAAGGTCATCTAAGTTTACTCCTGCTATCTTCTAGTTTTATAGTTTTGAGTTTTATATTTAAGTCTCCAATTCATTTTGCGTTAATTTTTGTGAAGAGTATAAAATCTGTGTCTGGATTCTTTTTTTTTTTTTTTTTTTGTATGTGGATGTCCAATTTTTCTAGCACCATTTGTTGAAAAGAGCATCTCTGCTCCATTGTATTACCTTTGCTCCTTTGTCAAAGACAGGTTGACTATATTTATGGTGGTCTATTTCTGGGCTATAAATTCTGTCCCACTAATCTATTTATCCGGTCTTTCACCAATACCACAGTCTTGATTTTTGTAACTTTATAGTAAGTCTTAAAGTTGGATAGTGCCAGTGCTCCAACTTTCTTCTGCTCCTTCAAAATTGTGTTGGCTGTTCTGGGCCTTTTGCCTCTCCATACAACCTTTAGAACCAGTTTGTTGATATCCATATAATAACTTGGTATTTTGATTGGGAATGCATTGAATCTATAGACCAAGTTGGGAAGAACTGACATTTTGACAGTATTGAGTCTTCCTATCCCTGAACTTGGCATATCTCTCCATTTATTTAGTTCTTTGATTTTGTTTATCAAAGTTTTGTAGTTTTGCTTATAAAGATCTTATACATATTTTGTTAGATTTTTACCTAATTATTTAATTTGGGGAGGTACAAATGTAAATGGTACAGTGTTTTCAGTTTCAGATTTCACTTGCTCATTGTTAGTATATAGAAAAGCAAATGACTTTTGTAGATGAATGTTTTATCCTACAACCTTCCATAATCATTTATTAGTTCCAGGAGGGGGTTTTTTTGTTAATTCTTTTGCATTTTCTACATATATGATTGTCATTTGCAAACAAAAATAGCCTTACATCTTCTTATCCGATCTATTTACATGTTATTTCCTTGCCTTGCCTTATTGTATTAGCAACATTTTCCAGTATGATTTTGAAAAACAGTGGTGAGCAGGCACCACCCTTGCCTTTTATCTGATCTTAATGGGAAAGCTTCAATTTTCTCACTATTACATTTGTTGTCAACTGTAGATTTTTTTTGTAGATATTCTTTATCAAGTTGAGAAAGTTCCCCACTATTCCTAGTTTACTGAGAGTTTTATTAGCAATGGGTATTGGATTTTGCCTAATGCTTTTCTGTACCTATTGATAGGATCACGTGATATTTCTTTTTTAGTCTGTTGATGTGATGAATTACATTATTTGATCTTCAAATACTGAGTTCAACTCTGTTATTACTGATTTTACTGCCTGCTGGATCTGTCCATTTCTGAGAGAGGTGTGCTGAAGTCTCCAACTATGACAGTGGATTTATTGGATTCATCTATTTCCCCTTGTGGTTCTAGTTATTTTGCCTCATTTGATGTTCTGTATTTAGTTGCATACATGTTAATAAGTGTTATGTCTTCTTGGATAACAGACCCTTTTATCATGATATAATGCCTCTATTTAACCCTGATAACTTTCCTCCTTTTGAAGTCTCCTTTATCTGAAATTAATAAAGCTATTCCTGCTTCTTTTAATTAGTACTAGCATACTATATTTTTCTCCACCCATTTACTTTTAATCTATATGTGTTTTTATACTTAAAGTTGGTTTCATATAGACAACATAAAGTTGGGTAATGCTCTTTGATCCACTATGACAATCTCTGTCTTTCAATGGTGCATGACATTCTAATATTGTTGATATAGTTGGATCAGTATCAACCATATTCATTCACTGTTTTCTATTTGTTGCCCTTGCTCTCTGTTCCTATTTTTGTGTTCCACTCTTTTTCTGCCTTTGGTGGTTTTAATTGAGCATTTCATATGATTTCAGTTTCTCTCCTTTATTAGCATATGAGTTATACTTCTTTTTCTTGCAATTGTATTTTAATTTTTTAACCATTTTTAAAATTAAAAATTAATCCATGTTTATTGTAACTGGTGAAAAAGGAATAAATATATGAAGAAAAAGTGAATAAGTTTAGCCCAACTCATTCTATCACTGCATTCCTTAGGAAACATGGAAACTATCTCAACTGTACTCTTCCATGGTCTTTCTCAGAACACACAAACATCAACAATGTGTATATATTGATATAATTTTGTTTGCTTTTATATAAGATTACACTGTATAGAGGAAGTACTCTTCAATTTAACAATATATAATGGGCATCCCTTCAGGTCACTAAATAAAGACCTAGATAATTCTTTTTTATAACTCTATGCAGTGGACAGACTCCTCCCTCCCAGCATTCATACATTATGTAATCACTTTGCTTAAATGCAGGAAGGACCTGGCTTGCTTCTAAGCAGCAGAATACAACAATGATGATGGGATGAATGTGATTATGTGCACATGACTATGTACATAAGATTGTAAAACCTGTCTTGCTATGAGAAACACTCTCCTTTGCTGGCTTTGAAGAAGCAAGCTGCCATGTTGTGAGCTGCCCTATAGAGAGGGCCATGCATCAAGCACCTGAGGGCCACCCCTAACCACCACCCTCCACCTGGCAGCATGGAAGGAAAAATATGTTACCAACAAACATGTGAGCTTGGAATTAAATCCTTCCCCATCTGATCAGAAAGAGCTCCAAGTGACACCATGATTGTAACTTTATGAGACCTGAAACAGAGGATCCAGCTAAGCCATGGCTGGACTTCTGATCCACAGAAACTATGAGATAATAAATGTTCATGGTTTTGAACCACTATGTTTGTGGCAATATTGTTACACAGCAATAGAAAACTAATACACTGCATAATATTCTATAGTTTGGATATGCCACCGTGTATACAAACATTCTGTTGACAGACATTCTGGTTTCTAGGTTTTGCTATGATGTAATAAGCATCATTGAAGACCTTTGCTTATTTCTATGGGGTACACTCAGAAAAGATACAGCCACATCAAAAATACGTGAAAAAAATAGATAATTTTCATTTTAAAATACGTTCATGGGCTTCCCTGGTGGCGCAGTGGTTGAGAGTCCGCCTGCCGATGCAGGGGACACGGGTTCGTGCCCTGGTCCGGGAAGATCCCACAGGCCGCGGAGCGGCTGGGCCCGTGAGTCATGGCCGTTGAGCCTGCGCGTCCGGAGCCTGTGCTCTGCAACGGGAGAGGCCACAACAGTGAGGGCCCGCGTACCGCAAAAAAAAAAAAAGTTCATTATTTCTGTCAATATTACTGGTCCATTCCTCTATTCTCCTGTGCCCTAATTTATTCTAAAATCTCCTAACAGGTCCCTTTTCTCCAATCCACAATCTACAATGTATTTTTCATCCTACAGCTAGAGTGAGCTTTGTAAAATTCAAATATGATTATCTAATTTTGCTTTTTAAACCATTTTAATGGCTTCTCATCGTTCTAAGGATAAAGTTGAAACTCCTTACCACTGCTCCTATGTCTGTTAGGACTGGCCCCTAATTTATACCCTCAGACAAATATCTCACTTATATCATCAGTCAGATATCTTTACTGTAGTAGTGAAGTCATTCTATTCTCCACAACTTGAACTTGCCATGTGCAAATTTCACGAGTCCTGTGTGTATGTAGTTCTTTTTCTCAAAAATATGTGGTTTCACTTCCCCCACTCCATTCTCCACCCCTGGGCTAATGTCTAATTATGGTTTAACATCAAATTTACACATCTCTTATATGGAAAGCCTCACCTGAAGTCCCTGCTCTGGGATTGCTGTGGAATCCTGTTTCTAAGCACAAAGCACATTCTATTAAAACTGAAGATACAAGGGTCACCATAGAAGGCTCACTTGCTGTCTTGTATAAAATGCTGTTTAAAGATGTGATTGCTGAGATTAACTTTCTAGCTCACAGACCTAAAAGAGGATGTAGGCCTCATAGGAAATTTGTTTTCTCACCAATCAAAGCAGATGAAGCAGAGTTAAATGCCCTAATACATGCATGCAACTACTCCTTCCCTAATTTCCCCAAACTGAGCCAGAAAGAATAGAGAACTCATCCAACAAGCCCAGGAATCTCCAAACCTGTCAGAAGGCCAATGAGAATCTCTGAAGGTTGCAGAATATAAGCTCATTAATTAACCACCTGCAAAGGGCAGATACCTATTCTGAGCTAACCATGATTCTCAATTTATCTTCATCACAACCAAGGAAGTACCTGGAGGATTTGAGATTGCTGTCACTTTGGGACTGAGGCATGGGTGTCCACGTGGCCACTACAGTCATCAGTTTGGCTCTGATGCCGATGGTTCTTACTTCAGGCTCAAGAGTAAGAGAGCCAAACATATACAGATCCTGGTCTCCTCATGCTTCCCCTGGTTCCTTCTTGGAATGTAAACCACCAGGAAACTGGTCCTCCCCATTGCAGTGACTTTCAGACTCTTTGACACCAACCCACAGTAAGAAAAACATCTTCCATGTCCACCCAGGGCACACAAACATGTATCTGTATAGTCAGAATAAAAGTTTTACAGTACCTACTTTTTCAGATGCTCTTTTCTGTTTTATTCTATTTTTTAATCATTAATCAGGCCTCAGCATATTGATTTCACAGCCCATTAATATGGATTTACCCCTTAGTTAGAAAAACACTGGTATTTTTTAAAGAGGTGTAAGTATCTTATTTACAGTATTGAAAGCCATAATCTTCTAGTTCTCAATTACAGCAATTATCATATCACAATCTATCACTCATTCATCAAACAAATATTAATTGAGCCTCTATTATATGATCCAAAGAGTCATTTGTTGATCATCCTCTCTCCTTCTGTGTATCTCATTTTATAATATCACTCCATCAATGGTTAAACTCTAGCAATGCTGAATTTACCTTAAATTTCTTTCCTATCTTTTGATATTCTGTGCAAAACAATCACGGATTGTCTCCCCAAATATGTCAATTTGCAGACCATTGCTAACCCTTCAGGACTTTGGATTCTACCTCTCCTTTTGTGTGCCTTCCCTAACACATCAGGGAATGATTTGGCACTCCTAGTATACTCTCCATGCAGCAATATACTGGCACATACTGCCATAAGAACAGTAATTATGCTCCACTGTAATTACCTGCATAGCCAGCCCCTGAAGCACGAACAAGGGCCATCTAGATGATCCTATGGCCATCCTGGGTCAGAAATCCCTTTCCCCACCTGCCTCGCACACCCCACACAGTAATACTCCACAGAACTGCATACTTATCACCATAACTATAGTTAATTACATTTTATTCCTAGTTCCCCTTCTAGAGTATATACTGTTTGATTACAGAAAGGGTGTTCCCAGCAATTATTCTCCCAGGATCTGGTACAGAAGTCAAAGCTTAACTCAATGTTGATTTAATCAATTAATTAATGCACACCACCAAAAACATACTGGTGACTTAGCTTCTACATGCTAGTCTTGAACCAGCATCGTCTACTTGATTGAAATCCTCCCCCACATTACCTTTTATAAAATATCTTCCCAATTGTACTGTGTTCCCTGAATTGCTCTTCTTTTCACATTTTCCAATCCCTTCTGGCTCGGTTTCATCTACTTCCCTGACCTGGTAAACATTCTTCAATTTTAATTACATGCTTATTGTGATGAATTACAATTGAAGTAATTTTAGAAGGTGAGATATTTGCTAACTATAAAGGAAAAAAGCCTTATGAAATTCAAATATCTTTCCTTGCTTATTACCCAAATTTACAGCTGTTTGCATAGCTTTACCTAATGAATATAGCTATTTTCATAACCAGCTGAATCCCTAATCTCTTTCTTGTTTCTGTTTAAAACTGTCTATCCTCCCCCAGAAATCAGGAAATAACCTTTCTTTTTTTAAACTTGATTTGCCTAGAGCTTCCCTCACATTTGCTATGGAAGAAATATTAAAACATATTTTGGGAGTTCCCCTAAAAAACAGTAGAAGAAAAGAAGGAAAACAAGTAGGGGGCAGGTGAGGAGGGAGGGGAGAGAGAGAGAGAGAGAGAGAAAGAGCTCTTCCACATGGCTCAAGAATTCTTTTTTTTTTTTTTTTTTTTTTTGCGGTATGCAGGCCTCTCATTGCGGAGCACAGGCTCCAGACGCACAGGATCAGCAGCCATGGCTCACGGGCCCAGCCTCTCTGAGGCATGTGGGATCCTCCCGGACCGGGGCACGAACCCATCAGGCAGACTCTTAACCACTGCGCCACCAGGGAAGCCCTCAAGAATTCTTTCACAACTGATGAAAGTCAAATTACGGAGATACTACTAAGAATGTGCCTGAGATGATGGATTGTTCCAGGTTTTGTCAAAGCTCTAATAACCTAAATTGTAAAATTTGAAACAAAGTAAAATCACAGTGAAATTAATCTTCTAGCTCTTTCCAACTAAACTGAATTTCCTTTCCTTCCATTTATTGTAAATCATGAAAAATTTAACTTCTTGCATAAAAATGTTTATTTATGGAATATACTGTATACATTATATATTTTTTGCATACTTGTCTGAAATAGTAAAAATTAGTTACTTAAGGTTAAAGGTCTACATTCTATAATTTTAGTAATTTCCCTAACCCCATGTTGAATCTAAGAAGCCCATATAAAAGAACTTGTTAAATCTGTAATGATTATAAGACATTTTATGTCCAGAGTCATGCAAATTTCAGGCTTATGGTATTTCAAAAGGATATTCTCATCAGCATTTACTTGGAATGGAAGGAATGGATGGGTTGTGATAGGAGAGACTCTCACAAAAGCCTGGAAGCACAAAAGGCTGATTAGTCTGGCTTATCGTTTTCTGTCCTAAGTCCCTGGTAAAAACTCTTCATGGGCTACTTGCCCCTGTAGGTGTATATGCCCAAGTCTGTATGGATAACGCTAGCCAGCCTCCCAGGAAATGCAACAGTCACAATTGCACAGAAAATGGATGAGCACACATTTCTCACCATCATCAGAAAAATGTCAAGTACACACACAAAGTTCAGAACATCCTCTCTGCATTCAATAGCTAACACAGCGCTATTAGCTTTAGGACAATCAAAGGCTTTTCTCATAACAACAAAAATGAAATGCTGATAGACTATGATTCATGAACGTCTCCCTCCTACAATCACCCCTAAAAAGCTTATTTCAAAACAATAAAAACCTACTAAGATGGTTTTGCAACAATATTTATTGAACTCCAGTGTTAGTCCTAGCTCTCAGTCCATCATCGGTGAGTTACACAGTTAGTGGGCAAACAAAAAGTGACGCTATTAAGAAAGGATAATGCCTCATTAAAAATTAGTTTGCTTCTATTATTCAAATAACTGTTTTTTAGTTTATATGAGTGATAGTGAGGTATCTTCTACAGACCTGGCCACCAAAATTCTCCCTCATGTCCCTCCCCTCCCCTCCTCCCCTCTCTTACTTTTCCCCATCACCCTCCCCTTCTCTGTCCCCTTCCCCTTCCCTTTCCCCTTCCCCCCTTCCTCTTCCCCTTCCCCTTTCCCTCCCCTTCCTCTTCTTACTCTCTCTCTCTCTGGCACAGTGCGTAAAGACTGGGAAAAAGGACTCCAAGGCCACAGGGGATGGTTCAGCCATGACAGAGAAAATGTCTACATCTTTGAGTCACCCTGATAAATAGTCATCCAATTACAAATGACTGTTCTGAACTCTGCCTGCATTGAAATATACTGAAATGAGGATCCAGAGAGTGTTTATTGTGCATTTCACTTTCCCTAACTAATATACCAATTGAAAAAATAGTGTTTTCATAGCATTGTTATTTAGATAAATATGTTTTTGTTTGTTCGTTTTCTTTGCTAGGAGGGATGTTAAAAATGTCCTTTATCAAACATCCATCATAGTTTAAATGATCATGAAATAAATTCTTTCTCCTCTTAAGAGCTGTTATGTAATTTATGTATGGTGTTTTCAGAGTCTACTGCACCCAGCTTGGAAAGACTGAAACTTTCAGCAAAGAAAGGGAGTAATACACAGGAAATTCATAAACAAAGCAGGAAATTTAAGAAAATGAAATAAATTCTAGCCACTGGATCCCTAATAATTTCTTAAATACTGAGGCAGACTCATTCTTCAAATTCATATTGAACATTGGTAAAGACTGGAGAGAACTGGAAAAGACTCTCCGTTTTTAAGGAGCCTTTTTTGTTTATTTGTTTTGAGTAAAGAATATACCTTATTCAGAGTTCCTCAGTTTTTACCTAATGTCCTTTTTTCAGTTCCAGGATCCCATCGAGGATAGCACACTGCATTTCGTTGTCATATCTCCTTAGTCTTCTCTAGGCTGTGACAGCTTCTCAGATGTTCCTTGTTTTTGATGACTTTGACAGTTTTGAGGAGTACTGGTCGGGTATTTCATAGAAAGCTCCTCATTTAGGGTTTGTCTAATATTTTCTCATAATTAGACTGGGGTTATGTGTTTTGGAGAAGATGACCACGGATGTAAAGTGCCACTCATATTACATAGGCTATCAACGTGACATCACTATTTACGTTAAATTTTATCACCTGGCTGAGGTAATATTTGAAAAGTTTATCCACTGTAAAATTACTCTCCTTTTCCATACTGTAGCCTTTAGAAGGAACTATGTGCAGCCCATGCTTAAGGAGTAGAGAGTCATGCTACATAAATTATTAAAAAGTTTTCCGCATGGGAAATTTGTCTATTCTTCATCATTTGTTTATTTATTCAATCATGTACTTACATCAGAATGGCCTTATGGATATTTTACACTTCATGTTATAATACAATACTAGTTTATTTTATAGCTCCAATTGTTCCAACTTTGGCCACAGGGAGCTCTCTCAATTGGCCCCTGTGTCCCTTTCACATGTCCCCATTGTTGTGTTTTCATTTGATTTTTTTATTTTATTTTTTAACATCTTTATTGAAGTATAATTGCTTTACAATGTTGTATTATTTTCTTATATATATAACAAGGTGAATATATATATATAACAAGGTGAATCAGCTATACGTATACATCTACCCCCATATCCCCTCCCTCTGCATCTCCCTCCCACCCTGTCTATCCCACCCCTCTAGGTGGTCACAAAGAACCTAGCTGATCTCCCTGTGCCATGTGGCTGCTTCCCACTAGCTATCTATTTTACGTTTGGTACTCTCACTTGGTCCCAGCTTACCCTTCCCCCTCCCCATGTCCTCAAGTCATTCTCTACATCTGCGTCTTTATTCCTGTCCTGCTACTAGGCTCATAAGAACCTTTTTTTTTTTAGATTCCATATATATGTGTTAGCATATGGTTTTTATTTATCTCTTTCTGACTTACTTCGCTCTGCATGACAGACTCTAGGTCCATCCACCTCACTACAAATAACTCAATTTCGTTTCTTTCTATGGCTGAGTAATATTCCATTGTAAATATGTGCCACATCTTCTTTACCCATACTTCTGTCAATGGACATTTAGGTTGCTTCCACGTCCTGGCTAATGCAAATAGTACTGTAATAAACATTGTGGTACATGGCTCTTTTTGAATTATGGTTTTCTCAGGGTATATGCCCAGTAGTGGGATTGCTGGGTCATATGGTAGCTCTGTTTAGTACTTTAAGGAACCTCTATGCTGTTCTATATAGTGGCTGTATCTATTTACATTCCCACCAACAGTGCAAGAGGCTTCCCTTCTCTCCACACCCTCTCCAGTGTTATTGTTTGTAGAGTTTTCGATGATGGCCATTCTGAGCGGTGTGAGGTGATACCTCATTGTAGTTTTGATTTGCATTTCTCTAATGATTAGTGATGTTGAGCATCCTTTCATGTGTTTGTTGGCAATCTGTATATCTTCTTTGGAGAAATGTCTATTTAGGTCTTCTGCCCATTTTTGGATTGGGTTGTTTGTTGTTTTGATATTGAGCTCTATGAGCTCCTTGTATATTTTAGAGATTAGTCCTTTGTCAGTTGCTTCGTTTGCAAATATTTTCTCCCATTCTGATGGTTGTCTTTTCATCTTGTTTATGGTTTCCTTTGCTGTGCAAAAGCTTTGAAGTTTCATTAGACTGCATTTGTTTATTTTTGTCTTTACTTCCATTTCTCTAGGAGGTGGGCCAAAAAGGATCTTGCTGTGATTTATGTCAAAGAGTGTTCTTCCTATGTTTATCTCTAAGAGTTTTATAGTGTCTGGCCTTACATTTAGGTCCTTAATCCATTTTAAGTTAATTTTGGGGTATCATATTAGGAAGTGTTCTAATTTTATTCTTTTATATGTAGCTGTCCAGTTTTCCCAGCACCACTTATTGAGGAGGCTGTCTTGCCTCCTTTGGCAAAGATAGGGTGGCCATATGTATGTGGGTTTATCTCTGGGCTTTCTATCCTCTTCTATTGATCTATATTTCTGTTTTTGTGCCAGTACCATTTTGTCTTTATTACTATAGCTTTGTAGTATAGTCTGAAGTCCAGGAGCCTGATTCCTCCAGCTCTGCTTTTCGTTCTCAAGATTGCTTCAGCTATTTGGGGTCTTTAGTGTTTCCATACAAATTGTGAAATTTTTTTGTTCTAGTTCTGTGGAAAATGCCATTGGTAGTTTCATAGGGATTGCATTGAATCTGTAGATTGCTTTGGGTAGAATAGTCATTTTCACAATGTTGATTCTTCCAATCCAAGAACATGGTATATCTCTCCATCTATTTGTATCATTTTTAATTTCTTTCATCAGTGTCTTATAGTTTTCTGCATACAGGTATTTTGTCTCCTTAGGTAGGTTTATTCCTAGGTATTTTATTCTTTTTTGTTGCAATGGTAAATAGGAGTGTTTCCTTAATTTCCCTTTCAGATTTTTCATCATTCATGTATAGGAATGCAAAAGATTTCTGTGCATTAATTTTGTATCCTGCTATGTTACCAAATGCATTGATTAGCTCTAGTAGTTTTCTGGTAGCATCTTTAGGATTCTCTATGTACAGTATCATGTCATCTGCAAACAGTGATAGTTCTACTTCTTCTTTTCTAATTTGGATTCCTTTTCTTTCTTTTTCTTCTCTGACTGCTGTGGCTAAAACTTCGAAAACTATGTTGAATAATAGTGGTGAGAGTGGGCAACCTTGTCTTGTTCCTGATCTTAGAGGAAATGGTTTCAGTTTTTCACCATTGAGACCAGTGTTGGCTGTGGCTTTGCCATATATGGCCTTTACTATGTTGAGGTAAGTTCCCTCTATGCCTACTTTCTGAAGAGTTTTTTATTATAAATGGGTGTTGAATTTTGTTGAAAGCTTTTTCTGCATCCATTGAGATGATCATATGGTTTTTATCCTTCTCTTTGTTAATATGGTGTATCACATTGATTGATTTGCATATATTGAAGAATCCTTGCATTCCTGGGATACACCCCACTTGATCATGGTGTATGATCCTTTTAATGTGCTGTTGGATTCTATTTGCTAGTATTTTGTTGAGGATTTTTGCATCTATGTTCATCAGTGATATAAGCCTGTAGTTTTCTTTTTTTGTGACATCTTTGCCTGGTTTTTGTATCAGGGTGATGGAGGACTCATAGAATGAGTTTGGGAGTGTTCCTCCCTCTGCTATATTTTGGAAGAGTTTGAGAAAGACAGGTGTTAGCTCTTCTCTAAATGATTGATATAATTTGCTTGTGAAGCCATCTGGTACTGGGCTTTTGTTTGTTGGAAGATTTTTAATCACAGTTTCAATTTCAGTGCTTGTGATTGGTATGTTTATATTTCTATTTCTTCCTGTTTCAGTCTTGGAAGCTTGTGCTTTTCTAAGAATTTGTCCATTTCCTCCAGGTTGCCCATTTTATTGGCATATATTTGCTTGTAGTAATCACTCAGGATCCTTTGTATTTCTGCAGTGTCAGCTGTTACTTCTTTTCATTTCTAATTATGTTGATTAGAGTCTTCTCCCTTTTTTCTTGATGAGTCTGGCTAATGGTTAATCAATTTTGTTTACTTTCTCAGAGAACCAGCTTTTAGTTTTATTGATCTTCACTATTGTTTTCTTCATTTCTTTTTCATTGATTTCTGACCTGATCTTTATGATTTATTTTCTTCTGCTAACTTTGGATTTATTTTGTTCTTCTTTCTCTAATTGCTTTAGGTGTAAGTTTAGGTTGTTTATTTAAGATTTTTCTTGTGTCTTGAGGTAGGATTGTATTGCTATAAACTTCCCTCTTAGAACTGCTTTTGCTGCATCCCATACATTTTGGGTCATTGTGTTTTCATTGTCATTTGTTTCTAGATATATTTTTAATTTTCTCTTTGATTTCTTCAATGATCTCTTGGCTATTTAGTAGCATATTGTTTAGCCTCCATGTGTTTGTAGTTTTTACAGTTTTTTCCTGTAATTGATATGTAGTCTCATAGTGTTGTGGTCAGAAAAGAAACTTGATAAGATTTCAATTTTCTTAAATTTACCAAGGCTTGATTTGTGTCCCAAGATATGATCTATCCTGAAGAATGTTCCATGAGCACTTGAGAAGAAATTGTATTCTGTTGTTTTTGGATGGAATGTCCTATAAATATCAATTAAGTCTATCTTGTTTAATGTATCATTTAAAGCTTGTATTTCCTTATTTATTTTCATTTTGGATGATCTTTCCATTGGTGACAGTGGGGTGTTAAAAGTCCCCTACTATGATTGTGTTACTGTTGATTTCCCCTTTTATGGTTGTTAGCATTTGCCTTATGTATTGAGGTGTTCCTATATTGGATGTGTAAATATTTATAATTGTCATATCTTCTTCTTGGATTGATCTGTTGATCATTATGTAGTGTCCTTCTTTGTCTCTTCTAATAGTCTTTATTTTAAAGTCTGTTTTGTCTGATATGAGAATTGCTACTCCAGCTTTCTTTTGTTTTCCATTTGCATGGAGTATCTTTTTCCATCCCCTCACTTTCAGTCTGTATGTGTCCCTGGGTCTGAAGTGGGTCTCTTGTAGACAGCATATGTACAGGTCTTGTTTTTGTATCCATTCAGCCAGTCTATGTCTTTTGGATGGAGCATTTAATCCATTTACATTTAAAGTAATTATCAATATGTATGTTCCTATTACCATTTTCTTAATTGTTTGGGTTTGTTATTGTCGGTCTTTTTCTTCTCTTGTGATTCCTGCCTAGAGAAGTTCCTTTAGCATTTGTTGTAAAGCTCGTTTGGTGGTGCTAAATTCTCTTAGTTTTTGCTTGTCTGTAAAGGTTTTAATTTCTCTGTCAAATCTGAATGAGATCCTTGCTGGGTAGTTTAATCTTGGTTGTAGGTTTTTCCCTTTCATCACTTTAAATATGTCCTGCCACTGCCTTCTGGCTTGTAGAGTTTCCACTGAAAGATCAGTTGTTAACCTTATAGGGATTCCCTTGTATGTTATTGTTGCTTTTCCCTTAGTGATTTTAATATTTTTTCTTTGTATTTAATTTTTGATAGTTTGATTAATATGTGTCTTGGCATGTTTCTCCTTGGATGTATCCTGTGTGGGACTCTCTGTGCTTCCTGGACTTCTGACTATTTCAACTAAAATCTCTTCAAATATATTCTCAGTCCCTTTCTTTTTCTCTTCTGCTTCTGGGACCCCTACAATTCAAACGTTTGTATCTTTAATATTGTCCCAGAGGTCTCTGAGACTGTCCTCAGTTCTTTTCATTCTTTTTTTCTTTTTTCTTTATTCTGTTCTTCAGTAGTTATTTCCACTATTTTATCTTCCAGGTCACTTATTCGTTCTTCTGCCTCTGTTATTCTGCTATTGAATCCTTCTAGAGAATTTTTAATTTCATTTATTGTGTTGTTCATCATTGTTTCTTTGCTGTTTAGTTCTTCTAGGTCCGTGTTAAACGTTTCTTGCATTTTCTCCATTCTATTTCCAAGTTTCTGGATCATCTTTATTATCATTACTGTGAATTGTTTTTCAGGTAGCCTGCCTATTTCCTCTTCATTTGTTTGGACTGGTGGGTTTTTACCTTGCTCCTTCATCTGCTGCATATTTCTCTGTCTTCTCATTTTGCTTAACTTTCTGTGTTTGGGGTCTCCTTTTTGCAGGCTGCAGGTTCATAGCTTCTGTTGTTTTTTGTGTCTGCCCCCAGTGGGTAAGGTTGGTTCAGTGGGTTGTGTAGGCTCCCTGGTGGAGGGGACTGGTGCCTGTGTTCTGGCAGATGGGGCTGTATCTTGTCTTTCTGGTGGGCAGGGCTGCCTCTGGTGGTGTGTTTTGTGGTGTCCCTGAACTTATTATGATTTTACGCAGCCTCTCTGCTAACCGGTGGGGTTGTGTTCCTGTCTTGCTAGTTGTTTGGCATGCAGTGTCCAGAATTGGAGCTTGCTTGCTGTTGAGTGGAGCTGGGTCTTAGTGTGGAAATGGAGATCTCTGGGAGGGCTCTTGCCGATTGATGTTACATGGGCCTGGGAGGTCTCTGGTGGTCCAGTGTCATTAACTTGGTTCTCCTACCTCAGAGGCTCAGGCCTGACACCAGCGTGGAG
This sequence comes from Monodon monoceros, assembly GCF_005190385.1. NCBI lineage: Eukaryota > Metazoa > Chordata > Mammalia > Artiodactyla > Monodontidae > Monodon > Monodon monoceros. Next base: position 19,821,576 of record NW_021703775.1, read on the forward strand.
CACCAAGACCCCGTCAGCCACACGGCCAGGTACATGGGGAGTTTCTTACCTTTTGGGAAGTTGAGGTCTTCTGCCAGTGCTCAGTAGGTGTTCTGTAGAAGTTGTTCCACATGTCAATGCATTTTTTATGTATTTGTGGGGAGGAAGGTGATGTCCATGTCTTACTCCTTTGCCATCTTGAAACACTTTAGTTTGATTTTTATCCCCTTATTTTCTCGCACTTTAAGACACTCTAGGCTCATGTTGTATATTTCTGGCTCAAACCTAGAATCAGCCATTTCTCGAAGGAGTCCTGGTTCCTTTTATTGGAGAATTTTATTAGAAACCACGTTCTGAGTGCTGGCATGCTCATTGTTTCTAAGCTCTCTCAGCTATCAGAAAATGGAAACTGCATGTGTATACTAACCCAGGTATATACACATATCTATAAACATTTCTATAGGTAACCACCTTTATCTATATAAGTAAACATGATTTTATTCCAACTGTTTCCCATCTGTGGTTTTCCTCACCAAAACCCATAACTCCAGTCTAATCATGAGAAAAAAATTTAGTGATTCAAATATTCCATACTCCTTTCACAAATTACAATGCAACAGGCAGGCAATATATTTTTGGTAGGCACTGCCAACAGCACTGTTCTTCAGTGGTCTCATGCCACAGCCTTCAAGGAGGTCCGGGGTCAGGGTCAAAGCCATAGCCATGACCTCAGATCAACTGAGGTGAGGAGTTAGAAAGCTGGAAGGGGCTGGAATGAGTGGGCTTCATAGGCTGTGATCAGGAGTTTGTAAATTATCAATGGGTGATGAAAGTTAGTGAGGAATATTAAAACACACAATGACATAAATAGATTTTCTGCAAATCCTGGCTACAAACATTTTAGTGCTGTGGGTACAGAGAATGACAAAGCCAACTCAGAACACATCACACTGAAAAAAGTATCTTTTTTACTTACTAAGGAAAAGAATCACATAGTATAGCATCCTACTCATGTTACTTATTGTAGATTGTTACCATTTAAATTGCAAAAATAGCTTCAAAAGTCTGAAAATCAAGTGAGTCAGTGAAAAAGAGAATTTTACGTTCCTTTCTTTATAAGTACACCTCCTATCTGCAAGGGAGAAAATGTTCAAGTCTGCCATTAAGGGCTGTATTGCTGGGCAAATTTTCTGGCTCTCATGTAAGATGCATCTGCTTTTAAGTCAGTGACATTATGAGATGCAGAATCTGTCTGAAGCATTTAATATCAGTAAAGCAGGCAACAGCACCAGGGGTATTTTTCATGACACACCTATTGAAATGTGATGCTACGTTCAAACACTTTCTTAATGACAACCATTCACCCACAATATTAAGGAGCCTCAAATAAGGTGTTTTTAAATCTGGAGATTCAACTCTTGTGTCAAAACAACTCAAGACGTAAAGTGAAAATCACTATTTGGAAACTAGAAAAGTAATAAAATTAGAAAACTGCAATAAACGATGGCAGCAGGGCCCACTGCAACCAAGGTTAAATAATCTGTTCTTCAGTAATTATTAAGGCAGTGAGATCTCAAGTCATGCTAGCATTGCTATTATGGGCACAACCTCGGACATCTGGAGCTGATACCCAATTATCGCTCTTCGTGTAGGATCTGGCATGGCAGGGCCCTTCTTCTTTTATTAAATTTTCATCACCAGGTAAGGAGAGCATGTGCTCATTCTCTTCAAAGCTGATGGAGAATAGTGGCCAGCAGTCTTCATTTAATGCTCATCTACATATTTTTGTGTGCACATCCCTTCTCTCCAGCTGCAAACTGAGCCTCTGGAAGTCTAGCCCGTGAGTGAAACACTTGGGAACTTTCATAGTGTTTAACACAGGGATGGGCCCTTATATGCACTCTTGCTCCAATTTACTTCAAGGCTTAATTTACTGAATGGTAATTTTGGAGTCCATAAATAAGAAGGGAATATACAAAGTCCTAGAGACTTGGGGAAGAAAAACAAGAAGGGAAGATGAGGGACCCATTCAGGGAACATATGTTACAGAACTTACATGAAAGAACATTTAAGAGCATACACTGTCCTCAGGGTTTAAGAGGCTTATCTCAGGCATTTTTTAAAAAAGTTCACTTTATTCAAGTATAGTTGATTTATAATGTTGTATTAATGTCTGCTCTACAGCAAAGTGATTCAGTTATACATATGTATACATCCTTTTCCATATTCTTTTCCATACCTTATTTGAGGCTCTTTAATATTGTGGGTGAATGGTTAGCATGAAGAAAGTGTTTGAATATAGCATCACATTTCAATAGGTGTGTCATGAAAAATACCCTTACTGCTGTTGCCTGCTCCACTGATACTAAATGGCTGATATTATATCACTGAATATAGTTCCCTGTGCTATACAGTAGGATCTTGTTGTTTATCCATTCTCTATATAATAGTGTGCATTTGCTAATCCCAAAGTCCCAGGCATTTTTTTTTCCTTTTTTCTCTTCAGCAAACTAAACCTCCCACTGACATAGGAATTAAATTTTCATACCTGAAAAGTAACCCCAAACCATTACCCTTAAGAACTGGTTCTGAACCAGTTAGGCAGATGAAGTGAATCCTTTAACTATCATACAAAGAAGAATGCTTGCAGGGAAAAGAAAAGGGAAAGGAAATATGACAAAATCTTAAGCAAAAATTTTAATATACATTGGAAAAACTCACCTATGAGGAAATTCAAACAAAATAGGATCTTCTGAAAAAGATTTTAAAATAAGCACATGGCAGACATATTGGCTGTTGCCCAAAGGACACACCCCTTTCCTCCATGCCTCAGACATTAGGTGTCCAGCCTTGGCACATCCCTCAAGGCTTAAGGCTTACCTAACTCCTTCCTGTTTACCAATCATTGGTCTAAGGGTGTTTAATCAGGCCTCGCTCTGATTAAAGGGACATGAAGGGCCTAAAACTGGAGAGATTTTCCTCTCTGATTGGACAGAAAAAAACTTTTTGACACCATCCTCCTTACTTAGTGCTTTGAAACCAACTTTCACATAAGAACAGGAGAGGAGTTGAGACAGGCACTTTTTGACCCCTAAGAGGAACTAGCACTCTGGAGTGATGCAAGAAGAACAAGAAGCAGCTGGGCCCCTAATGGCCTCATGGGGCCCCTAACCAAACTTGGCCTGCTTTCCTCCAGACGTCTCATTCATGAACAATAAAGCTGCATGATTTTATCACTATTGGTCAAGCTCTCTGCTATCTGTAAATGCATCCAAATTTATACAGTATGTTTAAAGCCCTTAGAAATATAAAGGAAGGAGTAATAAACATAAATCAAAACCATGAATTATTTAGCAGAATGGTGAATAAGAGTCAGATACAGTTATATTATATTTATATTAAACATAAAAATATGAAAATAAAAAATGTAATCACTAATGAAGTAGACTGGATAAATACAAAACTAAAGAGAAAGTAAACGAAAAAAAGCATAGAAAGATCAATCTATGAAAAACAATGAAGAAAGTTAAAAGAGAATATATTAAGCAGCTCCAATATAAGCCTAATAGGAATTCCAAAAACTAAGAAAGAAATATTGGTGAAGTACTTCCTGAAGAGATAATGGCTGAGAATTTTACTGATTTACTATAATAGATGAGAAAGAAAATATTTTTATTCCTAGATAGAGAATGTGGGGACTCCAGAATACCAAGGAAAAAAGAAAAATATTAGATGCTATTTTGAAGGGAGCAGGAGGAAATGACAGATTCCACAGGACAATGGAATAATAATTACAAATTACATAGGGGATCTAACCACCAATCAAGCATTTTACTAATGAGTTAAATTCTCATTCTAGAGTGACAGAAAATGTAAGGCTTTTTTGGAAATATAAAGACTCTCACTGAAATATTTATTAGGTAAAAAGAAAAGGGAACCAAGAGGAAGCTTTGGGATGCAGGAAACTATGAAATGCAGGCAGATATGAATAGGTGGTTAAGTAGGCAATCGGTAGATAGATGGTAGAGTAGGAGGGCAACAGCTTGGTCATTGCTAGTTTTTACAATGGTAAGATTTTATTTTTTAATTAATTCTATTTTAAACGTTAATAGTAATATATGTTAATTGCAACAAAAACTAACCATTGAACATACTGAACACTGCATTCAGAAACCAAAGAGTTAATTTAAAAGTACCTGCCATTCTTTAAATTTCATGCCCACAAACAGTCACTGTTCACATTCTGTTGTACATCCTCCATACCTAGGTCTCCTTAGAAATTATAAATATGTAATGATTTGGAGATGAAGAGGGTATTCCAAAATATTTCCATTATGCATATTGTTCAGCTACTTATTTTTCTTAATCTAACAATATGTCAAAGATATAATTACAAGTGCACAATATCATTCTATTTTATTATTTTCAATGAGTGTATAGTTTAGACAAGGGTTGCCCAACTTTTTCTGTAAAGGGCCAGAAAGTAAATATTTTCGACTTTGTGAGATATAAGGTCTCTGTTGCAATGTGTCAACTGTTATGTTATAGCACAAATGTAGCCACAGTCCGTATGTCTTTCCACTCAGCTCTCCGCTCCCCTCTGTCCCTCTTCCCTTTGTAGCAGGGGCATGGCAAGGCCAGGGTTTCTGGCATGTGGCTAAGGGAAAGTTGAGTTAGGGGTATAGTTAGTTTGGATGTCATAGGATATATTTACATGGCTCAGAGTCACCTGCATGTATCGCTGAGTGACTGTTAGACATTGCCCCACAACCCCCTTTCACGGTGCAGAGATGAGGAATTCTCCTCCCATCCATTTGGCAAACTCAAGTGGCACTGTGACAAGAAGGGGCTTGGCTAGAGATTGTAGAGTGATAGGGATGTGCTTTACAGAAGCACATGTACTGTGCCCAGAAGCATATATGTGTATAGTGTAGAAGTGTAAATATGGATAATGGAGGAGAAACAACGTTTAAAATGTTCAATATCAGAACTTAGTCTGGGGAAAATTCCTCCAAACATCAGAGGTGTAAACCTGTACACAGAGGATCAGTTTTCATTTCCACCTCTGCAAAACAGTTCTCTCCTGCCAAGAGAGGAATGTCAAGAATATATAACAGAGCATGTATAATTTAAAATGCACTACATTTTTATTACTGTTTTGATGGAAATGAAATATTTAATAAAGCTCAAGTATTCCACTGTAAATTAAATCTTGGAATATTTCAGTAAAGCAAGAGGGCCATATGGGCTCAATTTGTCTGTATAGAAAAGTCAGCTGTTTAAGTCATCTTTGAATCCATTTTTGAAAAACTGAAAGAATATTCAGGAGAAAATTTAATGGGTATGGGACAAAGGTGACAAACATAAGCAATGAAATCAAGTCAAAAGAAACTATTCTGACATTTAGAAATAAATTATACCAAACTTTGTCAGATTATGCATAAGCTAACTTTATTAAGAGAAAAAAATTTTCAAATAAAAGTAATTATCAGGTACTTTGGTTATTTGTGAATCCAATTAAAGAAGAGGACAGAATTATGGACATGCTAGAAAAACATTAAATTTCTTGATAATTTTACACAAAATACTGACGTCTACAAATACTGCAGAAAACACTAAATATGCTTTCTCTTCAGCCACAAGCTAGCTAATGAGTGTCATAAAATCAGAATATCTAGGATTAGTCACTGCTTAGGAAACTTTGAAATCCCTTGAAATCTAACAGCTCATACATGAAAGAAACCAGAGAGAAGTTTACCTAAATTTAAAAACAATCTCATAAATTTATATATAACTTTATCAAGAATTAGTTGTAAAGCTAAAAGATACTTTTCTAAACTCGTAATAATTATACATACACACACTTCAATCAATTATGCTAGAGGAAAGACTGAATTATCATTTCATTTTTTCTATAGAAAATATTATAAAATTTTGCATATGAAGAGGTGATCAAAAGGTATGCAGCCAAAAATGTGGGAAAAAATATAATATTGATAAGTTAGGTCATTAGTAAGAATATTATTAAGTTTGCTGAATTTTGAGACATTTGTAATATTTATCAGTCTTTTAAAATTTGTATTTTGTTGTGACTTTTTCTCATCCTAAATATACATCCACATTTCTACCTGTTTTCATATTCCTAATTCTTATTCATTTTCTTGAGTAATCAGGGCCTGAAATTGAATATTTTCTAGGCCCCACAAAACCAGGATCTTTCCCAGAGAGAGAATTGGTTATAAACAATCACTTCCTAGGAAAATGCTTACAAGTATTAAAACAGGATTTTAATATCTTTAGATCAAGAGCTTTTGACATTTCAGAATAATGAATACACGTAATATAATCCAAAGTGCTTTCTAGTTAGGTTAGTTAATAAACATGCAAAAAATACCTCTGAGCCCAGAAATGAAGCCACACTTACATGGGCAATTAACCTATGACAAAGGAGACAAGAATATACATTGGGGGAAAGACAGACTCTTTAATAAATGGTGTTGGGAAAACTGGACAGCTACATGCAAAAGAATCAAACTGGACTACTTTCTCACAACATGCACAAAAATAAATTCAAAATGGATTAAAGACTTAAACGTAAGACCTGAAAATCATAAAACTTCTAGAAGAAAAATACGCAGTAAGCTCTTTGGTATCAGTCTTAGTAGTAGTTTTTTTGGATATGTCCTCCTCAGGCAAGAGAAGCAAAAGCAAAAATAAACAAATGGGACTAGGTCAAACTAAAATGCTTTTGGACAGGGAAAAACTATCAACAAAATGAAAAGGGAACCTATTTAATGGGAGAATATATTTGCAAATGATGTATCCAATAGGAGATCAATATCTAAAATATGCAAAGAATGCACATAACTCAACATCAAAAAATACCCCAAACAACTCAATTAAAAAATGAGCAGAGGATCTGAACAGACATTTTTCCAAAGAAGACATACAGATGGCCAACAGGCACATGAAAAAGATGCTCAATGTGGCTAATCATCAGGGAAATGTGAATCAAAACCACAGTGAGATATCACCTCATACCTGTCATAATGGCTATTATCAAAAAGACAAGAAATAACAGTGTTGGAAAGGATGTGGAGAAACGAGAACCCTCACTGTTGGTGGAAATGTAAATTGGTGCAGCCACTATGGAAAACAGTAGGGAGATTCCTCAAAAAATTAAAAATAGAACTACTATATGACCCAGCAATTCCACTCCTGGGTGTTTATCTGAAGAAAACAAAAACACTAATTCTAAAAGATATATGCACCCCCGTGTTCACTGCAGCATTATTTACAATAGTTAAGATATGGAAGCAGCCTAACTGCCCATCAATAAATGAATGGATAAAGAAGATGTGATTATATATATATAAAAAACTCAGCCATAGAAAAGAATGAAATCTTGCCATTTTCTACAACATGGATGGACCTAGAGGGTATGATGCTAAGTGAAATAAGTCAGAAAAATACAAAATACTATATAATTTCACTTATATGTGGAATTTAAAAACAAAACAAATGAACAAACATAACATAACATAAACAGATATAGATACAGAGGACAAAGAGGTGTTTGCCAGAGAGGAAGATAGTGGGAGGAAGAAAGAAATAGGTGAGGGAGATTAAGAGGTACAAGCTTACAGTTGCAAAATAAATGAGTCATGAGTATGAAGTGTACAGCGTGGGGAATGTAGTGAATAGCAATGTGATATCTTTGCATGGTGACACAACTAGACTTATCCTGGTGATCATTTTGAAATGTACAGAAATATCAAATCACTGCGTTGTGTAACAGGAACTAACATAGTGTTGCAGGTCAATTATACTTCAGAAACAAACTCATAGAAAAAGAGATCATATTTATGATTATCACAGTCAGGGGTCAGGGAGGGGGAACTGGATGAAGGCAGTCAAAAGGTACAAACTTCCAGTTATAAGATAAGTACTAGGGATGTGATGTACAACACAGTAAACATAATTAATACTGCTGTATGTTATATATGAAAGCTGTGAAGAGGGTAAATCCTAAGAGTTCTCATCACAAGGAAAAATATTTTTTCTTTAATTTTGTATATATATGAGATGACGACGCTCACTAAACTTACTGTGATGATTTCACGATGTATGTAAGTCAAATTGTTATGCTGTATACCTTAAACTTAATACAGTGCTCTAAGTCAATTATATCTCAATAAAACTGAAAGAAAAAAATACCTCTGAAATGTACTGCGATTTTCTTGTTTTTCAACACCAGGTTATCCTTATATTGTGACTCAGCAGAAATAAATAGTACAACATAAAATATGAATAGAGAAGACATTGCTGTTAACATTCAGCTTACTTTTTAGTGCTATACATCCACCATCAGTCTCACAATTATATGTTTCTTTTCAATCTCTGTGCATTATCTCCTTGGTCAGATCTTTTGGAAGAATTCCTAGGTCTCCCAAAATAACAATTTCAAGAGCAGATTGCTTGCTAAATTGAATTTAGTACCTATTTTGTTCATTTTCTTCTCATAAGGTTTAGGGTAAATGGGATTCTCTATCCTGAACTTACCATGAAAAATGCAAAAATATGAATAGGCAAAAAGTGGGATTTAGCCTACATCTAGCTACCAAGTCATCTCATTTACAGTAATGTATATTTAATGAACTCAGTACATTTGCTTAGTACTAGAGCTTCACAAAACCAAGGTGCTGATCAGCAGCAGTAGTACAGCCTCGTGTGGAGAGGGTAGGCTGTGCAATTATTAGACTGCTTGCTCTTGTTTGAATCCAGATCCTGCTTGTGATAGCTTGCAGACCTAGAGCAATTTATTTAACCTGACTATATTTCATTTCCCAATGACAAAATGAGCTGGCAATAATAGTGCCGTTATCATGAGGTTGTTGTGTAGATCAAACTGAATAATCCAAGTATACTGCTTAAAAAAAATATGGTACATAGTAATTAAACCCCTGATAAATGTTAGCTTTTATTATTATCAATCATAATTCCTCTCTATCATTTGGTCTTTAATTGTTATTTAAAGTATTTAAAGTAAAAGCCAACCACATGATATACTACCTGAAATACAGGGAAGCAAGCACAGGAAGTTTGTCTTGAACACAGCAGATCAGATTCAACTATTGTTATATTGTATATTCTTTTTTACACCAAGAATTGTATAGGCTGTTGACTAAAGGTATTAGAACTACCTCTAAAACTTGTAGCTATCTCTTCCTATTTAGAAAAAGGACTGTGACACCCCAAACAAGGACCATGTTATGTACACTTTCTGAAAGTTTCAAAACAGTCTTACTGAAAACAGCAGGGTGATAAATAAGCCCAGAAAAATTTGTAAGGCTGATATAACTTCCTAGGTTGAAGCTTGACCACACATTCTCATTCTTAAAAGGAGATATGACTCAGCACGTGTGTAAACAGCATTTATTGGTCTAAACATTAGACAGTGTTAACATAATGGTGGATGTTTTCATCTTAGCAAAATTGGGCCAACTAGAGCATTACCAAAATTGCTTTCAGAACTTATTTGTGATGAAATCTGTTGAAGTCAACTCCCAAGCAAAACAAGTAGTATTGTCATGATGGTTTAAAGATGCAAAATCATGTAAAATTAATTTGAATCACTAACAAATGCCATTGTAGTCCAATGAAATTTATTAATTTTTACATAAGAATGTTTCTTAAAGGTGGATATTTTACATTCTTTTGCCATGCTTACAAATTTAGGAAAACAATACTACACAAATCATATAAATAGAAATCGGCCATTCTCACAAATCTTTAATAAGAATATGAAGATTAACTTCTGATCCAAGGATTTAAATTTTCATTTTTATGAACCCTAGATCCATGACTTCCTCAATTTAAATGCTTCACAGCAAATGTAACAAAAGAGAACTTAAATAACAATTTTCTGTACTGACAGTTAAAATGGGTAATCCATCAGGTTTTCTTAACATTTTCCAAATTTGATTCATTCTTTAAATTGCTAGGTTATTTTTCTATTGATATTAGGCCTAAATCGCCTTTAAAAATAAAGCAAATGCTTTCTTTATTCCATGCTCTCATCCCCACTAACTTAAGTCAAGCAAGAGAACTTGTTTAAGAGTAATCTGAATACATTTTTTTCCTTAAAACAAGTGTAAGTTAACATTCAATGTGAAATCCTCACTTATCTTTTTAAAGAAACATCTTTTTAAATAGTGTACTGTATTGCATCCTAATAGTGAATCATTGGTACTACAAAGTGTGGGTTGCCTCTACACTAATGAGGCAAGACATAATATAGAGCAGGTGCTCACACACTGGTTTGTTATGAAAACAGTCTACCTAACAATAAAAACAGCCATGTCCCCCACAAAAACAAGCCACAGATTCTGATTTAGAAACTGTTGTTCAAAAGTATTTGAGGTCAGCATTTATTAAAATCCAAACAGCTTCCCCCTTAGTTACCAGTAAAGCAAATATGAAATGTGTGCTACATTGTATATCTTGGTCTGATTTGGATTAGTCAGAAGGTATTCAGGGAAGAATGACCATTTGGGCCAGTCACTGACATATGGAATATTGCACTCAGGATACATTTGTTCTACCAGTACTGTCTACTCAGCCCTGATCATGTTTTCGAAATAATCAAACAGTTGCTACGATCACCACACTGGCACCGTGGAAAATGTGCTGACTGTAAAGCATCCCGGAATAACATTTTCTGCACTGTAGGTGAAAACTTGGCCTGTTTTTCAGGGTTCAAGCAACCAGTTAAACTTTAGCATCTAGGAGAAATCTACTACATGGGAGAGAGGTAACATATTTGACACACCATCAGCCTTCCCATGTCAATATACTGATTTTTAATCCATGATTAACTCATAATGACAAAAGTCGGAATTAACCTAATTTAAAAGTGTGAATAGTTATTTATATCATTGATTTGTACAATTCAATTGAAAAAATGAAAAACACATTCTTAATAACATCAAGGTTTATGCCTCTCTTACTACAGTGAATTAAATGTCAAAAAAAGACTAACTATGGAAACTGTTATGTGAACGAACACAGTTGCAAGTCCCTCTTCAAATTCGCTCTTCAGAACTGTGAGCCACGTATCTCACTGCAGCCCCACCTGCAGCCCCACCGCCTAAGACTATTCCACCTTACCTCACTGTGGACATCTTGCCAATTCATAGAAGCTTTTCCTGACCTCCGGACATTAGGTACCTCCAATATATGATCTCACACCACCTGTACTTCACTTTTACAGCACTTTTCACAAATTTAACTGAATTAACTGTCTGTTTAATTCTGTACTTAATGTCTTTCTCCTCCCTAGATGAGCGGCTCCCTGAAGGCAGGGATAGCCCTTCCTTTCTTCACTGGGTATCAAACACTCTGGGCAAAGGGCCCTCGGTGCACAGGTCCTCACGTAGGTTGTTGGATGGCTGTTACCTGTGAACCGAGCCAGGCTTACAAAAAGGACAGACATTAACAGAATAGAAGCTTATCTACGTTCTCACCTCAAAACAGCTAATCAACAGTGTGCCAAATTTTTAAATATATTTTTTAAAAAGAATTATTTCGAAACAACTAAAGCTTCATCCCATCTCTTCTCGCTCCTTTCCAGGAGTGACCTCTCGCTTCAGCTGGTGTGTATTGACCCCATATTTTATAGCAAATGATTTCCTTAACTCAGTGGACACCTATGTATTCATTAGGCACGCAGATCATGGTTCTGCTTAATTGAAACTTACGTATTTAAGTTATATACATAATAAATGGTATACTATATGTATTCATTTGCAGTTATTATATTTTTGAGATATATCTATGTTGGATACATATAAATCCAGGTTATTGTTTTATGTGCAGGTGTTACTGGTTCTTCAGAGTCATATTGTATCCACTATTTTTCATGTTAACAGCTTTATTCAGGTATAAATGCACATATTCAAAGTCTACAATTTGCTAAGTTGTGGCATATGTGAAACCATAACCACAAGCAAGATTTTAAACATAGCTGTCACCGCCAAAACTTTCTTCTGCTCCTTTATAATTTCCTCCCTCTCTCCCATTTCCATCCCCATCCCTTCTACCTAGACAATCACTGATACATTCTCTGTCAAAAGTTACTTTACAATTTCTAGAATTTTATATAAATGGAAGCATATCTTCTTTCATTCCACATAATTATCTTGAGATCCATACATGTTGTTTGTATCTTAGTTCACACATTATAATTGCTGAGTAGGATTCCATTACAGGCTTGTACCACAATTTGTTTATCCATTCTCCTGTTGATGGACATTAGACTGATTTCCAATTTGGGCTCTTATAGAAAAAGCTGCTATAAACATGCACTTGCAAATCTTTGCATAGACATATGGTAGTGTATGTTTAACTTTTTAAGAACTGGCAAACTGCTTTCTAAGTGATTTTACTATTTCACTTTCCCAGCAGCAGTGTATGACAGTTCAAGTTGTCGCACATCCTCACAAAGACACGGCATGATTAGTCTTTTTAATTTTAGCTACTTGAATAGTATATATCACATTGTGATACTGATTTGCATATCCCTAATGACAAAAATTTTGAATTTATTTTCATGTGCTTATTTGCCATTTTTATATCTTATTTTTTTAAGTCTTCAAATATCTTGTCCACTTTAAAATTGGTTTATTTATTTTATTATTATTTCTTATTATCAAGAGTTCCAAATACGTTCTAGATACAAGTCCATTGTCAGATATATAATTTGCAAAGATTATCTTCCAATATATGGCTGGCAGCAATAACAATTCCTTTCAAATTTTTTTTTACTTTTGATGAATTCCCAATTTATTGATTTGTTTCATGGATTTCACTTTTTGTGTTGTATCTAAGTTCACAAAGATTTTTCTCCTATGTTTCCTTCTAGAAGTTTTAGAGTTTTAGGTTTTATATTCAGACTATATTCCACTTTAAATTAATTTTGTTATAGAGAGTCACAAACTGATGATATTTTGGTATACAGATTTCTAAATGTTCTAGCACCATTTATTGAAAAGACTATTGATTCTCCAAAGAGCTGCCTTTGCACATTTGTCAAAATCACTTAACCATAAACCATATATGTGGTGGTCTATCTCTAGACTTTGTTTTCCTACTCTGATCCACTTGCCCATATTGATATCAATACTGCATTGTCTTCATTACTGTCTGTACCTTTATAATAAGACTTGAAGTCACAAATTGTTAGTCCTCTAACATTGCTCTATCTTTTCAAAGTTATTTTGGTTCTTCTGGATCTTTGGAATTTCAGCATGAGTTTTAGAATACGTTATTTTTACATAATTTTGCTAATTTTTACTAAAAATCCTACTGGAATTTTTATTGGGATTGTGTAGAATCAATCTCCTGAACTGTTGACAGATTTAGTAAATAAAAACACAGAAAGGGATATACTTATTCTAAAACTTTTAATTGTTGCATTAAGTTTAAACTTAAGTGGGTGTCCTGCATTTTATCTGGCAACTCTAATTTGAGAATTAACATCTTAATAATACTGAGTATTTTGACCCAGAGTTTATTTACTTAGATCTTCTTTGATTTCTCTCAGTAAATTTTTGCAGTTTTTAGTGTATAGATCCTGCACATTTTTTGTCATGTTTATCTCTAACTAAGTGATATGTTTTGATGCTATTACAAATGATACTCATTTTTAAATATCAATTTCTGATTTTTCATTGCTAGTACATTGTTTTTTTATATCCTACAACCTTGCTCAACTCACTTGTTAGATTCTGTGTAGATTCCATCACACTTTCTTCATAGACAATCACATTTTATCCAAATTAATTCTTTTCCCAATCTGGATATCTTTCTTTTTTTTTTCTTGCCTAACTACACTGGCTAGATCCTCCAATACAATGTTAAATAGAAGTGGTGAGAGAACACATAGTATCTTGATCTTGAGAAAAATGTATTCATATTCATCAGTTCTTTACCATTTAATTTTTGTTTGCTATAGGTTTCATGTAGATGCTCATTATCAAATTGAGGAATTTTCCTCTATTCCTAGTTTAATGAAAGTTTTATAAAAATGGATATGATTTTCAAATATCTTTTCTATAGTGATTGGGGTGATCACATGGCTTTGCTCTAATGATTTATTATGATTACACAGATTGATTTCTGAATAGAAAGCCACCTTTGCATTCCAGGGATAAATTCTAGTTGGTAGGATGTACTCTCATTTTTATATTTGGTTGAATTCAATTTGGTGAACTGTATTTAGCCTTTTGTATCTATGTTCATGAAAAATATGGTTCTGTTTTTTTCTTCCTTATGATATTTTCATCTGAAAATTTGGTATCAGGCTGATACTGACCACATAGAATGAGAAAGGAATTACTACCATCTCTTCAGTTTTCAATGAGAGTTGTGTAGAACTGGTATTATTTCTTCCTTACATGTTTGGTAGATTTCAACAATGAAGCCAGAGGAACTGGAGATATTTTTGTGGGAAGATTTCTAAATACAAAATAAAATTTTAAATAGCAGATTATTCAGGTTGTCTATTTCTCCTTAACTGAGCTTTGGTAGTTTGTGTCCTTCAAGGAATTTATCCATTTCATTTATATTGTCCAACTTATTTGGCATAAAATTGTTCAAAATATTTCCTTAGTATCATTTTATACCTGTAGACCTGTTAGCAATTAAACCACTCTGATGCCTACTATACTAATATATTTTTAAAAATTTTTCCTTTTAAGTCTGGCTAGAGATTTACAAGTTTATCAAACTTTTCAAAGAACCTGTTTCTGTTTCCACTAATTTTTTTCTATTGTTTTTGTTTTCCATTTCACTGACTTCCATTCTGACCTTTATTAGGTCATTTCTTTTGCTTACACTGGGTTTACTTTGCCCTTTCTTCCTAGTTTCTTAAATTGAAAACTGAGGCAATTAATTTGAGGTATTTCTCTCTTCTGATATGTGTGGAGTGCTGGGAATTTCCTAAGTCTGACTTTAGAGGTATTCCACACATTTTTGTTTGTTGTGTGTTTCACAGTTCCTGTTTAAAACATTTTAAAATGTCCCTAAGAAGTTGGTCTTTGACACATGGAATATATAGACATGTATTTAGTTTCTCAATATTTGGGGAATTTTCCAGATTTCTTTCTGTTATTGATTTCTAATTTAATTATATTATTGCCAGAAACATACTTATTAATTAACTTATTTTAATTAACTTACTAATTAATTTATGCCTGGAATTCTTTTGAATTCATTGAGATTTATGTACCACAATATGGACTACCTTGGTAAATGATCCATGTGCACTTGAAAAAAAACTGTATATTCTGCTGTTTTTGAGTGAAATGTCCTATAAATGTCAATTAGGTCCAGTTGAATGATAGTGTTGTCCAAGTCTTCTATGCCCTTATGGACTTTCTGTTTACTCATTCTATCCATTAGAATACTGAAAATTCTGATTGTAATGTAGATTTGTTTGTTTCTCCTTGGAGTTCCCGTAGTTTTTGATTCATATATTTTGATGCTTTTTTATTAGCTGCATATTTATGGTCATAACTCCCTTTTGATCCCCATATTATAATGAAATGAACTTCTTTATCCCTAGTAATATTATTGGCTCCAAAACCTACTTTTTCTGATACAATTCCAATTTTCTTTTGATTAGTGTTAGCATGGTATAACTTTTTCCATTCTTTAAATTTTAAGCCTTTAAAGTATGTTTCTTGTATGAAGCATATAGTTAAGTGTTGTCTTAATCTATAATCTGATAGTCTCTCTAATTGGGGAGTTTTAAATTACCTATATTCAATGTCACTGTTGATACAATTAAATGTAAGTCTATGATCATGCTATTTGTTTTCTTTGTCCCCTTCATTCTTTGTTCCCTTTTAATGTATTTTTAGGCCTTTTTCTGGATCGACTGACTACTTTTTATGATTGTATTAGGTTGGCCAAAAAGTTCGTTCAGTTCTGTAACATTCGGAAAAACCTGAACGAACTTTTTGGCCAACCCAATACTTTACTTTCTTCATTGGCTTGTTAGCACTGCTTGATTATTTCAGAGACTGCTTTAGGATTTATAGCATTTTCCTTCAACTTATCACAGTCCACATGCAAGTTATTCTATATAATTCTGCATATAGCATAAGAATCTTACAACATATGTATATTCATGTATATTCTCATGGACTCTATGCAATTGGTATACATTTTACTTTCACATATTTACTAATTATACTACATTTTTATTATTTCTGTTTAAACATTCAATGATTTTTTGAAGAGATTTTAATAAGAAAAAATTTATTGAGTATTTATCCTTATGGCTACCATTTTCCTTGCCCTTCATTTATTTTGATGTATATTTTTTTCTGGTGTTTTTTTCCTTCATGCTGATGTACATATTTGTCATGCCTTTTAGTGATGGGCCAAGTATTGGTTTCTTTTAGCTTTTGTATGTCTGAAATAAAAGGCCTTCTTTTGCCCCCATTTTTTTTTACATACTATACAGTTAGATTCATCAATAACATTGTCCCTAGTTATTTATATTTAAATCATGACAATTGATTTGAAAGAGAACCCAGAGCCAAATTTATTTTTTTTCCAAATATATATATATATTTTTTTAACATCTTTATTGGAGTATAATTACTTTACAATGTTGTGTTCACTTCTGCTATATAACAAAGTGAATCAGCTATGTCTATACATATATCCCCATATTCCCTCCCTCTTGTGTCTCCCTCCCACCTTCCCTATCCCACCCCTCTAGGTGGTCACAAAGCACCAAGCTGATTTCCCTGTGCCTTTTTTTTTTTTTTTTGGCTCGCTTGTGTGTGTGTGTGTGTGTATGTGTGTGTGTGTGTATGTGTGTGTGTTTAACATCTTTCTTGGAGTATAATTGCTGTACAATGGTGTGTTAGTTTCTGCTTTATAACAAAGTGAATCAGCTATACATATACATATATCCCCATATCTCCTCCCTCCTGCATCTCCCTCCCACCCTCCCTAGCCCACCACTCTAGGTGGTCACAAAGCACAGAGCTGATTTCCCTGTGCCCTCATTTTTAAAATACATTTTTGCTGGGTATAGAAGTCTAGGTTGATTCCTTTTTTTCCCCCTTTGTCACTTTAAAGACCTTATTGTACTGTCTTCTATTTTGCATTGTTTTAAATGAGAAAAATGCTGTCATCCTTATCTTAGTTTCACTGTATTTAATGTTTCTTTCTTTCCTCTGGCTGCTTTTTCTTCTGTTCCATTATGAAAAGTTTCTATTGCTGTGTCTTGAAGTTCATGAATTTTTTTTTCCTGTCATGTCTGTCTACCATTAATACCATTCAGTGTATTTTTCATCTCATTAACTGTAGTTTTCATCTCTAGAAGTTAGTCTGGGTCTTTTAAATTTCTTTGATATCTCTACTTAACTATTCAAGTATCTGAAATACACTTCTAATAGATGTTTTATCATCCATTTCTGCTACTTCTAACATCTATGTCAGTTCTGAATCAGTTTTGATTGATCGATTTTTTTCCTTATTAAGGGTCATATTTTTCTACTTCTTTCCTCACCTTGTAATTTGTGATAAGACGCCAGACACTGTGAATTCCACCTTGTTGGATGCTGATTATTTTTGTATTTCTATATATGTTCTTGAGCTTTGTTCTGGGACACAGTTAAGTTACTTGAAACAGTTTCAGCCTTTTGGGTCTTGCTTTCAAAATTTATTAGGCAATACCAAATTGCTGATAAATCTAGAGTTAATTATTCCTCAATACTGAGGTAAGTTCCTCTTGAGTCCTACAACCAACGCCTCATAATTCATGAGATTTTTCCAGTCTGGCTGGGGTAAACAGGTGTTATCCCTGAATGTGTGTGAGTACCAAGCACGCTTCCTTCTAATCCTTTTAGTGATTCTTTACCCAGCCTCAGGTCTTTTCTTCACAAGTATATACTCACCAGGACTCAGCTGATTACAGGCGGGAAACTCTCTGAAAATCTCCAGAATTCTCTCTCCATGCTGCTCTTTCGTCTCCAGTATTCTGTCCTACAAACTCTAGGTACCTCAGTCTCCCCATAATCCCAGCTTGGCTTCCTCAACTCAGCAAGTCCACTGGTGTATGACTGCATTCATATGCCTCCACTGTGCACTCAAAACTCTTGTCAATGTAGAAATATGGGCAATATTATGGCTCATCTCTTTTACTGGCCATCTCTCAAGGTTCACTGTACATTCATGTCTAACGGCCATTGCCCTGAAAACTGTTGTTTCACATATCTTAAGGCAGGAGCTAAATCTTGTCTCTGTCACTCCATCTTAAACAGAAGTGGTAATCCCCACTGGGTAAGCCTCCTGTTCCTCCAAATGAGAACATGGTTTATTTTCACTATTAAAAATGGTGCTGCAATCAACATGCCTATATGTCTCTTTCTGGCTCCTGTTTCTAGGGTATATGACTAGGAATTGAATTTTAGGATCACAAGGTACATACATCTTTAGTCTACTGAAAAATTATTCTCAAAGTCAGCTGTACCAATCCATATTGCCACCAGTAATTTAAGGAAATTAGTGTTCCCCCATATCTTCATCAGCCATCCATCGACAGTAGCAGTCTTAGTAGTTTACACTAATCTGCAATTTGCATCGTCCAGATTATCAGTTTAATATATATTGGGATTTCTTCCTCCGAAATTTGCCTGTTCCAAACCTTAGCGCATTTTTATTTGAAGTATAGTTAATTTACAGGGTTATGTTAGTTTCAGGTGTACAGCAAAGTGATTTAGTTCTATATCTATCCATTCTGTTTCAGATTATTTTCCATTATAGGTTATTACAAGATATTGAATATAGTTCCCTGTGCTTTATAGTATATCCTTGTTGTTTATCTATTTTATATAGTGTGTATATGTTAATCCCAAACTCACAATTTATCTCTCCCTCCCCCGCCCCCACTATCCCCTTTGGTAACCATAAGTTTGTCTTCTGTCTATAAGTCTATTTCTGTTTTGTAAATAAGTTCTTTGTATCATATTTTTGGATTCCACATATAAGTGATATCATGATATTTGTCTTTCTCTGTCTGACTTACTTCACTTAGTATGATCATCTCTAGGTCCATTAATGTTGCTGCACATGGCATTATTTCATCCTTTTTATGTCTGAGTAATAGTCCAGTGTGTGTGTGTGTGTGTGTGTGTGTGTGTGTGCATGTATACATATATATATATGTATACACACCACATCTTCTTTATTCATTCATCCTTCAATGGACATTTAGGTTGTTTCCATGTCTTGGCTATTGTAAACAGTGCTGCTATGAACACAGAGGCACATGCTATCTTTTTGAATTAGAGTTTTCTCTGGATATATGCCCAGGAGTCAGATTGCTGGATCTTACAGTAACTCTATTTTTAGTTTTTTAAGGAACCTCCATACCATTCTCCATAGTGGCTGCACCAATTTACATTCCTACCAACAGTGTAGGAGGATTCTTAAAGTGATGATTCTTAAAGTACTCATTGCTTCCATGATTAGTTGGAGTTTTTAATATAAAATGAGTGATAATCCATTGTGAGTTATGTTCTTCAAATACCTTCCCCAGTACCTGAGGCTTTTCTTCTCACTTCGTTTTTGAATTGTAGTTTTTGTCACTCAGAAGTTTTAAATTTTAAAATAGTTGAATACATCATTTTCTCCTTTATCCTCTATGTGTGTTTGTCTTGTGTAGGAAATGTTCTCTAATTCAGGACTTGAAGGCTCTCTTCTAAGATTTCTCTAAAATGTTTACTTTTATAAATAATGCTCCAATGAACATTAGGGTACGTATATCTATCCAAATTAATGTTTTTTGTTTAACAGATGAATAGGTAAAGAAGATGTAATACACACACACACACACTACACACACAGCCACAGACACACACACACACACACGCACACAATGGACTATTGCTCACCCATAAAAAAAGAATGAAATCTTACCATCTGTGACAACATAAATGGACCTGGAGGGTAATATGCTAAGTGAAATAAGTCAGAGAAAGACAAATACTTTCATGTGGAATCTAAAAAACAAGACAAACAAATAAATATAACAAAACAGAAACAGATTCACAAAGAACAATCTAGTGGTTGTCAGAGGGGATGGCGTGGAGGAATGGGCCAAAGAGGTAAAAGGGACTAAGAGGTACAAAGTACCAGTTATAAAATAAATAAGTCACAGGGATGTAATATACAGTACAGGGAATATAGTCAATAATATTATAATAACTTTGTATAGTACATGATCTATAAAAATATTGAATCACTATGTTGTACACCTGAAACTAATATAATATTGTAAGTCAACTAAATTCTTAAAATTTTAAAATAAAACATTAAATGTTTACTTTTAGCATTAGGTCTTTAATCCATCTCCAACTAATTTTTGATATGTGGAAGATCTAAATTATCTTTTTCCATAAGGATAGCCAGTAGTCCCAGCATCATTTACTCAAGCACTTTTCCATGGCTATGTAATGTCTCTCATTTATACGTAGAAACATTCTTGGCTCTTTTGTTCAGTTAGTCTATTTGACTATTCCTGCACTAATATACCATTGTTTTAACTGCTAAAGGTTTAAAATAAAGTTCCATTACTGGAAAAGCAAATCTTGACTATTTGGGGAATTTTGACTTCTATGAGAATTTCAGATTCATTTTGCCACATTCTATGAACAACTTGTTTGGATTTTTATTGAAACAACATTGAAATTATGGATTAATCCTTGATTTCTCTCATTCACAAATATTATATGCATTTCTTGTTTCTTCAGCTCTTCTTTTATGTCTTTCAATAAAGTTTTACAATTTCTTTCCATGAAGGTCTTATAAAACTTTTGCTTGATTTAATAATAGTCTTCAGTTATTTGTTTCAGGTATAGAGGAGTGCTGCTGTTTTTTATATGTTGGTCTAATATCCAGCAAACTTACTTTTCTCTAATTAGTTCAAATAGCTTGTCCCTATTTTTTTTTAATTTTAAGAAAACTTGTCATCTTATAATGAACAGTTTTGATTATTTGTTTTGGATTCTTATAATTTTTTTGATTTTTCATGTCTCACTACCATGGCCAGAATCTTGAGTCAG
This sequence comes from Monodon monoceros, assembly GCF_005190385.1. Lineage (NCBI taxonomy): Eukaryota > Metazoa > Chordata > Mammalia > Artiodactyla > Monodontidae > Monodon > Monodon monoceros. The sequence continues at coordinate 19,842,701 of NW_021703775.1, forward strand.
TGGTAAGTAAAAGGAGTGATAATGGGCTTCAATTTCTCCCAGTTTCAAAGAAAAATTGTCTTGCCTTTTAGTTGTGTTATTTGTTACATACCTAGTGTTTTTCCTTTTTATTCATGAATGGGTGTTAAATTTAACAAGTGCTTTTTCTGGATGGTTAATAGGATGATCATATGTTGTCATTTCAAATAGTATTTTATTGTGATGAATTATTGGTATTTCTAATACCAAGCCAACCTTGCATTCCTGAGATAAACCCTACATGGTCATTATATCTTTCCATTTTTTACATATAACTATGTCTTTTTTTTTTTTTTTTTTTTTGCGGTACGCGGGCCCCTCACCGCTGTGGCCTCTTCCGCCGCGGAGCAACAGGCTCCGGAAGTGCAGCCTCAGCAGCCATGGCCCACAGGCCCAGCCGCTCCGCGGCATGTGGGATCCTCCCGGACCAGGGCACGAACCCACGTCCCCTGCATCAGCAGGCGGACTCTCAAACACTGCGCCACCAGGGAAGCCCAATGCCTTATATTTTTAATTGGAATTGTATCATGCACAGTATTTATTACCTGAGAGCTTCCATGCCATGGGAAAGTTTTTTTGTGTCTAACTACATAGCTGAAATATTTATATTTTATGAGTAGCATGCTTTTCAATACCCAGTGTTAAATATTTTTCTCTCTTAAATAATACGGTATTTATCAGGTAATGAATATTTATACTAATCAATACCAATGTCTCACCCAGATATTCTTGAACCACTTTTTCCAATTTTGTGGGGTTTAGGAGCTTCTGCATCTAACAGCTGACACAACTTCTATATCTGCACATGACCCCATCCCTTGACCAATGACTGACAGTTGCAGAGTATGAAAGCCCAGCTCCCCAGCCTCAGATCAGGACAATCCTGAGGACTACTCATATGCCAGAGTTTCCAAGGCACCCTCTCGCAGGACTTCACCTGTGGTCATGCTCCCTCCACTGTCTTACTTCTCCTATTCTCCTGTCCATCACCCAAGGAACAATTCCTTAGTAAATCACATGTACATGAACCCCTAATCTCAGGGTCTGCTTCTGGAACCCAACCTCAAAGAATATCTTATAAATAAGATTGTACCTTCTTGGAAAAGTACATTTTAAGGCTTTTGACTTATTTCCCCCTATCGAAGTTGGTAAATTCTTATTTCTATCAGTAATATGAGTTACTGTTTCTCCTCATCCTCACTAACATCAGAGATGTGTATATGCATGTATATATGCACACACACACACACATACATTTTAATCTTTCCCAACTGAAAAACGAAAATGGTACTTCATTGTTATTTATATTTCTTTATTTGACCACTGAGGTTGAACGTAATTTGTACATTTTTACTTCTACGTATAGTGAAACTCTCACCTACTGCATGAATCTACTCCACACAACTAGTCACACATCTACTGTTAATAGCCAAGTGGTGAGGGAGCTCACTGCCTTTTGGTATACTTTAACTCAGTGTGCAAATCTTACTATTATCACCCCCTGCCTATCAATGGGGAGTAATGGCTAATTAGGTTTTAATCTGCATTTTGAAAGTAACACAAAATTAGTCTAATCTATCTGTCACACAATGACTCCTCAGGTATGTGGAGAAACAGACCACTTTCCCCAGTCTCTGTGTTTCACTCCCTCAAGTTTTCTTACCTCCAGGCCAAAACATTCTTATATCCTTCAATTTTCCTCACAAGACTTGGTTAGGAATTCAATTAACATCTCTTCAAGATCTAGTCAGCCAGGTGCCAAAAAGGATGCTTTCTCAAAAAGTCAAAGCAAAAATGGCAAAGGATACTTTCCCTTAGTATAAGGAAAATTCATTGCCTTAATAAGTATTAAAGATTTTCTTTGAAATATCTTACTTAAAAATTCTCGGGCTTCCCTGGTGGCGCAGTGGTTGAGAGTCCATCTGCCGATGCAGGGGACACGGGTTTGTGCCCCGGTCCGGGAGGATCCCACATGCCGCAGAGCGGCTGGGCCCGTGAGCCATGGCTGCTGAGCCTGCATGTCCGGAGCCTGTGCTCCACAACGGGAGAGGCCACAACGGTGAGAGGCCCGTGTACACACCAAAAAAAAAAAAAAAAAAAAAAAAAAAAATTCTCAGATTTCTCTAAATTGATTTTCTGTATCCTATAAATAAAGATACAGTTTCTATTCCCACCATTTCTGACAATTAATATACTTTTCCAATTTTATTTAAGAATGCTGGAGAAGGACATTCAGTTCAAACATACAATTCCAGTGGCAGTGATGTCCAAAGACAGCCTATTGCAGATAAAATCACATTGAATATAGGTCCCAGAGAACCTTTTTGTAATCAATATTAAAATGAAATTTAGTTCTGTGTATTATTTATTCATAAAAATATTATAATGAGATTTATTTTTGTCAGTGTTATACGTACAGCAACAGACTAAATATTTATTCATATTTCTCTATTTATATCCTTAATATTTACAGGTTTATTTTGCTCATCATCTTAATATACTTTAAAAAATATTTTAAACTTTTAAAAATATTCTAAACATAGAATAGCCCACTCAATGCCAAAAAAAACAAAGTCAGGGGACTGACACACTCAACTTCTAGACTTACTATAAAGCTACAGTTATCAAGATGGTGTGGTGTTGGTGAAAGAATAAACAAACAGATCAATGTAACAGAATAAAGAGTCCATAAATATATCAACCAATATACCTCAACTGATCTTTGGTAAGGGAACAAAGGTAATGCAATAGAGCAAAGATGGTCTCTTCAACAACTGGTGCTGGAACAAATGGAAATCCATATTTGTAAAAAAAAAAAGGAAAGAAAATGAACCTAGACACAGACTTGGTACCCTCCATGAAAATGAACTCAAAATGGATCACAAACCTAAATGTAGGATGCAAAACAATAAAACTCCTAGAAGATAACAGAGGAAAAAAACTAGACGAACTTGGGTGCAGTGGTGACTTTATACATAAAATATCAAAGGCATAATCCATGAAAGAAAGAATTAATAAGCTGGGCTTCATTAAAATTAAAATTTTTTAATTGCAAAAGACATGTCCAACAAAGAACTATTATCTAAAATTTACAAAGAACATTTAAAACTCAATAATAAGAAAATGAACAAGCCAGTGAAAATACGTGCCAAAGACCTTAACAGACACCACACCAAAGAAGATATACAGGTGGTAAATAAGCATATGAAAAGATGCTCCAAATCATATGTCATCAGGGAAATGCAAATTAAAACAACCCACTACACACCTATTAGAATAGCCAAATCCGGAACACTGACAACACCAAATGCTGGTGAGGATGTAGAACAACAGGAACTCTTATTCATTACTGGTGGGAATACAAAATAGTAGAGCCACTTTGGAAAAAAGTTTGGCAGTTTCTTACAAAACTAAACATACTCCTATCTTCCAATCTAGCCACTGAAATCCTTGGTATTTACCCAGGGGATTAAACCTGCACAGGGATGTTTACAGTAGCTTTACTCATAATTGCCAAAAACTGGAATGAACCAAGGTGTCCTTTAGTAGGTGAAATTAGCTGGAGTACCGTCAGTCAATGGAATACTATTCAGCACTAAAAAGCACTGAGCTTTCAAGCCATGAAAAGACATGAAGGAACCTTAAATACTTATTGCCAAGTCAAAGAATCCCATCTGAAAAGACCACATTTTGTACGATTCCAACTATATAACATTATGGAAAAGGCGAAACTATGGAGACCATAAAAAGGTTACTTAGGGGGAAAGTTAGGGGAGTTGGGGGAAAGGAGGATTTTAACAGGTAGAGCACAGAGAAATTTTAGGGCATGAAACTATTCTGTATGATACTATGATGGTGGATATGTATCATTACATATTTGTGCAAACCCATGTGTAACACCAATGTGAATATAACAGCACCAAGAGTAAACCCTAATGTAAACTATGGACTTTCGGTGATGACAACGGGTCAGTGTAGGTTCATCAATTGTAACAAATGTACCACTCTGATGGGGGATGTTGATAATGGAGGAGGCTATGTGGGGATGGGGGAATATGGGCAATGTCTGTACCTTCTGCTCAATTTTGCTGTGAACCTAAAACAGCTGTAAAAAATAAAGTTTATTTACTTAAAAAAATTCAGAGGACCTTGCAATGGAAGAGATACAAAGCTGACCTAAGGTCCCAGTGTCCTGTTTTCACATCTAACTTGGGCTCAGTTCCCATTCTTGCAGATCTTCTGATCAACCTCTCTAAGGGACATCTAAAGTTTCTAAGGAGTAAAAAAATGTAGAATATATCAGTTCTTCACACAAACAAAACTTTTATATATATATATATATATATATATATATATATATATACATACACACACACATGCAGCTTATTATATGAATATTTAATATTGTTTCTAACTGACCCATACATCAGAGGCCCCATTAGCATAACAGGGGAGTCCTCTGCCTCTCTAGGCAAAGCAGGACTGCCCAACTACATTTTACAACTACTGAGCAGGGTGATTCGCATGATCCTCCAAGATTTACATTCCCTAGTATCCTTCAGGAAACAAGAATAAGGCTCAACAATTCTGTAAAACATCACTTTGGTTTTTGTTTTGTCTGTTTTCTGCAAGAAAAGCCTTGGAGAAGAGCATAGCACGGAAAGGTGTTTGCACTGGAGACTGGCTGTAGGGCAAGGTTGTTTCTGGTGCAGCTAAGAGCAGGCTAAAGAGAATGCAGCTTGAGCTCAGGGCTCTTTGATTGCATGATTTAGAGATATGAAAGTATCTGGCTTTTTAGTATCATTAGTTAGCAGAAACATGCAAAGCAGCTGCGAAGAAAGGTCTCTTTCTTTCTTCTCCACATGCTCTCTGACATTTCCACTACTTAGAGTTTTCTCGCTCACAAGGTTGCCCTTTTCTTTCTGTTGCCATCCTTCCCTGTCATTCTTTGGGTGTACTGGTCAGCGGCGCTTCAAGGACATCCCTTCCTTCCTTTGCTAGTGCCATTCCCCATTGTTTTCCTATACCTTTGGATCTATTTCTTCATGCTTTCTTCCTTTCTTCTCCATGTGGAACCCATATCATTTGATCTACTGACAGTTTTCTTTCTTCCTTTGATAACCTCTTACTTCACCATTTTTCCTATCTTTACTCTGAGCTACAGAGACAAAGTATCTCCTACAGAGAAGCTGAGTTCTAAAATTCATTTAAACATTCACTAAGTGCCTACTAAGTTCTGGCAGTGTTCTGGGTGTTAGGAATACAGGAATGCACAGAGCCCTTTGGGAATTCAAATAGCTCCAGGCCAGTATGATAACTACCATCTACAAAGCACTATGAAAAGTAAAAGAGAGTAAATCAGTGTTTACAATTATGAATGATTTGTGAAAGACTTCCCCAAAGAGAGCAACTGGGCTTGGTCTGGAAGAATAAATAAAAGGTTGCCAGAGAATAGAAATAGGTAAGTCTAGCACAGTCAGGGACAATGTAATAGGGAAGAACAAATCTGACTTCATATTAGATCTGCTTCTTTTACTTTAACCTTTGTATTCTATTGTGTTTGCTTTAAGTTAAGAATGTTGCCTATAGCCTGAAATAAACAGGAGAGCCCATTCTCAAGGCTCTGACCTTTAAGGGTATAACACTTTTCCATTAATATAGAGATAAAAAGTTGCAGAACAGAGAATAACATTTGTCTTGTTGAAGGTTTACAGGAACATTGTGACCTGATCCACCTGGACAGATGCAAGAACGAAGGATTCCGACATCAAGAGGTTTGCAGCAACCAACCACAGCCCTCCCTCGCCTTGCCTTTAAAAGTGCTTTGCTGAAACTCTGGAGAGTTTGGGGTTTGGGGGGGCATAAGCAACCTGTTCCCCTTGCATGGCCCTGCAATAAAACCTTCCTCTGCTCCAAACACAAACGTTTTGTTACTGTTTGGCCTCGCTGTACATCAGACACACAAACTTGCATTTGGAACAACAAGGCATGTAGGCATTTAAGAGAGAGCATCATATGGAGGAATAGATCTGTTCCATTTGTTCATTTAGGGGTTCTGACCAGAAAGGAGGTTGGGGGTGGATGGTGAAGAATACAGCATATTTCAAGAGCTGGATCATAAAATGTGGAACCATTTAAGAAGTTTAAGCCAAAGAGCACATAATCAGGTCAATGTTCTAGAAGTGTAACTGTCAACTATACATTAGATAGATCAGATAGCAGGTGACAACAGGAGAAAAAGCCATTCAAAGATTCTTATAATAGCTCAGCAAAGGAAAATGAAGACCTCAAGCAAGGCAGTGAGAGTTAAGACTGAGGATGAGAGAGATGTGAGATACAATTTTAAGTATCATGATATAAATAGGGGCTTGAATACAAGGAGAGGAAGGACTCTAAGAGGAACACCTGGTTTCTGTCCTGGGCTCTTTAGTTTCATGGTGAAGGTATCCACTAAGGTAAAATTCTGGAACAATGTGACAATTGGGAATAGAAAAAGTTTAATTTTAGATGTACTGAATTTGGGATGCCTATGGATGTTCACATCTATGAAATAGCTGGAAAGAGGTCTGAAAGCTCAGGAGAGAGTTTGGGGCTAGAAATAGAGATTTGTGAGTCACTAGCACATCCGGTAAACAGTATATAAATGATGGGAATAGATTAAATTACCCCGGGGAACATATATAGAGAAGGATCAGGGTGAGACATGGGACGTGGGGGAAAGCATATATTTAGGAAATGTGAGTTAGACCTAAGACAGGAGACAAGGAGAAAGTCAGACCTGGAGCAGAACCAGGTGAGAGTGGGATGGTTGATACAGAACTTACGTCAGGAAAGTCAAAATTGGCTATACTGTGAAATCCTGAAGAGGGTCAGAGTGGACCAAGGACAGAGAGCAAATCTTTGAATATGACAAACAGTTAATCCTTGGCTTCCTTGTTCCGTATCAGCAAATTGCAGTCAGAGCCAGAAGGCATTGCATTAAGGAGGAAGACTAATCTTTTCAAAAAAAATCTACGTGAGAGAAGAAAAGATAAAGAAAGGACCTGGGAATATGAGGAATTATCAGAGGAAGATGCCTTTTATTCATCTGTGTTTTCTGATAAGGATGGTGATGACGATAATAAGGATGTTTTTATTGTTTTTAGAATGGGAGATATTTTAGTATGTTTATAGGCTCAGGATATGGATTGTGCATCAAGGAGTAGATTTAAGATGTAGAAGAAAAAGAAAGATAAACATGAAGCTAGGCAGGAGGCAGGAAGAAGCAAAAAGGATGATCTATTAATGTATCATTTCTGAGAATGAAGACAATGAGTAAGAGTGGATAAGCTGCTGACAAAGTCATAGGTATGGAGGATGGAAACAGAGATATGAGGTCTAAAAGCCTCAATGCCTCAATATTAAAAATGATAAATTTTTAATGATAAACTTGCATAGTTCCTCTTATGTGTCAGGTGCTGTTTTAAGTGCTTTCAACCAACATCAACTTACTTGATCCTTGAAAACATCTCTATCAGATAGATGCCATTACTATCCCCATTTTACAGATGAAGACAGAGAGGCAAAGAGAAGTTAAATTATTTACCCAGGATCACAAAATAACCTGCAGAGCAAGGGCTTGAACACAGCCTAGATGTGTCCCTGCTCCTAACCTCTGTGCTATACTGCTGCTCTAAACAATAAGGTATCAAGTGGAAGGAGGTGGGGATCAGTAGGGGGATTTGGAAAAAAAACTGCCAAGAAAATGATTTGGCACAGACCAATAAAGAACAAATAAAAAGAGAGAAGAATGGATTAAAGTCTTAAGCATAAGTCCTGAAACTGTAAAAACTCCTAGAAGATAACAGAGAAAAATCTTCATCACATTGGTCTTGGCAATGACTTCATGAATATGACACCAAAAGCAAGTGCAACAAAAGCAAAAATAAACAACTGGGACTACATCAAACTAAGAAACTGTTTAACCTCCCTGACAACTTTGAGGTCAAAACTATTACCAAGAGGGTATTTTACTCCCACCAGTTTAAAAACATACTCCTAAGTCATGGATTAAGCCCAATATTATTATCCCTCTCTTTGACTGACCTTCTGTTTTTGAATATTAATTCTACCTCTCTTTGACTGTAGGATTTTAGTATCATTAAAGGGCTACATAGCAAATCCAAAGGTAGATTTAAAAGAAAAAAAATCATATAATTCCAAATCATTTCAGGGGATTAAAAAACAACACTAAGAAACTTCTACACAGCAAAGGAAACAATAAACAGAACGAAAATGTTACCTACAGAATGAGAAAATATTCATAAACCATATATCTGGTAAGGGGTTAATATCCACAATATATAAAGAACTCCTACAACTCAACAGGAAAAAAAAAAGTAATAATAATGACCGGCTTAAAAATGGGCTAAGGGGCTTCCCTGGTGGCGCAGTGGTTGAGAGTCTGCCTGCCGATTCAGGGGACATGGGTTCGTGCCCCGGTCTGGGAAGATCCCACATGCCGCGGAGTGGCTGGGCCCGTGAGCCATGGCCTTTGAGCCTGCGCGTCCGGAGCCTGTGCTCCGCAGTGGGAGAGGCCACAACAGTGAGAGGCCCACGTACAGCAAAAAAAAAAAAAAAAAAAAGGGGGCTAAGGACTTGAATAGACATTTCTTCAAACAAGCCACACAAATGACCAACAGGTATATGAAAAGGTGCTCAACATCACTAATCATCAGGGTAATGCAAATCAAAATCACAATGAGATATGACATCACACCTGTCAGAATAACTATTAACAAAAAAACAAAAGACAACAGCTGCTGTCAAAGATGTGAGGAAATTGGAATCTTTGTGCACTGTTGATGGGATTGCACAATGCTGCAGTCACTATGGAAAACAGTATGGAGACTCCTCCAAAAATTGAAAATAGAACTACCATATGACTCACCAGTCCCACTTCTGAGACTGAAGTTTTTTTATCCAAAAAAAAACCTGAAATCAGGATCTCAAAGAGATGTTAGCACTCCTCTATGTTCACTGCAGCACTATTCACATTAGCCAAGATGTAGAAACAACCTAAATGACCATGGACAAATGAATGATAAAGAAAATACATACATACAATGGAATACTATTCATCCTTTAAAAAGAAGGAAATATGCAAAAACATGGATGAACCTTGAGGACATTATGTTAAATAAAATAAGTCAGTCATAGCAAGATAAATACTGAATGATTCTACTTACAGGAGATATTTAAAATAGTCAAATTCATAGAGTCAAAATGTGAAATGGTGGTTGTCAGGGCAGAGGGAGGGGGAAAGGGGGAGTTACTAAATCAATGGGCATGAAGTTTCAGTTAAGCAAGATGAATAAACTCTAGAGATCTGCTATACAACACTATTTCTATAGTCAACAACAATTACTGTACATTTAAAAATTTAAGACAGCACATCTCATTTTGTGTTCTTACCATAATAAAATAAAATTAAGTTTTAAATGAAGCAAGTAGGTGTCAGAAAGAAAAAAAAGAGAAGAAAGAAAAAAAAAAAAGAAGGGCGTCACTGGAGCACAACTGCAGTTGATGACCATGAACTTGTGGTGAAGCCAACCTACATTGCTGTGTATCTCCTCAGAAGTGCTGGCCACATGGGTACAAGAAATAAGAAGGTAGAAGTACTGATAGGTGTTGGAATTGTGCTGTAAAGGTAAGGCACAAAAGTAGGGGAAGTAATGGACAGGAGGAAGATGGTGGGTCAGCAATTCAACTGAATTGCCAGAGAGAAGGTCAACAGGGAATAGGGAAGAAAGAGAAACCAGGAGCATGATGGAGTAAGAAGGTTAACAGCCTGGAGATACGGTTCAAGGGAGAAAAGCCTGGGCAATAAGAGTGAAGACACACTGCAAGTGTTGCAAGTAAAGAAGGCTGTGATCAGAGTGAAATGCTATACTTAATAATTCTGAAGGTGAGCGAGATCTAGTGTTGATAGTTATGTATTCACTGAAGACTGCTCCTTGTGTTCTACAACAGTAACCCAACTGTGTCCCAACGTTCTACAACTGTAGCAATGCACCCGAGGTTCAGGAGAAAGTCAAGTGAAAGGCTATATTGTTCAAGGTTTGAGGAACATCTAAGTAAAGCATACTGATAAAGGGGACAATGGAACTGAAATGCTCCTGTGTGTTCATTAGAGACATTCAGCCTCAACCGTGATGTCCAGGTAGAGTAGGGAAGAAAATAAATTTGGGAGAGTTCTGACAGACTGAAATTACAGTGGAATTAGAATGTCTGTAAGGGTTTTATAGAAAGGTTAAAAAATATAATTCCATCTTGTCAAACTATTCCTGTGTTTACCTTCTTTGACCAAATGGGCCTTAATCTCCTTGTACGGACAGAAAACTGCGCACAGTTTGGCTTCTCCATATCCTAATATTCTGAGGTTGTTGTGTAAGTACTAAATAAATACTTGCTGGGATGAACACATCACTGAATTTACCACTGAGAGCCTCCTTAGAAAAAGACCCTTTAGGCATCATCTCTTCTTGCAAATCAAAAGGAAGCTCAGAGAGGACTAGACCTCATAGAAAGATGAGTTACAAAATCAGACCATCTGAGGGCCAGAGACAATCACTGGTTATCTCCTTTCTGCTATGAGTTATAAACTTTTTCTTTGGGTCCATACAAAACTTAACACAGCATTACACTAGCATAGGGTATATAACCCTTTAGGAAAAACAACCTATTCTAGCAGTAGTCATCTTCCCTTCCTTTCCCACACTCATTGGACCTAAAGATTCCCCCAGGATCTTGAGAGCTATCCCTGGCTCCCTATGTGACTCAAACTAGCTCCTGGCTCCAGCCTGGGATGGCAAATCCCTAAGACTCAAATGAAAGATTTGAGACTTTGAATGACATCTATGTATTTAAAAATCCAGAATTTGCACATCATTTCTAACAAGAACAATGGAAATGGACATGATTGTTTCTCTCACTGGTAACTGCACCTGGCGAATTCTGCTACTCCACTTTCAAACATCATGGTTCAGAGCAGGCTAAGGCCACTCCTGTGCCATGTGACAAAGCCTGGCCAATTAGAGGGTCACAGCATGGGAGCCACAGCAATAGGCTCAAAAACAGCATTGTTCCTGGCTTAGCTAGGAACAATCAGAGATTGGCTGTGATTTTTTTCTTTTTTTTTTGCTGTACGCGGGCCTCTCACTGTTGTGGTCTCTCCTGTTGCGGAGCAACAGGCTCCGGACGTGCAGGCTCAGTCGCCATGGCTCACGGGCCTAGCCGCTCTGCGGCATGTGGGATCTTCCCGGACCGGGGCACGAACCCGTGTCCCCTGCATCGGCAGGCGGGCTCTCAACCACTGCGTCACCAGGGAAGCCCTCGCTGTGCTATTGATGGAGCTTTTACAGAAGAGGTGTTCACTTTCTGCTGGAGCTGCCAGAGGTGAGCAGGTAAAACACCACACAGAGCCTGAGAATGAAAGTAACAGAGATGAAAGCAAGCCCAAGAGATAGAAACAGACCAGGGTTCAGCCATGTCTAAAGCCATGCAACCCTTGGCCACTGTGGTTACAAAAACTAAAAAAATCCCTTTTTTGCATTAAAGAAAGATTTTTTGACTTATAAAGGCAAGAGTTTGTTTGGTGTGTGTGTGGTATGTGTGAAAGAGATGGTATTTTTTGAACGTGGAAGATCAGGAAATTAAACTTTAAAAAATAAAACTCCAATCTCAAAACTGTCTCACACACACAAAAAGGAATTTACGCACGCACATTATCAACTGGTCATCTGGCATTACTGCAAAAAGCAACTCATTGGCTCACACTCTTCCAAGAGACAGCAGAAAAGAGAAGTGAAAGTGAGAGGGAGACAGATAGATGATTTAACTTTTCTAATCCAGAAAAAAATAAATACATTAAAACCAGCTCTAATGACCACCTCTGGGGAAAAAATGAATAGGAAGTAAAAAGAAAACAAACAAGTTAGTCAATATCAAAAGAAACAACCAAAAAGTAAACCCTTTCTATATCATACTCTTAGAACAGGCTACGCATATATAAAATGCAGATTCATTTTCCTAAAGCAACACCAGCATCTCTCAAAATCTCTCTCAGGACACCAATATCCCCACAAAACTGTTAGTCTTTTAAGCACCAAAAGATTGGCAAAGTTAAAATAAGATGGGAATATGATCCACTGACAAGCAGTCAGCAGCAGAATTCTTTCTGTGATTTTGATGGGAAGGAACTCAACACAGGTATCCCCTGCTTTTTGAAAGTTCACTTTATGCCTCCTCACTTTTATGAAAGACCTACATTAGTACCTGGTTTTGCTAAGAGAAAGAGATCTGAAAAGGATTTTCGCTTTTACAAACAAAGGCGAAAATCAAAAACAGCGCACTCAGCATGTGTTTTGTAGGGAGCCCTTACAGAGGGAGGGCATCCTGAGCAGCAAGGGCGGTTCCATCAAGCTCCTTCCTGGGAACTACGCTCCACATCTCAGCATCAAGCCTTGAACTGTGTCTGTGAGCATCTGTGGTTTATCTCTATTGTGCATCCTGTTAGCAAGTTGTGTTCTAAGGTATTTGTTTCTTTGTTTTAAGGTGAAACCATTTCAGCTTATGAAAGGTTTCATAGGAATGCTCTACTTTTGGATAGCGGGGAAAACCTGTGTAAGAAATGTCACTGGAAGATTTTTGTATAAATAAATGCAAAACAATGATGGGAAGCTTAAATAATTAAAGCTGAATCTTATGACACAGTTGCTGTTTTGCCCCCTGCAGCATGTCTTTCTTCATGAATGTGCCTAATAGACAGACAGTCAACCGTGTCATTTGGGGTGATAACTGCATTCATGTCAGAAAAATTCCATCATAACACCCTTTTCAATGTCTTTTTCTAAGTCATGGTTAAACATTCCTCAAAATAACATTTATAAATATATTCTATTGACAAGCCTCTTTCACATAAATTGTCTCATTTTATGCAGTACATTCCCAAATAGTGTTCTGGTACAAACCAGAATACTAGGTTCAATGATCCAATATGAGGCAACTTAAATTAAAATTGCACAGGAAAATTTCAAATGATCATATTCATTGATGGTAGAATTTTATGATGATTTGCTTCTTTTAAACAATAAAAGCCTCAGTTATTGCATTCATTTTTTTATGCTGAAGTTTTGAATTTATACACCAACAGAAATATGTCCCACATCTCTTAAAGCAATACAAATACACTAGAGGAGAACAGAGAAGGAGAAGGAGATAAAACAACACGTTGCATTCAGTCCTTGTGCTTAGAGCAAAACAAAATGGTGAAACTGATTACTCAGGAAGAGCTGATGTCATCTGAAATGACCAAAAATTAAGCCATTTTTTATATTAAAAGGTTTGGATGATATCTCATTTTACATTTAATTTTCAAATAAAATACAGCTTTTCCTTCATCTGGTACATTTTTTTTTCTTCTTCTTTGCGGCACGCGGGCCTCCCATCACTGTGGTCCCCCACCGTTGCGGAGCACAGGCTCCAGACGCGCAGGCCCAGCGGCCATGGGCCACGGGCCCAGCCGCTCCGCGGCATGCAGGATCCTCCCAGATCGGGGCACGAACCCGCGTCCCCTGCATCGGCAGGCGGACTCCCAACCACTGCACCACCAGGGAAGCCCCATCTGACACATTTTTAAAAAGCAAATTACCAATCCTGCCAGACAATAATGTTTATTGTAGCTCTAGTCATCCTGTATCAAGAAAAAAGTAATCGAGTCACATGTTCCAGACAAACAGGCCTCTATCAGCCACAGAAAAAGTCTTGTCCTGAAAGAGCAAATGTAATTTTTTTTTTAAAGAACAAAGCATAAGTTTTAAAATAGGAGTATAATGTGTTTATGAAAAAGATTAAGAAAATGCTAGAAAAGAATAATGAAGGATATTTTGTCATCTACTAATTCCTTTGGAATGCAAAGTTCATATCAATATATTATATTATCTCCCCATCAGTTAGAAAACATCAACTGGCTCCTGAATATCTGAAGACATTTAACAAATTAAGTACAGTAGGTTTTCATCATATTTGAATAAATAAGGACAGTAGCTGAATAACTATTTTAAAATACAACAATCTTGGGCTTCCCTGGTGGCGCAGTGATTGAGAGTCCGCCTGCTGATGCAGGGGACACGGGTTCGTGCCCCAGTCCGGGGAGATCCCACATGGGCCCGTGAGCCATGGCCGCTGAGCCTGCGCGTCCAGAGCCTGTGCTCTGCAACGGGAGAGGCCACAACAGTTAGAGGCCCGCGTACAGCAAAAAAAAAAAAAACAAAACACAATAATCTTTGTATTCCCTGAGAAGTGCTACAAGAAAACCTAGGGCCAAGAAAAAGTCCCTTCTCATATACATATAAGTTTGCAAAATATGGACCAGCATAGCATGATTAAACATACCTGTTTCGAAAAGTCTCCAGGAAAAAAGCTCACAAGCTTCCTCAAAGGAGCGGTTACAGCAGGTGTAGCAAATGAAACCTGTTTTCACTAGGAAACCTTCACCTTTATATTCCTTTGCAGTCAAACTTGTAACCACTGGGGGGAAAGGAGGACATGAAGGGTTAAGTACTCAAAGGTTTCAGAAAGCAAAGTGTCATCTACGGTGAAAATACTTAACTTTGATTGTGTATACCTACAAGAGGGAGTTATAAGCTTTGCTTTCTAATTAAATTTGAAGACTGAACACATTTTTGTTCTTGCCAAGATCGGTCTTCAAATTCCTAGAGAGAAGTTAGGAGACACCTGCAGCTCAGTGAGACAGTGATCTTTCTCAATTTGATTTAAGCCTTCAATAGTCACTGCTTAGTTTCCACTCATTCCTAATACTCTGAGGAGTAAACTGGTGTCTCAGGGAAAAAAAAAAAAAAGAAAAACAACCTGAAAATCGCCACAGAGAAACAACTGTGACTCGAGATGAGCATCATTCTTTCCTTAATCCACAAGAATATATTTCACTTCTTTCTTTTTAATACTGAGTTCCCAACGTTTCATTTTCTTGGCTAAGCTTAGTCTAGGAAATGTCTTAAACACAGTTCTTCCCAATAATATGCCTCCTATCTTCTAAATGGCAATGGGGGTTAATGAACTTTACTACAGAAAAGAAAAAGGACACTAGTGGAGACAATTCAGACCCTTTCATTAAGTATATAAGGATAATATTTAGGACACAAAACACACACACTTCTAATTTATAAGCCAATGGATACTGTGATGAGGAAAACTGAGAAATTATTTCTTTTAAAATAAAAAAGACAAATCACTTTCCAGGTTAAAATTATATAATGTATATTTTATTACTCAAAACACTAACTCTCTCATCACCATTCTAAGCAGTGGCACCGACCTAAAACTACTTTCGAAGAGTAGTCTTGGCTTCCTGGAGGCACGGCCTTGGCTCACTCTGGAAAAAAGTAATGGCCTTCTACTCAGGCATGTGGCCTGCTGAGACGCCTCAATTTTTGGGATAGAATGTCATTCCTCCCAGCTAACAGTTTAAAATGTACAGCTCATAACACAGAATTAGGAATATTTCAAACCCTCTGATCATTATTAGTAATACTGACTGCTAAAATGATTGAGCTATTACTATGTGCTATCATTTTGCTCAGCCCTTTGACCCACCGCCCACTGAGCCCTCCAAATACCCTATGAGGAAAGTACTATTATTTTCCTCTGTTCATAATCTCTTCATTAATTTATCTGAATCATCAAAGGCTAAAAGGTCTTATATCTCCCTGACTATATGTTATCCTCTGTACCTCTCATATGGTACTTATGTAAGTACCAATATTGTTTTCCAGTATTCCATGTGTCCGTCTTTACTGTTGCCCCAAGAGCCTTCAAGCCTTGTGCACAGTGTTCCATAGCACAGGAAACTCTAAAAACTCATTGAATGGATGGTGCTTACCATCTCTTTTCCTTTCAGGGTAATTATATAACATTTTTCTCAGTACATTTTCTGTACAATTACTTATTGTATAAAATCCATATACCTATCAGAAAACACATTTTCCCATTCTATAAGAGGCTATACTTTTATCAATTTCTAGAAAGGATTATCAACTTCAAAGATTTCATTTAGCTGCAAGATAACTGAGAACAGCAGGAACTCAAAATCGATTTTCTGATTAAAAAAATATAAAAATGCTAAAATAAATGCAAATATATCTTAACTAGAAAGCTCAACCCAAAGCTAAAGATCTGCTCTTACAATAATTTAGTGGTAAGAAGTGAAATTACAAAAGATGAAGAAGATAATAAAGGCTTCTCCAAGTGAACTTTCATATTTAAATTAAAAACAAAAGTAACAACAAAAAAGGTAAGTGCTGAAAAAAAAAAAACCTAAACTAAAAGAAAAGGAAGGCTTTGTGGAAAAGAAAAACTATAAACTTTGAAAAAAAGGGATAAAACACTTTTATGTTATACAGTTAAAAAATAGGGAGCCTGCCAGAGGCTGAATAGGGGAATAAGAAGCAGGAGGCCAGACTCCAAAATAGAACACATCCGACCGCAAAGCTGACAGCGCTGACAATAATAACTAAGAAGGGAGGCCATGGTTTTAGGAGGTGATGTTCTTGACAGAAAATAATCAAAAGAATGCTACACTCTTGACAGTTTGGTAATATTTGAAGATTTACTACACAGCAGAGAAGCAGACAGCAGAGCAGTGATGTGCAGAGAGCTACAGCGTCCTCAGCACCCATGCCAAGAGCAAGTGAGAAAATGGGGGCATCAGATGCCCAAGGGGTCAACGACCACTTCAGGAGTTCCATTTTCCTCTAGGGGGTTGTTTTATTTTACTTTTTTTTTTTTTTTTTTTTGCGGTACGCGGGCCTCTCACTGTTGGTAGTCTCTACCGTTGCGGAGCACAGGCTCCGGACGCGCAGGCTCAGTGGCCATGGCTCACTGGCCCAGCCGCTCCGCGGCATGTGGGATCTTCCCGGACCAGGGCATGAACCCGTGTCCCCTGCATCGGCAGGCGGACTCTCAACCACTGCGCCACCAGGGAAGCCCTAGGGGGTTGTTTTATTCTAAAAATGAAGGGTGTGTTTTCGAACGAGTTTTAGGCACAATACACTTAAATACACTATTTTCTGAGTCTCTTTTAGGGAAAGAAAACCAGAATGTAGGCTAAGAGGAGGGGAAAATGAGGATTGACTCCAGAGGCCTGTTTAGACCTGTTGCCCGACACAATAGGGGCACAGTGGGGGTGAGAGGCAGCTGTAGCCAGCACAGAGAGCAAGTCAGGTCAGCAAGCATGTCCAGCTGTGCAAGTGCATTCCCTGCTGCACCAGGAATTAAAAGGGAAAAAAAAATCACATCACTGACACATTTTCTCATTAAAATGCCATTTGCAGTTGCCGGCCAGCTCTGAGACAAAGTATCATGTATTAAAACCAGTCCCATATTCCCATTCTTTACATATTACAGTCATGTAACAATAAAAGCCAACTCTGCCTTAGTGGGGAAAGGCAAGAAATATTGACAGTAAACTCAGGAATAAGAAATGTATGTCCACTATTGCCACCACTATTTACTTAACGTTGCCTAGGAAGTGTAATCCAACACACTTAAAACAAAACAATTGGACACATGAGAATTAGAAAAGAAAAGGTAGGATTATCTCACACTACAAATAAATGCCTCAAAAGCCAAGTGAAAAACTACTGCAAACAATAAAAGGTACCAGTAGCCTTCATACATACAAATAAAAATACACAATTTTAAAATCTAATGGAACAAAAGACATGACTTAAAACAGCAACAAAAAGACAAACTACTTAGAAATGTGAAAAACTTGCATGAAGAAAATATTTAAACACTCCTGAAAGATCGAAAAACATACTTGAAAGAAAAGAAATGATGGTGTTCTTGGATAGAAATACCTGGTATCATAACAATGTCAGTTCTTCTAATTTATTAATTTATATCAATCCCCATGAAATACTACCATGTTATTTTTCTTTTTCTGGAGCGAGATAATTTCATGAATGTGAGATTGGTGCATGCATTATATACAAATCAACCATAAAAAAACATCCAGGAATCAGATCCAAGTACATATAAAAATCTACAGACTTCTACATTTTGCTTTTCTTTTTTACCTCATTAATATAACCTGAATTTGAACTAAGCAGGAATCACTGAAATCGACTGAAACACACTGAATATACAAAAATCATGAATTCATAATGACATGCAATGATAAAGACAACAAGAAGGAAGAAAAAAATTCACTCCCACCATGACCATCACCCATTAATTATCACTGGAAATTTCAAGGAAACTAACTCCTTCCTCTAAAAGTTACCAATTCCAACTTTTCTAAATAAACTCTAAGGTAACTGGGTAGCCCTAGTGAGGAAAACTCTTCGTTTACAGAAGAAAACCAACCGATAAATACAGAGAAAGGGGAAAATTAGAATATATAACACCTGTTTGTAACACCTAACAAGATAACTGATTCAGGAAAAGGTAAATGGATGAAACTATTAGATGAACAGTTGATGAGAATCTTTATTTATTGATTGATTTTTTATGTATTTATTTATTTTTGGCTGTGTTGGGTCTTCATTGCTGTGCACGGCCTTTCTCTAGTTGCAGTGAGTGGGGGCTACTCTTCGTTGCGGTGCACGGGCTTCTCATTGTGGTGGCTTCTCCTGTTGTGGAGCATGGGCTCTACGTGGGCGGGCTGCAGTAGTTGTGGCCCCCAGGCTTTAGAGCACAGGCTCAGTAGTTGTGGCACAGGGGCTTAGTTGCTCCACGGCATGTGGGATCTTCCAGGACCAGGGCTCGAACCCGTGTCCCCTGCATTGGCAAACAGATTCTTAACCACTGTGCCACCATGCAAGTCTTGATGGTCATCTTTAGAATGAAGGGATAACACTGGCAGCATCTGAACCCAGTGTCAATCAGATGTTAGGTGCCTTCAGAAGTGATACAATATGAAACAGATGGCCTATGAAGCATTCCATCAAAAACATATATCCGAAACTTAATTTAGAAGCTAATTTTCTGCTTATAAGAATGATGAAGGATAGGGGATCATGTTAAACAACAAATGAAGAAGAAACAAGATTTTCAGTTTCCTCAACCAAATAATTGAATCAAAAATAAATAAATAAATAAATGTGTGGGAGACAGCCTGGTCTTGACTAAAAGAGGGGTCAGAAAAACAGGCACATTTAGATTCTCAAGGTCATTAGTAATCAGGAAATGGAAATTAAAACTACAATGAG
The DNA here is from genome assembly GCF_005190385.1 of Monodon monoceros. Classification (NCBI taxonomy): domain Eukaryota; kingdom Metazoa; phylum Chordata; class Mammalia; order Artiodactyla; family Monodontidae; genus Monodon; species Monodon monoceros. Next base: position 19,861,990 of record NW_021703775.1, read on the forward strand.
GCATCACTTTACACCTTTTTGAATGGTCAAACAATAATAAAAAATACTGAAAATAATAAGCGTTGACTAAAATGTGGAGCAAACAGAATTCTCATATATTGCTTTGGAAATGCAAAATGGTACAGCCACTCTGGAAAACAGTTTGCAGTGTTGTAAAAAGTTAAACGTGCATTTACCATGTGACCCAGCAAACCTAGATAAATACTCCTGGACATTTAACCCAAAGAAAAGACATATATCCACACAAAGCCTACTGTGAATGTTTATATTAAGATTTATTCATAATCACCCAAAATAACCCAAATGACAAACATTCCAAATGTCCATCCACTTGTGACTGGATAAACAAACTGTGGCAACAACCATCAGCCATATGATGGAATAGTGCTCAGCAATGAAAAAGGTACAAGCTATGATAAAGGGAACAACAAGACCAATTTCAGAATAATTATGCTAAGTGAAAGAAGCTAGACTTAAAAGGTTAGACACTGCATGATTCCACTTATAGGATATTCTGGAAAAGAAAAAACTATGGGGACAGATAAAAATATCTGTTGTTTCAAGGAACTGTGGTAACAGGGAGGGAATAGACTAAAAGGCGCACGAAAGAACTTCTTGATTATGCTGGTGGTTACACAAATAGATAGATTTGTCAAAATCCATAGGATTGCACACCTAAAAGTAGTAAAATTTGCTGAATATGAATTACATCTCAATAAACCTGAACTTTAAAAGAGAGCGAGAGAGAGAGAAAGGGAGAAGGGCCTAGGAAACATAACAACAAATGCAATATATGGAATTTGTTTGAATTCTGATTCACACAAATAACTACGAAAAAATATTTTTAAAGCAAACTGGAATACCTAATTGTGGCCTGAATATTAGCTGAAACCAATAAATTATTTTACATTTTGCTAGATGGGACAATGACAAAATGGTTATGTTCTTTTAAAGCCCATATTTTATATTTTTAAGAATAGCGTTTAGGGGTAAAATGACATGCTTTATAACATCCAGACAAAAATCTAAGAGACACATTTAAAAACTGGCAACATTTGTATAATTCTAGCACCCAGGTGAGGAATATATGACAGTTCATTATAAAAAAGAAGCTAGTCATATAAGCAACTCTATTTTGTGTATGTTTGAAAATGTTTATAATTAAAGATTAAAATAATAGCAAACATTTGTTGATCATTTATCCCGTGTCTGGCAATGTTTTAACTACTTTACAGGTTAACACATTTAATGCTCATTGCAAACCTAAGTACAATTATAATCCCCCTTTTATACACGAGAAGACTGAGATCCTCTAAAGTTTAAAAATTGTCCCAATATGGAGTAACCAGTAAGATTCAAGCAGGCTCAGCCTACATTCTTAACCACTTCTAAGTCATAATATAGGTTACAAGGTCTGCTTATAATCTGTCCATATTATTTCTCTTAAATCAGTTATCATGTTTACACATTCAGCTCTATATCTTCATGCTCATCATTTTTTTAATTTTGTGATTTCACACTAAAGTAGAAACACCATACCATCTGCAATTCTCTAAACTGTAACAACAGGCCTAGTTAGATTATGGAAGAAACAAAATGTGAAAGTTAATTTCGTATATAATTTGGAATAAGATAAATCCATTTGAACTACTACTGTTTTTTGCCAGGAGAATGATTTAGTAAGTGATAAAACTGATTTATTCCACTGGTTCCTTTTCAGTTTCATATGCATACCTTCAATTCCATTTTCCCATCTGCGTTTTCTATTACTGAAACGAAGAAGTGTAGTACACCATAAAACTATCCTGAACAGACTCATGAATATTTAGTAAGATGTTTTTGTATAGGTATGGTTAATCACTGTCAGCTGAAAAAAATGGGAAATGGCAAAGAATTTGTCAACCCATGGACTTTTACTTCTCCCTGTCTTTTTTATCCTTGGGAAAAATTATAAACTCTAAAATCTAGCAAAATCAAAGTCATAGCAAAGACTAATGTTTCTCTTTCTGGATTTGTCTCCACCGACAGGAAGTTAAAAATAACACAGGGTTGTATGTGTGATCCTTCTCTGAGGTACATCTCCAAGAGGAATATTTAAAAACAAGATTATGGAGGGATTTGATTTACACATGAAAGTTTAGCCAAGACACACTGATCTAGGGAATAATTTGGGGTGATCCTAATAGTTTGCTTTTCAGAGCGGCCAAAAAAGTTAATCAACTAACATTTTGGGAAGTTAAATACAGCTCCTTTTTCACTGAAAAGGGAACACAATGATAAAATCAAATCACTCAGCACCAAAACTCAAAGCTGTAAATGAATTTTTATTTGAATGGAGGGTTCTGACTTTTTTCCTCATACTTATTACCTACTCATCAGGAAATACACTCTAGGAAAATATTATTTAATTCAGATTACATAAATTAGCCAACACTTTGTTCTTCTTCAGATAAGAAAAACGTTATATTTAAGAATGAGATGTCTTCATAAATTTTATTAGATTTCTTCTTTGTATCCATGACCATTTTAAAGGGAAAAATCAGTTACCCTTTGTATTAATTTTCTATCACTGCTATAACAGATTACTACAAATTTAGTAGGTTAAGCAAACACAAATTTATAACCTTGAAGTACTGTACGTCAGAAGTCCAGAATGAGTCTCAGCAGACAAAAATCAAGGTGTCAGCAGAGTTGCATCTTTTCCAGAGGCTCTAGAGAAGAATGTTTCTTTGTTTGCTGAGGTTGTTCCCTGAATTCAGTCCTTAGAGGTTGTAGAACTGTCTGCAGTTTCTTGCTGGCAATCAGCTGAGGCCCATTCCCAGCTTTAGACGCCACTACATACCTTGGTTCACAGCTCCTTTTCTCCATTTTCTAAGCCACCCATATAATCCAGGATTACCTCCCCAGTTCATGGTCTCTAACCTTAATCACATCTGCAACATCCCCTTTGTCATGAAAGAGAACATATTCACAGGTTCTGGGGATCAGACAGCGGACAACTTTGAGGGACCATTACTCTGCTTGTCACACCTTTTGATACTACAACATCAGAATCTGAATTAAATTTCTGCTTGCCCAATATAACCTTTCAGACATTCTTGCCTTGGCTGCATGCATCAAGCACCTGGTAATACTGAGAGCAGGTAACAAGGCAGCGGATAGTCGGGCCATTTCAATCACTGAATTTTTTCCAAACCTTCTCACTAACAAGGACCATAAAGAAGCCATTAACCAACCTGAGTTACTTACCAAATTATTACTCTTTAAAAAGTATTCAAAGGCATAGGTGATTATGGTCAATTCCAGACTTCTGATCACTGAAAATGTTAAGCATCACCAGGCTGACCTTACAAAATTTCACGCAAACACAAAGAAGACTGTTGCTTTAGTTGATTCTCATATGTATGCTACATAAAGGTACAGCAGCCACTAGCTTTCCTGAAACATTGAAATCATCACTAAATCCACTGCCCACTAAGATTCTCACGAACTGGTATGGAAAGATATTTCACAGCTGCCAGTATTCAATCCCTCTGGCATTCTTGAAAATCAGAACATCAGTTTTCAAGTGTAATAAATCAGTTTCTTCTATGAGAGGAACAGCAGCCAAAAATTAAATTAGGTGTGTCTTCCTAAAATTAACAGCACTGGGAAACTGCCAAAGTCATTGTATATAAAATTCCATTATCATTGTGGTATTTTTCTCCCTCTACAGGTGGGAGGGTGAAAGAATTTTCATTTCTGCCTAATTTTTGTCACTTAGCTGTCTTCCAGTCAGGATTCCATCCCACATCCCTTTTAACTTTCCCAACATACATTTATTTAATGACTCCTGGGAGCCAGGCACAGTTCTGGATATTAGAATTTGACAAACTCAAAGATAAGATAAAAATATTTCATGAATATCTCGAAAAAGGTGACAGAGGAACTGGTGAATTTCTCAAACGTCTACACCTTCAAAAAGCAGATCCTAACTGGACAGCTGCATGTAAATCATTGAAGTTAGAACACACCCTCACACCATACACAAAAATAAACTCAAAATGGATTAAAGACTTAATTATAAGACATGAGACCAAAAAGCTCCTAGAAGTTAACATAGGCAAAACATTCTCAGACATAAATCACTGTAATATTTTCTTAGATCAGTCTCCCAAGGCAAAAGAAATAAGAGCAAAAATAAAGGAGACCTAATCAAACTTACAAGTTTTTGCACAGCAAAGGAAACCCTAAACAAAATGAAAAGACAACCTGTGGACTGGGAGAAAACATTTGCAAACAACGCGACAGACAAGGGCTTAATTTCTAAAATACACAAACAGCTCATACAACTCAATATCAAAATTAACAACCCAATTAAAAAAGAAAAAAAAAAGAAGCAGATCCTAAAAATCATGGATTTCTAAAATCTAATCAGGAGTCGGGGTTGCTACAATGGGCATTTCTTGACCAAAGCTCCAATTCAGACCTACTTGCCTTTCCCGAAATAGTGGTGACTTTTGTAATAACATCTGAGAGCCAAGCATTTGCCATTAAATTTTCTGTCTTCAGTATCAGATGGCCCACAAGCTTGTGGGAACTTTGTTCAGAAGAAATATCTTTCCTTTGTGCTGAAGAATAGCCAAAGATTTGGAGGTTAAACCATATTCTCCTGATTTCTCCCCAAACAAACATGCTATTTTAAAAGCCAAGGCAGGGTCTTCCCTGGTGGTGCAGTGGTTGAGAGTCCGCCTGCCGATCAGGGGATGGAGGTTCGTGCCCCAGCCTGGGAGGATCCCACATGCCACGGAGCGGCTAGGCCTGTGAGCCATAGCCGCTGAGCCTGCTTGTCCGGATCCTGTGTTCCGCAACGGGAGAGGCCACAACAGTGAGAGGCCTGCATACCGCAAAAAAAAAAAAAAAAAAAAAAGCCAAGGCAATAAAAATATTTAATTTGATGACAAAAGGAGGATTGAATAAAGATTATATTAAACTGGCCCACTGGTGGAAGAGTTCAGATGTCTAATGGGCCCTGTAGGCACCTTTAAACACAGGATTAAATCTTTAATGAGACCTTGAAAAAACAGTGAATTTCTGTGGTCGTGAGGGAGATCCAGGGCCTCAAGACATACCAGCATTACTACATATGGTTTAGAACCTGGTCTGATACCTGATTACAAAATGAAGAGAATTCTAAGAAGAAAATTAAAAGTAGGGTAAAAATTCAAAACGACAGAATCAAATAAAAAATGTACAACGTATGCTATTAGTAGTAATGTCAAATATGGCAGGAATCCCAAGCAAAATGAAAGTAGGCTACAATAAATTATTAAAAAGCAGAGATAAAAAAATTGGAAGTTTGGGATTGACATATACACAGTACTATATTTCAAATAGATAACCAACAAGGACTCACTGTACAGCACAGGGAACTCTGCTAAATATTCTGTTATAACCTAAAGGGAAAAACAATTTGAGAAAGAGTAGATACATGTATATGTATAACCGAATCACTCTGCTGTATACCTGAAAGTAACACAACATTGTTAATCAACTATAATCCAATATAAAATAAAAGTAATAAAAAAAGAGAATGTGCCAAAAAAAAAAGCAGAGATAGCCAGTGTGGCTCTTAAATATACAGTTATATACCATTTAACAGACAACATATTTAAAATACAAAAAGACTGAAAGAAAGGAAAATACGCACCATGTGGAAAATTAGATACAATACTTATCTGGCTAGATATTAAGGCTTATTACAAATCAGCAATAATGATAAAATATACTGACTTAGAAATTGTCCAACAGACCAGGACAGAAGAGACAGCCCAGGAGCAGATCTATGTTACATGGAAAGTCAATGTGGACAGAGGGTACATGGCAGATGAGCTTGCAAAAACAGACTACATGGGCTTCCCTGGTGGTGCAGTGGTTAAGAATCCACCTGCCAATGCAGGGGACATGGGTTCGAGCCCTGGTCCGGGAAGAGCCCACATGCCGTGAAGCAACTAAGCCTGTGCGCCACAACTACTGAGCCTGCGCTCTAGAGCCCGTGAGCCACAACAACTGAGCCTGCACGCCACAACTACTGAAGCCCACACACCTAGAGCCCGTGCTCTGCAACAAGAGAAGCCACCACAATGAGAAGCCCACACACTACAACGAAGAGTAGCCCCCGCTCGCCGCAACTAGAGAAAGCCCGCGCAGAGCAACAAAGACCCAACATAGCCAAAGATAAGTAAAAATAAAATAAATTTATACAAGAAAAAAAAAAAAACGTAAAAACAGACTACAAATGCTACTGGGGAAACTGTATTCATCCACACAATGAAAAACATAATTAGATTCCTACCTGACTCATACTTAAAAATATATTCCAGACAAATGATAGATTTGAATATAAAATGAAAAAATGTTTAAACTAAAAAGAAAATACAATGAAAAAATGTTTAAACTGAAAAGAAAATATCGGAAAATATTTTCTGTCCTTAAGATTAGAGAAGAATTCCTAAGCAAGATGCCCTCCACTAAAAAGGAAACCCACAAAATGCAAGATAAAACAATGATAAATTATTTATCTCAAAAGTAGCAGCATCAAAAGTCCCCATTAAATAAAAAATGGCAGAAAATAGTTGAACTTTATACAACCAACAAAGGAATATTATCTTGAAAATATAATGAAATGCCACATATTAATAAGAAAAAGACAAATGACCTAATAGAAAAAAGACCAAAATATCTAAACAGAAAATTTAAAAGCAAAATACGTAGTGAAACATGTACTTCTAGCTATGGAGCTACTGAGTGCTGGGGTACTTTTCACTCATTTACAATTTCCATTCAGTTGTTGTACTGTCTGGGCCTACTAGTCCACATGAGGATATCTACATGGCAGCTATTCACACCTCAATGACCACACCTGATTAAAGGCAGTGATGACGTTAGTATACCCAAGTATCATCTAAATAATCTAGCCAAACATTTTCCACTTACATTTATCAAATGAATTTATAAAATTTTACATTAAAGTATCGGATAAAAAGGACACAATATCACCTTCCTAAACAAAGGGACTGAATTAAAGTTAGATTCTCCCATTTTTAGAACAGCAAATGTATTCAGCTCAGAGTGACTGCATGAAGCAAAACTGTCATAAACACATGCAGAGTGCCAGCACTATTAAACTGGTAACACCTTAAAACACCACTTACCTTTATATACCTGACCTAATTGGATTTCAAAATCATAGGGGAAAAGTCAGTGTATTTTAAAGCACCAAATTAATTAATGGTTTAAAATAAGTTTTAGGCTACCTACAATAAATGATTTAGAAAGGATGAAGGTACTTCTGCTGATCAAAATATTATATATATTTCTTGTAACTTCTTCAAGCCTGAAATAATTTGTAATAGTCTTCCTGCAGTTTGAAAGGGCAAATGTCACTGACTTTCCAGTACCTTGTCATATCACTGCAAAATGACCTAAAATAACATTTCTAAATGAAAGCTATGTCTTTCGATATGAATCAATATTTTTACAAAACTCATCTAAATAAATATATATTTTTAAAATCCCTAAGTAGATTTTGATGTCATTAAATATCATTTAATGTAATATTGGAAAATTTTATCTGAAAACAAATAAGTGAAATTAAACTAAAAATGCATCATTCCTTCAAAGAATGAAGAAAGCATTAAACATTCTGAAACTACTTGGGGTTGTAAGCAACCATAATACATAATACAATGGAGTCCAATTATAAGAACTTACAGGTGATCCTAACATCTTAACATTATGTAAAACACATGCCTTAAGCAACTGAACTATGGTTCTCACAGGAACATTTGAAATGCACTAAGATCAAAGAGGAAAATCATGAACTTGGAAAGCTTAAAATGTAAAACCAACATGAAGAACATGGCTGTAAACTTGTATACTCACATTTTCAAATGGGTAAACTTAAGTAAAATAAATTTAAATTAAAGTGGAAGTTATGCTTTAAAGTTTTTAGTAGACATATTTCCTAAATGATGCATAACTCCATTTCAGAAAACAAGGAAATCTCTGAACTTCTTCATTTATGAATGAAATAATGTTATTTTAATACCAAGTTTAAATGCATAAGGCTTTTAATTTAAACTCTATAAAAAACTGACCCACATATTTTACAACAGGCTCAATGCCTAGTGAAGTTGTAGGTTCAAAAATGAGAGAAAAGCAAACACTAAAAATGAATGATATCATCTATCAATGAGCATGCACACCCCATAAATTTAATCTCAGATATACTAATACCTGGTCTTATAAACAATATATAAAAAAATATATGAGCCTTGACTAACAAAATAATGAGATTCTTGTTCTGGACTCTTAGATGGAATAAAGTAGAAGATATAACCTTTTAAAATACTATATAAAGTAATGTGGGTGCTTTTTTAAACCGAGGTATATTATACCTCAGTATATTTGTTTGTTAAATAAAAAGCACAGATATATTTAGTATGTTTAGTTTTAAAAACTGTATACACTGGTGTAACCACCACCCAAAACAAAATATTAAATAGAGAAAATGTCCATCTCCCATAAAATCCCCTTTACCTCCTTCTACTTAATTCCTCTCCTCCCCAACACAGGTAAATGTGGTTGATTTTTTTTAACAAAGCAAACAGAAGTAGACATCTAAATATCTCAATTGGCAATTTATTGAATTGAAATTGTCATTACTAACAAATGTTTGATCTCATTTAGAAGTGTTTTCAGAGTCTGAATAGTGACAAACTTTCATCTTTTAAATGTTTGATTATTGAGAAAAATTTCCAAAGTCATTCATAAATAAGTCTGAAAAAAAGGTAATTACAGAGAAGAAAAAGGAGGTAACATAGTCCAGACACCTAAGTGCCAAGCGCTGGGCTAACCATTTTAGACTAATGCTCTCCTCATTTGCTGTTCACAGCAATCCTGAGAGACAGTTATGATTATCTTTATTTTGGAAATGAGGAAATTGAGATTCAATAATGTTAAGTAATTTGGCCAGGATTCCTCATTTGTAGACCCAGGATTCAAGTTCAGGTCTTGTCCTCCAAAAGAGATGCTCTTGTACTAAACTCCAAGGAGACTCTTTACAGTGGTTAATACTGTTTGGAGGGAAAATGAAGCCTCAGGACTTCCTCGCTTTCTGTCTGTGCTTTCAGTACACTTACCCAGCTGTGTGGTGACGGAAGGCAAGCCAGGCAGCAGCAGAATCTAGGGAGATGGACAAATGCCTGTCCTGGGAAAAGTCAGACCTACCTGAAGTAGTTCATGAAAAACCGGGCTTCTAGGAGCAAACCAGAGCAGCAGGTCCATCTTCCTGAAGTTGATGTGGGTCATCTACGGGCAGGACTCTTAAGAGCGCTGGTGAGGGGTTTCACCCCACTATCTCCAGCAACATGACCAAAGGTATGCAAGGGCTTGTAGATTTCAAGAGAAGCTTCATATTCCTTGGGGAGGTAATTCAAACCAACTCAGTAAAGACAAGATGATGACAGCTGACAACCCTGGCCACCCATGGTGGCCCAGGGAATGGTGACAATGCCAGGTTTTTGTTTCGTTTTTTCAATATTTTTCTGCTATGAGGGCACAGTGGGCAGATGGAAGCACATGAGAACCATGGGTAATTTCAGCTGGGTGAATCTGTAAAACTATTTCCTTGAGAATGAATAAGCTCGAAGAGCCAGATACAGTCCATCACAAGAGGATATTCTGCTTTGCAGAATACCTAACAAAATATTCCTAAGTAAAACTTTGAAACTTACCATGTTCCTTTCAAAATGTGTGATGTAGGCGGTCAAAGATCAAAAAGGGAATGTCGGTTTGAATGCTTCCTTATTCCTTCCAGTGAGTTTGACTAGATGGTAGGGAAGATAGATGACCAATGCCTTACAGAATCTCTGAGCATTTTTGAAAGGATTGTCAATAACCAGGTTTTCAGCAATGTCGCCATAATTCTTTTCTTAAATGAGACAGACTTGCTTGAGGAGAAAGTGCAAATGTTGAGCCCCAGAGATTATTTCTTAGAATTTGAAGAGGATTCTCACTGCTTAAGAGACATCTAAAAACTCTTGGGGGAATGTTGTTGTTAACAAATGCCAGGACCAGCAGCATAAGCTCTTATACCAGCGCCTCACAGTACTATCAACATGGAAACACCTGCCTTATTTTCCAAGATGTGCCAGGTACTATTCCTCATGACAACTTTAAGCATCTTATTCTACAGTGATGCACAAAAAAAAAACTTGTTATTCTAGTATCTTCTCGTGTTTTTATTTTTTTTAATTTATTTATTTTATTTATTTTTGGCTGCATTGGGTCTTCGTTGCTGTGCATAGGCGTTCTCTAGCTGTGGCAATCAGGGGCTACTCTTCGTTGCGGTGTGTGGGCTTCTCATGGCAGCGGCTTCTCTTGCTGTGGAGCACAGGCTCTAGGTGTATGGGCTTCAGTAGTTGTGGCATGCGGGCTAAGTAGCTGTGGCTCACGGGCTCTAGAGCACAGGTTCAGTAGTTGTGGTGCACAGGCTTAGTTGCTCTGTGGCATGTGGGATCTTCCTGGAACAGGGCTTGAACCCGTGTCCCCTGCATTGGCAGACGGAGTCTTAACCACTGCACCACCTTGTGAAGTGGTAACTCATTGTAGTTTTGAGTTGCATTTCTCTAGAATTAGAAAAATCTTGATTCTATACTTAACTTCTTGGAAATCTTAGTCCCTCATCTGCAGACTTTGGTTTGTGGCTGAAACCTGCTGAATAACATAATCTGAAAAGTTCAGGCTTTGATCTGTTTCACTATGGCTATGATTTGAGTTAAGTGGTAATCTCCTAGCAGACCTCAAACTAGGTAAACTTCAGGCTTTAAATTTTTCCACTTTTAAAACTGGATACTCTGTTGGTGCCAACTACTGGCATCCTTAAATACTGTAGGTGTGAGGTTAAGGACAAGCAAAACAAGCAAGATTAAGATCTTTCCTCTGCCTTACATCTGTTACATATCTTTATGGTGGCCTCCTACTTTGAAAAAGATATTGGAAAAAAAATTGATCTAAGGAATGACATTCTCTAAGTTTACACAGATCTAGCCTTCATGTTTTTTAAACTGCTTGTACACCCACCTCACCTTGTTTTTGAATTCTGTGGTTTTTGAAGTCAACATTCTCAAGGTTTTAAAGTTTATACAAGGATTTCTGGTATGATGCTAATTAAGGGTTTGCAAGTGGTACCAAAGAGCAAAAGGTACATGAATGCCATATATAATATTTTGATCAAAAGGAAAGAGTGGAAAAGAATTTGCCTTTTTCATATTTAATTATTATATAATTAATGTGCCATATGTAGAACATTCTGGCCATAACAGCAACTAAAAACTGCAAGCAACTTCATAATAGAATGGTCTAAATAAATATATACTTTCCATAAACATTTTTTAAAAATAAAAAAATCAGATGTCACTATATTTTAATAAAGCTAATTTTCTTAGCATCGTCAACTTCTACAGTGGAAGAGATGTAAGGTAATATGTGTTGACCTTGTAATTTTTTAAATGAGGAAACTAAAGTAGAAGACAGTGAACAGTTAAAAGTGGACATAAAATCCACTCTCTCTTTTCCAAGTCTGGGTTCCTCTCCATGTTTCCTGGGAAAACTCATTCACAGTTTTCAAACATCTTTAGTCTGAATGCTTTTCTCAAAAGTAATCAAATGCATAGATTTGGTATAAAAACAGATCAAAGCAGAGGTGTTCAGGTAGAAGTTGTTGGGGAACCACAAATTCCAGTCTATACCCTCGCCCTCCCCAGTCATATTTCCAGGAATCCCTAAGATTTGGTGGAATACAGTTAGAAAACCATATGCTTTATACCATATCAACTCATAAAATAAATCTGGAAGATAGTCAAGTATTAAAATGTGAAAAAAAAAGTTAAACATCAATACAAAAGACAAATTACAATTTAATATAACAATCTGAGAATTGTCCCAAGTTAGCTCATGATTATGCACCAAATGAATGAGGCTGAAAATGGGCACCCATAAGGGTTCAGGAAAAGGAGGGTCACAGTATGCTGGGTGTGGTCTGGAGTAATTTACCAAAGAGAGCACTGGGAGGTAGGAGGTAGACGGAGCCCTGGGTGAACAGCTGGAGTCTGTCAAGTGGAATAAACTGGAGCTTTGTTTTCCCTAGACACTTCAAGGATAAAGTTAATGGCAGGAGTTGAGGTCTGCTGGAATAAAGAGATAAAATGACCACATCTATCACTCCTGAAGTCAAGAAAACCTCCCTAACTGTACATGCACAGGAAGGCTCCTTGGGGGGTCAAAAAGGGAGGGGTCGTCACCCCGTAACAGGTGGCGTCAACCTCCCATAGGCCTCTGCACTGGAATCCATCTTAAAAAAAGATGTGCATGCATACTGGGGAGGGCCCTAAGACAGGTCAGATGTGGGAAAAGAAGCGAGATAACTGGCCAGAGGAGAACAAAGACCCAGAAGAACTGCCCTTATATAAATGATTTAACTGCCTCTTTACCGTGTTCCTCCTCAATAAGGAAGACGCCCACACCCTTTCTCTCTGGGTGTGTATTCCTGCTTTGCTTCCGTCTAAAGAAACTGCTTCTCTGCGTGCTCTCCCACATGTTGTGTTGTGCTAATAATAATAAACTTTGTACCTGTTTTTACAGTTTTTGCCTCCTTAAGACATTCTTGTTTTTCAATGGGGCAAAAGCCAGGGCAACTTTGCTTCTAGCCTCTAGCCCCTGGTGGACTAGCAGTTAGAATTCCTGGTTTTCATCCAGCCTTGCCAGGTTCAATTCCTGGGCAGGGAACTAAGATCCTGCTTCAAGCCACCACTCACTGCTGTCTCCCCAAGATCAACTTCACTCTTAAGATATGTGTAGTATTTAAATAAGAGGAGAGTAGTAGTGAAAGAGGAAGAGGTAAGGGAAGTAGCATCAGCAATAGCACTGGAACAAGAAAGAACAATATAATTTCAGCAAAAGTAAGTAGACCAACTAAGCTCAAAGGATGGGCTGGGGAAGCTGAAAAAGGTGAAGTTAAACCCAGAAATATATGTTGAGCTAGACTATTTCAAGTTAATGAGTTCTGATTTTATCCTGCAGGCTACAGGGAATTACTGAAGGTTTCTGAATCAAGGTAGCAATATGATCAAAGTGTTTTAGGAATTTTATTGAAACAGTGGTGTAAAGATATTCTAGGAAAGAAAAAATTGGAGAAGAAAGATCAGTTAGGAGGCTATTTGCAGACATCCATGCATGATGACGATCAAAACCAGGTTAAAAGCTGAAAGGACAAATATATCAATCAGGAAGTGAGATTTGAAAGGACTTAGAAAGTTACCTGTCATTCCAGATATTAAAAAAATAGTCTAGATATTTATCAGAGATCTTGTAAAGAGGATGCATATCTCAGATGATCATTGAACTATATGACCTCTAAGGTTCCTCTCCAGTTCTGAGATTAAAATTCTATGTAATAGACTGAATATGTTGATAAGGGGTGGGCGTGGGTAGGAGCCCAACAAAAATTAAAAATTTAAAGCTTGGTGACTACATAAATGATGGATATCATTTCTAAGATGAGACATGTATTACTGACTATTCCAAAAAAGAAATAAAAAGTAGGCCCGATTCCTTTTAAAACACTGAAATAATTTAAGCCAAAAAATTCAAGTAGCATATTATGGTACATAATCCTCTAGGGTCAAGTGCTTCTAATGATTTAATGATCCACATTTTCCCAGGCTATACATCAAGGAGATACCTCAGAAGAAAGTGAACTGGGTTGTTATCAGTGCTGATATAAAATAGAGCAAAATCATTTAACATTTGGTCCTTTCAACCAGCCACACAGGCACTCAACAGTAGGCAAATTACCCTGAGTTTGAATGAGAACAACATAGATACTTTATAGTTTGGACCTTTCATATTTATATTTTTTTCATTAGTTCATTGGTCTCCTGAGGGCAGCATTATATTGCTTCATTTTCTTTGTAACTCTGCATAGCACTTAATCTACACATTCTATGCAAAAGAAGAGTGACTAATTCATGTTCAATTTTAGTTCACTATTATCTCTAGATCTTTTTTCACTTATTAAACTTATAGTGTGTCATTCTCATTTTCTACATTTATAGCTTATTATTATTCTGAAGGGTACTTCCCGGAATGTGCCCCCAATTAAATTTACTATCAAATTTTCTCATCTCTTTTTCAATTTATAAAAGTGCTTTGAATTCTACATTCAGCCTGAAGTATTTCCAGTGTGATCTACAAGTACCATCATACTTCTTATGCTGACAAGTTATAATCAGCAAATTTCATCGTCAGGTTCTTAATTCCTTTATCTAAATTGGATCATATAATTTTTATACATCAGTTATTTGTGAGAAATTATTTTCCATGTTTACAAAGACTTCAACAACAGTATCTCACTTTATATCCCAGAAACATGTAAAGGGAAAATTATTCCTGGGATTTGCCAAACACCTGGGATTGTGATACCAAGACCTTGCCCAACACTACTTAAGAAATGCCAGTTATCTCATCAGAAGGAAAACTGTCTACTAGGGGAATACAACAGTGATCTGATCCACTGAACAGAGTACTGAAGCTATGTTCCTGAAGACCTTTCAAGAAATAATAGATCAGGATAGACAATTATTTAGACATCATCTGTCATAATTCAAAAGACATATATCAAGGTTTCTGACATAATTCTAGCTCATTAAAACTTTCTGAAGAATAAAATCTGCAGAATACCAATAAATGGTAGAGTAATTCCACCTTTCTTTAGATTTCAGGAGCAAATGATAGCTGTGAAAACCCCTGAAGTTCTGTCCTTAATTATATTAATTATAAACAGCAACATCATTAACACATGTGAATTTAAATTTATCTATCACTTGAAAGTCCTGGTTTAACACATTTACAAGTCAAGATACAGAATAAATTCTCTAAGTATTACAAGGCAATGCTGTTATAATGTGAGGATTGTACATAATGATGCCAATTTACTAGGTTGAAGAGGACATTACTGCAATTTAACCAGTCATTATAAACCATGGTCTCATTTTAGTTCAGCCGTGTTAATTTAGAAAGTAATAAAATGTGTTTTTAGAATTTATGGCCTGGTTATCTCCACAATAAATATCAACACATTCAATTCCAAAAGGGCTTTGGCATGAAAAGTAATTATAATGTTTTATTTGTACATTATTAGATTTTTTAAAAGTCTCAGTCTACATACGTTGCTTAAGCCTAGCTGACACTGAATTTAAATTTGCTAAAGAAATTATTAAATAGGAACATGGAGTTTCCAATGCAGACACAACCATTAAGTGACTGGTGATTATATTTGTGACAGTGGTATCAAGTCCTCCATTAATTCCTGGATGGTTTAATGTTTTAAGACCTGATAGATTCCTAGAAGCACATATGGGATAGGACATCAAAAATTAGGTGGAAAATAAAGCAGTGAAGAACAAAAGAAATGCACTTAGAATTCCTTTATAAATCCTTCAGTCCTTCTCAAGACAAAGAATCAAGTTTGAATTCTTTAGTATAGCATGCCTTCATGATCTGACCCCTCTTTGCATTTGCTCTCTCCTACCTTTTCAATCCCCAGTACACTCACCTACCAAACCATTTCCCCTACATTCACATGCATTTTTGCCCCATGACTCTCCTGGCAGCCTCCTGCTCATTCCTCCACCCAGCAAAAATGAACTCTTTAGCCTCTCCCTGAGAGTATATCTATTTCCAGAAGGGCTCCCATAATGCCCCATACAGAAGCCTGTCATCATACCTAATGCAACCGTGGTAACCATTTACTGTTTGCTTTCTCCCCTAGATGGTGAAATAAGCACTAATTTTGCTTCTCTGTATAATTACCAAGATATAGTTAGTACTTCTTTTTAAATGAATGAATGAATGATTTAATGAACTTATAAAATTAGAAATGTCAGTATGTCACACTTCCATATATAATGGGTTCAACATTTACTAAATAAATGAACAAATATTTACTTAGCACTGATGATATGCCAGACATTATACTAAGTGAAGAACAAAGAAGAATACAATAAAAACATGACTATGAAGACTCTTACATTTATCAGATGAGATAAAAATTTATCATCCTACTATATGTAAATGGTATAAGAAGCATTACTTGATGTCTGAAAAAAAGATCTGGTGTCCTCCTCAGGTCAGTGTCTTTAATGCCTACCTTCTGCCCCATCAAGTCTGCAGGCATCTTCTAAGAACAGTCCAGTCTTCTCTGGTTTAGTGATTTTTTTTTTTTTAAGGTACCATCTCTCTCCTCAATTTTAAACAATTTGTTCTGTTCTGATTGGAGCCTCCAGTTTGCACCATCCCTCAAAGCCTAACCATTTGGAGTTGACGGGTCATTGCCTGATTTTGGCTTCTTCCCAGGATGCTGTATTGTAAAACATATCCCTTGGCTCCAGCTTCTGTGGCCTCCCCATAAGCAATGGCCACCTGACCTCAGACTGCAATTCCAAGGAATTCATTTAACATCTCTGCCTCTACTTGACTGGGAAGGGGGCTGGGGGGACTCATCAAGCCAGAATAAAGAGGAAGGTTTAACTCATTCTGACTAGGATGAAATGTGAAGACTATACAGGGGCAACAACATTTGAATTGGCCCTTACCTGTTGAGGCAGGTGGAAAAAATAAGAGGCAGAAGGTAGAGGTGCCTTCCTGCTTGAGCAATGGTATAAAACGTAAAACTGAAAGGCCTCTTCAGGTAAAGTCAAGCAGACTTGCCTGCATTGGTCACACTCAATCACATATCCAGTAAATGTGGAAACATTAAAATGTTGTAAAAGCCTTAGGAGTGCCAGATTAAGGTCTATAAGAAATTCAAGGAAAATTCCATCTTTTAAAGATAAAAAATGAAATACATTTGGGAAAGAGAATGCATTACAAGTGATAACACCGTAAGAAAAAAGGAGCAGCAGAACTTTATGAAATTGGCCTCATGCGATCTCAAGGCTGTATGAGTTGTCAATGTACCTTAGTCAAATAAATTTCCTTCTTCCAATTCAGCTTTCTTGTCTACAAAATGAGTGACTTTCTTTCTAAATTCTAGTTTAAAAATTAGCTACTATATTGAATTTGGTAGGCATTTTCTATGTGTTTATCCAAATGTTTGTTCAGTATAGTATCTTTTTTATTTAAATTCTTGTCAATGTTGAGCATTTGACATTTTATTATGTTTCATTGATTAAAGCAAATCATAAATATGCTATTTGTGTTTTTAACGTATCATTTTAGTAAGAACTTTAAGTACAGGAGAAATTCTAATGGCAAGAAATTAAAGTAGGGTTCAATTTCCAAATACAACGTAACTTGAAAGTATTTCATTTCACCACAATGGACAGGTATGAATTGTATACTGAGTACCAAACTAAGGAAAATTGGATTTCCATTTTTCCTTCAGTTTTTCCAATTACATTTTCTCATCATTTTATGCAAAATATTACATTTTCTTTCATCCAAATAATTGTAACTATCTCATATGACTGTCTGCCTATGTATGTGCACAGCCAACATCAAGAAAGTAAAATGAAAGAAATCAGTTAAGTGTGTCAGCATTTCACCTTTTGGGTCTTTGCATATCAAGATACATCTTCAATATGCAGATTTAGCTTTGCTGAAAATAAAAGTGGAGAACCACTTTG
Organism: Monodon monoceros; assembly: GCF_005190385.1. Taxonomy (NCBI): domain Eukaryota; kingdom Metazoa; phylum Chordata; class Mammalia; order Artiodactyla; family Monodontidae; genus Monodon; species Monodon monoceros. The sequence goes on from NW_021703775.1 coordinate 19,879,716, forward strand.
GTTGGCAACCTTATAAAAATTTCCATTTTTCTCCTAATGAATGAAATAATTCTTCATGGAAAAGAATGTTTTCCCGAGAATTATACATTTGGACCTGAATACAGAAAAGATAGCTCTTCATTTACCTTCTTCTTTTTTCCTTACAACATGCGAAAGGTCTTTTAAAGGGGGGAAACAGAAGGCACAACCTGTATTAGATTATCAGGAATTAACTGTGACGATTTCTTTAATGAAACACTTTGAAAGCTGGTGGCAAGCATTTACTGGGTTGGTTTGAAGACCACACTCACATAATAGGCCCCCAATAAATGCTGTTTCAATAAATGTCTAATAGATTTCTCCTACTCAATTCCTCTGCATCATCTTGTACTGTTGGCCACAAACTTCCTGATATGTTCTTCTCATGGCACATCATGTGCCTGGTTCTCTGCCTACCTCTCTGGATGCTACTCATTTTGTCTTCTTGGGCTCTATTTATGGAACAAATGTCAACAACCCTTAGGGCTCAACTGAGCCCTAGTCTTCTCTTTATATTTTTCCTGGAAAATCTCCCTAACTATGGCTTCAACAGCCATTTATGCTTTGATAAACTTAAACCCTATTATCCTCAGCATGGATCTCTCCCCTGAGTTCTAGATTCCTATCTCCAACAACCTACTGGATATTTCTTCTTGATGGCCTTCAGGTACTTCACATGAAACAAACTCCTAGTTGAACTCATCGTGTTTTAGAAAAAATATTTGTCTCTCTTCACACGTGATTCCATTAACTGCCCAGAAAGAAACCTGAGAATGGTCCTGCACTCGGCCTTTCCCTCACTAATTACATCAATCAAGCACCAAGTCCCATGGATTCTACCTCCTTGATATTGCTTACATTAGTCCATGATTTTACAATGTACTAACAATATCTTAAATTGGGCCATCATTATCTCTTATTGGATCAGCTTTCTAAGTCCTCTCCCTGCCTCCAGACATGCCCCCACCACGAGACCACCATGATCTTGCTCTGAACTCTGTCTTTAAGATGTAAATCTGATCAGGTTATTTCCCCACTTAAACCCTTGTTCTCACCCACTGCCCACAAGATAAAGGTTTACATTTTAGTATGATCTGCCAGGTCCTTTATGATCACTATAAGCCCCTGCCCATATGGAGTTTACTATTTTAGTGGGAGAAGCGGAAGATAAAAAAAATAAGAAAATAAAATAGTGCTTGATTAAAACAGCTCAACTGAAATAAATACCTGAAGAGATGTCAGGACTTACAAACTATTAGCTGTTAACATCACTAGCATGATGATTGAACTCCAGAGCAAAAGAGAAAAAAAAAATTAGGATATGTTCTAAGGAACAGAGAAGTATCGAGAGGCCATTCTTTCTACTCTTTGCCCCATATATTAAATTAAATTTAAGCATACTTGTGAAAAAAGTGTGAACTCACCATTTTAAAAAAAACTTTAATATGCAATACAAAGGTGTTATAAATTACACTAATGTGACAGGGTATGAATCAATTTCACTTTTTTTTTTTTTTTTTCCGGTACGCGGGCCTCTCACTGTTGTGGCCTCTCCCGCTGCGGAGCACAGGCTCCGGACGCGCAGGCTCAGCGGCCATGGCTTACGGGCCCAGCCTCTCTGCGGCATGTGGTATCTTCCCGGACCAGGGCACGAACCCGTGTCCCCTGCATCGGCAGGCGGACTCTCAACCACTGAGCCACCGGGATGCCCCAGTTTCACTTTTGTCCCACAAAAATCAATGCAAATGTGTATGGTCTGCAGAGTAGGATTTCTAAAATAAACTAAGAATGTGTAAACTCCTTCATTTAAAAAGAAAACTCAATCATCTTCACCTCTCTCAGCTTAAAATATTCTGTCTCCCTCCTTAAGGAACCCCTGTTAAAACGTGTCAGCGAGCAGTGACTTTTGTTAGTTCACCTTTTGTCTCCAAAAAGTTATCTTCCACTAACATGTATGTTACATTATGGAATATCTAGTTGCACAGAGTAAAGACCTGAGTTTGCCGTTGGCATTTATCTAAACAAACAGCTGAATCTTCAAAATTACATAACAAAAACTCTGAAATGAAATTTAATAGGATATTTTTTTACAACATCAGCTCAAAATGCATTTTTTATCACCTCCCTGTAACAGGGTAGCTGCATTCCTATTTCGAGTGATGGTGAAAGTGGGCAACATATACATAAATCTACACGTGGCAGAGCCAAAATGGGCTGGAAGGAAAAGAATGCTTCTTGCACCATCCCCACAGGTGCACTCTCGTCAGACCTGCTCCAGGAATGCCTCCTGGAGATGGCCTCCATTATTATGATGGGAAACAGCGCCACGTGCTCTATGTCAACAAAGACTGGAACGTGGGAGCAGAAACATACCATTCAATCTTGCCTTCAATTGCATCTGATATGATGACTCTGAATGACCAAGTGTATAATTTAGCAAACCACGCTGTTTCCAAATTAATGAAAGGTAAATAAATATTGCACCAGTATACTTGGTGAGTGTGACAGAGCATAATTATGAGTTGGTTTAAAGAACAACATGTGATTCAAAGGCCTGTCCACCTTTAGAACAGGATTTTAAAATGAAATTCATAAATTATATGTGGAAATAACTATTTGCATAATTAGTTCCAAATTTTATATGCCTATTTTCCTCATAGAGTAAAATAAGACTATTTTGACCAAATAAGGACCCCATTCCATCCTTACTCCTGCATTTATAAACCACCACCCACTGGAAAACAGCAATGATGTTGAGAGAAAGGGATGCAATTTGGGCTGTGTAATTACACCTTTCACTACACAATGAATTTGAAACAAAACCAATTAATTGTAGCGTATGGTCTTGATGGTTACATATACAACTATTTTTAAAATCTATTTTTGCTATAAAGAGACAAAGGATATGTTATTATCTAGAGACTGATGGGAGGGGGTTTCAATCCAGACCAAACAACTCTGAATCCCATCATAAATTATACGAGAATAATTAATACATTTTTCATACAAATACATGTACACACACTAAATGACAAATAAATGACATACACTCGGAAGAGAAAACAACATTGAAAGAAGGAAAGAATATACAGATCCTATTATTAGATGAGATTTTTTCCCAAATGTATAACAAAACAATGTCTGCAAAATATGATGAATCACATACCTGATCATATCAGCTGGATTTGCACTTCACCCGTCACATTCAATGTACTATACCATGAATAAACACATTCCTGGCATGTGAGTGCATATGTTGTTTGCATATTTTTATTACTCACATTCATATCTTAGAAAACAGCAATGTCTTAGAAAGTAAGTTCATTAGTATTCTTGTTCTCCCTTTCTCTCTCTGTCACACACTGATACATCACAATTTTAGTATCAAATAAGGACTCTGGCTTTTTAACATCTAACTCCAATTTATCTACATTTATTCTTTCAGATTAATAAAAAGAAAGGGATATAATGCTGCTTGTTTCACATATGCATAACTGCATGAGTACACCTAAACAAAATATGGATATATTATATATATATACATATAATATATCCAAAGCTTCTCTTTTCATGCTACACAGGTTTCCAAAAGGAAACCCATAAATGTTAAGTTTAAAATAACTTTATAAGCCAATCAGCAACAAATAATATTCAAATTATAGACCTGAATTGCTGAATAATATTTTATTTTTTCTAGAATTTCTACAATCACAACCATCAATTTCTCTTCAGAGTTGTAGTCTCCATCTAGACACTCTTCCTCTGTCTCTATTCAGAGAAATTAAGGGCTGCAAAGTCCTATCAAGTTTTCAGCCAGGGAGACTAAAGGTATCAACTTTCAGCCAAGGTGACTAAGAACAGAAACTAGCAAATGATTCTGCCTAATTATATTATTAAAAAACACAAACTTTAAATTGGCAGTCATAAGTTTTACGGTATTTAATATTAAAAGGTAGTATTATTTCAAAACTTACTACAAAGTTGCTGTAATCAAAACAATACGGCATTGACATAAAGATAGACATACTGATAAATTGATTAGAATTGAGAGTTGAGAAATAAGCCTTACATTTATGGTCAGTTAACTTCTGAAGACAAAAAGTACTGAAACAATTGGATATCCACATGCAAAAGAATGCAGGTAGACTCCTATCTCACACCATATACAAAAATTAACTAAAAATAGATCAAAGATGTAAATATAAAAATTAAAACTATGAAACTCTTTAGAAGGAAACAGAGCTGTGAATCTTTGTGATTTTGGATTAGGCAATTATTTTTTGGAAACAACACCAAAAGGGCAAGCAACTCCTCCCAAAAAAGAGATAAATTTGACCTCATCAGTATTAAAAACATTTGTGCTTCAAAAGACACCATCAAAAAGTGAAAAGATGGGGGGATCAATCAAGATGGTAGAGTAGGAAGAAGTGAACTTGCCTCCGCCAACAAACACATCAAACATACATCTACATATGGAACAATTCTCGTTGAAACTTGAAACTGTAAGAAAGACTCCTGTACAAACAAGGCTGTAAGGAAGAGCTACACAGAATCGGGTAGGAAGGGAAGAGAAGCGATCAGATCAGGACCTGTGCCCCTGGGAGGGGACTCAGAGGGAAGGGGTGAAGATCTGCCACGGGGAGTGAGCTTTTCAAACCATGTCTCAGGCAGCCCAGTCCTGGAATCTGACACAGGGAAGACAAGCCCACTTGGCTGGTTGGAGAGCCAGTGGAACTCACAGAAGGGCCGTGGGAATCCTGGACTCCACTTGCGAGGAGCATGTGAGCGCTGGCTTTCTCCCAAGGCGGGGCAGAGGGCTGACTGAGGACCGCTCCAGTGGCTGCCCAGTTTCCTGTGACCACCCCAGTACGTGCCCCAGCCTGAACCAATGCTCGGCACTGGTGCACTGGAATGCTCCAGCCACACTTACTTCACCTCACAGCTCCACACTGGAGCGAGGACTGCCAGGACCTGGGAGAGAGCTCACTAAGGGGATACAGAGACAACTCGGACCCTGGGTGGCGTCTGATGGGACCATGGCATGGTGGGGGGTGCCACTACTGATGCTTACACAGGCAGCACATCAGGGGTGGTCCCAGTCTGTGACAGCAGCCAGACTGCCACAGCCTGTGTCCTGATACATGCCAAGAGCCCATGTAGCCCACGTGGGCCCCACCTGCCCTGCCTCATGGCTCCACAACTGAGCATGGTTGGCAGAGGCTACAGGGAGTGATTGGCTGTGAGGGGCAAAGGAGGCTCAGATGCAGCAGGGGTGGTACACTGGAGACAGCCCAGACCTCTGTCTGCAGCTGGCACACTATGGCTCGAAAACTGCATGGGCCCCTCCTGCTCCATGACTTCCCCCCTCTGGGGAGAGGGTGCCTGTGCTGGGATAGAGGAGAGCACATGCTTAAAGGAAACATCTAGCTCAAACCTGAGCCATAAGACTTCTGTTCCAGGGCTTCCCTGGTGGCGCACTGGTTGAGAGTCCGCCTGCCGATGCAGGAGACACGGGTTCTTGCCCCGGTCCGGGAGGATCCCACATGCCGCGGAGCGGCTGGGCCCGTGAGCCATGGCCGCTGGGCTTGTGCGTCCCGAACCTGTGCTCCGCAACGGGAGGGGCCACAACAGTGAGAGGCCCGTGCACCGCAAAAAAAAAAAAAAAAAAAAAAGACTTCTGTTCCATCAACTTGTGATGTGACCCTGCCCCCGGTTGGGCAGTAACAGCCACTGAGCAGAGGGGGAGCCCCACCCCATACAGGGCTCCAGCCCTAGCCCCTCCATCTCCAGCCCCACCAAGGTGATAGCTGATAGTATACCCTGAGGAAGGACATGACTTCTGTTCACATCAAATCCAGCTCTTCCACCAAAGGCACTGGGCTCATGCAGACTGTTTACGAACACTTCCACATAAAGACACCTCTTTAACACTGTTAGGTAACTGCTCCACCAAAATTCACAGAGACAGAAAAAGTTAAGTAAAATGAAAAGACAGAAGAACTACTCTCAACTGAAACAGCAAGAGAAAACCCCTGAAAATTTAAATGATGAACAGAAATAAGCAACTTACCAGATAAAGAATTCAAAGTGTTAGTATTAAGAATGCTAACTGAATTAGGGAAAAGAATAGATGAACACAGTGACAATTCTAACAAGGGACTAGAACATATTTTAAAAAACAGTCAGAACTCAAGAACACAATAATTGAAATGAAAAACACTGTACAAGGAATGAAGAGCAGACTAAGTGATAGAGAAGAACACATAAGTGATCTGAAAGATAGAATAATGGAAGTTACTCAATAAGATCATCAAAAAGAAAAACATGAAAAAAAGTGAGAACAGTTTAGGAGATTTCTGGGATAACAAGCATACCAACATTCACATTATAGGGGTCTCAGAAAAAGAGAGAGAGAAGGGGGTTGAAAATGTATTTGATGAAATCATAGCTGAAGACTTCCCAAATCTGAAGAAGGAAACACATATCTAGGTACAAAAAGCACAGAAGTTCCCAAACAAGATGAACCCAAGCTGATTCACACCAAGACATATCACAATTAAAATGGCAAAAGTTGAAGAGAGAATTCTAAAGGCAGAAAGAAAAAGCAGAGTCATATACAAGGGAACCCCATAAGGCTATCTGCTGATTTCTCTGCAGAAACTTTGCAGGCTAGAAGGGAGTAGCATGATATATTCAAAGTACTGAAAAGGAAAAACCTGCAACCTAGGATACTCTACCCAGCAAGGTTATCATTCAGAATTGAAGGAGAGATAAAGAACTTCTCAGACAAGCAAAAATGAAGAGAGTTCAATACTAAACCTACCCTAAAAGAAATGTTAAAGGATCTTCTCTAAGTGAAAAGCCTATAACAAGAAGTATCTATAGGAAAGGAAAAATCCCACTAAGAAAGGCAAATATATAGTAAGGGCTAAGGATCAAGCACTTAAATAAGCTAGTACAAAGATTAAAAGTTAAAAAAAATTGTCTACAATAAACAGTGAAGAGAGAAACATAAAGATGTAAAATATGACATCAAAAACACAAAATGTGGGTGAGGAGAGTAAAAAAAGGTAGATATTTTAGAGTATGTTTGAATTAAATGAATTAAATTGAATTAAATTAAATGAATTAAATGACCAGTTTAAAGCAAGTAGATATAGTTATAGTCAACATATATAAACCCCATGGTAACCGCAAATTAAGAACCTACAGTAGACACCCAAAAACTAGAGAGAAAGGAACAAATGTATACCACTAAAAAAAAATCATCAAAGCACAAAGGAAGAGACTAAAAGACGAAGAAAAAACAGAGACTACAAAAACAACCAGAAAACAAGAAACAAAATGGAAGTACAAACATATCAGTAATCACTTTAAATGTCAATGGACTAAATGTTCTAATCAAAAAAGCACTTATGGTGGCTGACTGGATAAAAAAAAAGACCCATTTATATGCTGCTTACAAGAGACTCACTTCAGAGCTAAATACACACACAAATTGAAAGTGAGGGGATGGAAAAATATATCTCATGCAAACAGAAATGACAAGAAATTGTAGGTAGCAACAGTCATGTCAGACAAAATAGACCTTCCCTTCTTTGTGGAATAAAAAATGGACAAAGGATTTGAATAGAACTGACTCAAAGAAGAGATATAATAGCTAATAAGTACAGGAAAAGATGCTTGACATTATTATTGAGTAGGGAAATGCAAATGAAAACCAAGATGAGATACCTCTTCACACCCACTAGGATAGCTATAATCACAAAGATGGAAAGTAAAGTCAGCAAGGATGTAGAGAAATTGTAACCTTCACACACTGGTGGAGGGAATGTAAAATAGTGCACTTGCTTTAGAAAATAGTTTGGAAGCTGCTCAAAAAGTTAAACACAAAATTACCATATGACCAAAATTCCACTCCTAAGTATATACCCAAGAGAAACAAAAGCATATCTTCACACACACAAAAAAAAGAACTTGTACTCTAATGTTCATTGTAGCATTATTCATAATAACCCCAAAATGGAAACGACCCAACTGTCCATCAACTAAAAAATGGATAAATAAAATGTGGTCTACCCATATAGTGGAATACTATTCATCCATAAATATAAATGAAGTGCAGATAAATGCTATAACATGGATAAGCCTGGAAAACAGTATGGTAAGGAAAAGAAGTCAGACACAAAAGGTCACATATTGTATGACTCCATTTACACAAAATGTCTGGAATAGACAAATCTGTAGAAACACTGTGTAGATAGTGGGGCTGAATAGAGGGGGAGATGGACGGTGATTGTTAACGAGTATGAGGTCTCTTTTAGGGGTTAGAAAAATGTTCTGGAATTAGATAGTGGTGATGGTTCTATAACTTTGCAAATATTCTAAAAATTGTTCTACTGTACACCTTAAAGGGCAAATTTTATGGTATGTTATTTATATCTCAAAAAATGAGAAAAAGCAATATTAAAATGATAAAATTGGAGAAAAGATACAAGGAGGTGAAATCTGGGATCCTTCTTCTCCATGAATGTCCAGCCCTGAGATTGAATAAATAGCTCATCGTGAGCATTTCCTTCTGGTTAAGGCACTTCTGGGATAGGATATAGTCACAACTCAGCTTCTGTCTGTGGCTCTTAAGATCATTTTCTGCTTAACTATTCTTTTTCTACCATACTCACACTTTATTGTCTGGAATTGAGAGGCTCAAGAGATATGTCTTTTCTAGGAAAAGGCATTTCTTTTGCCTTTCCAATATCCATCCTCTTTTTCTCCTTAATAGCAAGAGTATGAAGAGACAAAGTCACATCATTATCCGTCCAACCACCCACACTTGCCACATTCTCCAATTGTTTTTTCCTACCCATAGAAGCCAGCAACCTGAATTAAAGCCAATTTCAATGACATTTTTACAGTTATGCAACACTCAGATTCTTCCAAGCCTATTTCTATATTTTAAAAGTGTGTGAACATTTTCACCCTGAACATTCACAGACAGGGTCTCTCCTCTTTCTTTTCCATAAACACCAACCTGCTGATAGAGCTGCTACACTCAACCGCTCCTGGTCTCAGAAGACAGACTTCTACCTTGTATTCTGTCTTCTTCCACCTCCATTTCTCCGAAATTCTAACCTCAGAGGTTGCTAATGACCTCCTAATTGCCAAAACTGGTAGATTTTCTCAAGTTCTGATACAAATTTACTTCTCTGAAGCAATTATTGCTGTTTAAAAAACCACTTTCTCCAAGTTGTCATTTTCTCTTTCAGGTAAGTGAAAAAAATCTCTAGCTGATCTTTCTTCACTGTTTTGTCACTATGGCACAAAGATTTTTTTTGGAGTCGTGTGTCAAGTGCTGGCGTCATCAAAACATATACACCACACATTCACTCGTTGTTGATCACAGGAAAACGAAATTCTCTGAGTCCTAATTTTTTTTTTTTTCTGTAAATTGGGGATCTCCCAGGGTTTTTGTAAGGATGATGTTAGAAACTGTATGTAAATTTCTTAGCAGCAGCCTGCTACATAAATGGTAGCTTTATAATGGTAAGTAGTATTTACATTTTCATTACCATCATAATCACTATTATTATACACTTTCATAAGAATCAGCTTTAAACTCTTAATCCCCAGTTCTGTGCTGTCCTCTCTTCCAGGCAACCCTGGAACCCTCTTCTGGACAGAGATCCTGGATGTCCTCCTAGCTCCTCCCACTCTCTCCCTCTGTCCAAAGCACAATTAATATCTCTGTCAACAACCATTAAACACCACTGCTTCACAAATAATATCACCAGCCTCCCAGCATCAGGATTGAAAGCCTGATGTCAGTTTTGATTCTTTCCTACCACTAGGAAAGAATTTGTTCACAAGTTTACTCAACGATATCTCTGTAACATTTTCTGAGTACATCCCCTGTCCTCCATTTCCACAGGAAAATGAGGCCAGGCCCTCATTATATCTCATTTATAAGTGGTTCCCAGACCTGGCAAGTTATCACAATCAAGTCCAGATCCTTGGCACCCCACACCTACCAAATCATAATCTCCAAAGAGTAAAGCTTAGAAGTCAATCAGGTTGAAAAATTTCCAGGTGATTAGCATAAATTATCAGATGTAGAAGTTAGTGGTATACACTGGGGAAACAACCTCTGACCATGTAACTCTGGTATCAGTTCTTTGCAATGTTTCTTCTTACCTAATGATGTCAGCTCTTATTTTCCCCAAATTTCAGCTTCCCAAAGTACTAGGCTAAAACATGCTCTATCTCTCCACTACCTATAAAGTTGCATCTTGATTATTCAACATTCATTCATCAACATCTGTTTTAGCACCTCCAATAATAGATGCTGAGTATATGAAAACCAAAGATTAAAGATTTGATGAACTAACAATCTAAAGATAGCAAGACAGAGGCAGAAGGATAGGGGTGTAAGGACAAAAAAGGAGAGAGAGTGAGAAAGAGAGAGAAAGCATATAGGCATCTATTCAATAGCCATAACATGCTAAACAAAGAACCTACAGTTGCAACTAATTTTCTCCTTAGCTTGGCATTCAAAGACTTCACTGTCAGGCTTCAACCTTATTTACCACCATTACCCAAGCTCCAATCAAAATGAAGAGTTCCCACAGTTTCCACAAAAACTGCATATAAATTTTGGCTTACAGTTTGTTCTTCGGCTAGAACATCTCCCTACACTAGTCTGTTTCATCTTTCATGTCCTAGCTAAGCCCTTGTTAGTTCCCCAAACAGGAAATTGGTTCTTACTGTTATTCCAAGCTTCTAAAGCTCTATGTGGTACTGAGTACCTTCTACACTATATAATAGATATTTTATATTTATTATCTTTCCTATTACAACAAAAGGCCCTTTAGGGCAGGACTCATAATGGGTCTTTCATTAAACCCTCACAGCACCTGCTGTAAACCATAAATACATGTTTAATGAATGAGCATAGGTATATACCTAACTAATACTTTCATAAAATCTGAATTCTGTTATCTATTAGGAGATTTATTAGAAGAAGAAACGTTCACTAAAATGACATTATCAATATAAAATGATAGTTGATTAAGTTACAGTTAATGGGATATGGGTATAATCATTTTTTCATCACTAGATGGCTGGATCAATCTGCATAGTAGTGCCATGTTTAGCAGTGAGTTAGTAACAATTATGTGCACGTTTAATTGCAAACTAAGCTTTGCGTAAGAAACTACCTACACACACCAAGAATATTATTTAAATTTCTTGAGAAAAACCTATACAGAACTAGAATATGCTAATAACTATATTCTGGTCTGAAATGTAAGACTGTCTCTGTATGAATGTTTATTTGTGTGTATATCTAGATATGTGTAAACACTCTGGAGCTTCTGTGCAATGTTGTCAATTGAGCTTCATACTTAAAAACAAAGCAAAACAAAATCAAGCCCAAGCCTCACCAGGAAAATCCTATGCACAGCTAAACAGGTAATTCTACTGAACCAAAAGTTCTCACTTAATTAGGTTTACACTGCAGTAGTACGCTTACAAAATAAGAGGTTTTAAAGCCGTTTGAGGAGCCGACCCTGTGTAGACACAAGTGCAGAGCAGCCAGTTAATATGCACATATGAACACAGGGTTTAAAGAAATAAATTACAGGATGGATTTTATAGTCACATGACTTCATATGGAATATGCCACCACAAGCAGAGCCATCATTTTGAAAGCAAAAGACAGCCAGAGCTAAAGAGCCTAACACAATCCTCCAAGGGCTTAATAGGTTCTGTAAGAGTCTTTCATACCCAGGGAATAAAAGGTTCAAATTTTAGGTAATAAAATGTATATGAGACCATTAGAAAGGCAATGGGTTTAAAACTAAACAGGCAAATTGTCAACATACGTCATTTTTTTAAACTAAGGAGACCTAAAAAGTGAATTACATTTAATTTTCAAATGTGCATTGCTACTAGCTACTCTAAGACCTCTCTCCTGGATATTGACTTAAATTCCAACATTGAAAGCTCACCCAACACATTCTGTCTCCAGTTTCTGAAACAAAGGGCTTCTCACTGACAGTCACCAAGGACAATACATGCCAAGAAAATAAATGCATTACATCAAAAGTAAGAGGGATACCTGAGGCCCTGAACTCTCCCGACAGGCAAAAGTTTTAGGTTATGAAGAAAAGTAATCTCAAGGATAACTAAGTCATCATTTAAATTCATTTCTAGGGTTACTATAAGCATAATAAACATAAGTTGCAAGGAAAAATGAATTTAAATTTCAGCAGCACCAACTATTTAGATCAGATATGAGAAGGAGTTTCCTGACTATGACTGCTGTTAGGTTCTGGAATGCTCTGCCAAAGAGGCTTTAGAGTTCCCCTCTCTGAAGACCTTTAAGAAGCAGACTGCGTCTATGTAAGGAGACTCAACCCAGAAGATAAAAATAGGTAATTTCAGTGACTCACAGAGGTCCTTCTAATTTTATATTCTAAAAAACTAGGTAAGCCAAGAAAACTTTTTTTAATTCCTCCAATAAAAACTAACATTTCCAAACACCTGCTTTGATCATTTAATAATAAAACCAATCTATTTTATAATACACACATACACACATATATAAAATACCATTTCCAGATTTAAAAACTGGAATCATGTAACTCAAATAGAGGCTACATAATTGGGGGGCGGGTCAGTATTTAAATCTACACTTGTCTGGCTTGAAATCCCATTTCATTGCACTATTCTACATAGAAGAAAACAAGGGATGTTAACACTTGGCTACTTTTGCATTGGAGAATAGCTAGGGTATCAGGGGCTGCATTTCAGGCAGGCAGGTTTGAGCACCACAGAGTTTCAGAACACATACTCATCACACATCATTCGAACGCCCAGTTTATACACAGCAATGTAACTAGGAATATATCAGGGCACTGGTTTTATTTCATGCACTACAAGAAGCCATCATTATCATGTATGCTTGAAGATGCTCTAGACCAAAAGTCAGCCATGCCTCCTACTTTTCAGATGCATGGTGAACCAAGAATAAAAGGGCTAGTCGGGTCAGTACACACAATGGTGCATTCTGCCAGGGAGGTCAAGGTTACCACCACAAATCTTCTGCAAACTAGATAGAATTACATGGAAGAGTATCTCCAATCCTCAGTCATGGGCTCAGCTGTAACCCTGCCAAGTTTCTAAGCAAATGGTGTGGCAGATCACATTGAATGACAGAATTGGGACAGCTCAATACAATCTATAGTCTTAGTGCATTCAGGATGCTATAACAAGACATCACAGACTGGGTAGCTTATAAACAATAGGAATTTATTTCTCACAGTTCTGGAGGCTGGAAGTCCAAGATCAGAGTCCCAGCATGGTCAGGTTCTGGTGAAGGCCCTCTTCTGGGTCACAGGCCGCTGACTTCCTTCTGTGTCCTCACACGATAGAAGGTACAAGCTGGCTCTCTGTCCTTTATAAGGACGTTAATCTCATTCATGAGGGCTCTGCACTCAAGACCTAATCATTTCCCAAAGGCTCACCTTCTAATACTATCACATTGAGCATTAGGATTTTAACATATGAATTTTAGGGGGACAGAAACATTCAGACCATAGCACCTCTATTATTATTAGAAAATTAACTCATAGCACTTGTTCTATTAATGATGAGTCAGAAGAGTATTCTTTTATATAAAGGATAATGCACTACTTAATCAGAAAAATAAGGCAATGGTAAATAAACCTACAAGGAAGGACTATAGCCTTATTCTCTTTGAAACTTGAGGTTAATGTGTCTCGACAATAATTGGATTGAAACAAAAGAGACCTTTACAAAAATTGTAATGGACCAATTTATAGAACCAGAAAATTGTCAGAGCAGGTGAATTTCTTAAGTTTCAAAGAGAAATTAAATCCTCACAACTGCCAATGAAAATATTTACATTTTTCACATTTGTTTACTTATTGAGCTCAGTCTTTGAAAGGAACTGCATGAAGTCTTTCTTTAGTCAAGGTCAGTGGAAAACACAGTGAGCTGTGTTTGAAGAATAAGCATTTATCTTATCTTCTGAGTAACTGTTATATTAGTCGACCTTGGCAAAGCCTAATGTGAAAAATACTCTTACCAAGTGGAAATGACACATAACCAACAATGAGAGCCAATGCTCTGGTCAGAATTCTGTCCATGATAGAGGGCATGGTATCTGTTTCTTACACAAAAAGAAATACTTCTGAAGGTATGAAAATAAACTTATATATTCAGACACAAATCAAATAAAATAGAGCAGTTGAAATGCTAAAACAAAACAAGGAACTTCTTAAATGAGATGGCTGATCACCTTTTCTAAATTAGTGATAAACCCATATTAATTACTGAAACATATAACATGAATGGGGGATCTGAAGTAAAACTCTCTTTCATGGCTTAGTGTGAAGCCAACTTCACACTCACCTCTCCTTCCCAGCACTGAACACGTCCACATTCAGGGGCACACATGGCGCACGGCATGGGGGCGGGGGCAGAGGGCAGGCTGCTGGCTGTTTTCTCACTCTATACTCCACTGTATCCCTTAAACAACAGTTTTCACATTTTGCTCTTGAAAAGGCAAAAGTAAATTTGCCAAAAAAGAAGAGATAGGAACAATTTTTGGTTTTTGTTTGTTTGTTGTCACCTACATAGCTTAAAGCACTGTGTTGCTTTGCAGTCCCATTTGCATACAAAATATAACCCACAAAGGAATGGGCTCTAAGGCAACAAAAGCACTACACCCAACTATTAACCAGCTGAGTGGCATGGGGCCTCAGCCGCTGCAGGGCGCTTTTGGGTTTCATCTTTAAAATGAGGAAAGGCAATTACAGTTGACCCATGAACAATGCAGAGATTGGGGGTGCTGAATACCTCCCCACTCCAAGTAAAAAATCCCTGTATAACTTTACAGTTCGCCCTCTGTATCTATGGTTCCATATCTGAGGATTCAACCAACCAACCATCCATCTTGTAGTACTGCAGAATATATTTACTGTAAAAAATCCACATGTAAGAGGACCCATGCAGTTCGAACCCATGTTATTCAAGGGCCAACTGTATATGATTTCGAAATGATCTTTAAAACACGCTGATACCAAAAATCAATAGGTTTAATATCCATTTTGCTCTCTGGATTTTGTTTCATGCCTCTTTTGGGTAGGACAAGGCAAAGCCACAAAGAAAGAAAAGAAGAAGGAAACCAGGACCATGGAAGTATCACCATTTTCCTGTTATGAAATAAGAACAATAATTCCCATTTTTGTGGGGCTGTTTTGAGAAGAGGATTCATTTAGATAAATAGAATGTCTAGTGCAATCTGATGCTTTGCATGAGGTAAGTCAAGTCTCGTTTCCTAGTTTTATTTTTTACAGAGGCATTCATATAGGAACCTTGACAACTGAACAGGAGTTGGATCCAGAACCACTGGGCTATTTGATTCTGTATATCAAAACTACCTCAATAAGTCAATGTGTCAGTCCCACCAGAAGGCAAGATCTAGAATTATCCCTGGGCTGATCTCAGTGTTCTCTGAAACAAAGTGCACAAAACTATATTCTAACAGTATGTAGCATATGTCCTCTCAAAATGTTAAGGATCTCCGTACATACTTTTTTTCTCCTAAACAATCTTAAAGGAGATACTTCCAGCAATTAATGCAAACTAATGCTGAGTGATTTTCCTCAAATGATGCTGCAATGTCATTTCACCTCAACATATAGGAAACTCTTAATACTGTTTCTAATATATATCCTCAGCCACTCAAACAAAATTTCATGTACCATCAGACATCAATGTTTATGAAGAGGGCCCAGCAGATGAGCGTCAAGCAATTCTCCATCCACCTTTGCTAAATGCAGTCAAAGCTTTACATCAACAGTATGATATACTCCAATAAGAATTTTTTTTAAAAAAATCCCCTTCAAAAAAAAAAAAATACAGTATGTCACATTGAAGAATCAGACAGCAGATCAAGTATAACCATTCAACAACCAAAATCTATTTGAAGAATTTATATTGACACATAGTATAAAATACTAAAAGACACAACTATAAGAACAAGTTGAAAATTGCTCTCACTTCCTAAAGTAATAATAATTCTTACTTATCTAAACGTCCCTCATTGACTTGAATCACACATCCAATGTACTCTATTTCTCCACTTTTTAAGCAGTAACCTTGGTTTAGGTTCTCTATAAGACCTTTAGTTTTAGTAGGAAGGGCACAGCAGTCCTTGGAAGCAGACCCGGGTTCTACCTGTCACTCTCCCAAACAATGGTAGGATCCCTAACCTTGCTCACAACATAAGGTATTTGGTATAAAGAGTTAATGAATGAGTGAATGTTATATTCAGTGACATTATGATAATACTACAAGGTGAAGCTTGAACACTTTGATATTTGGCCTTCTCACTACCTTATTTCTTTTCTTATATTTCATTGCATTCTGCTATTCCAATCTGGCTATGGTTTTGTAGTGGGTGCTGTGGTGTGCTGCCTAGATCCCCTTTTCAGGACCAAAATACTCATTTCTCCAGATATTAGGAGAGATATCTATTGGTGGATTATGTCTGAGTCCCTGTCTGGAAATTGCCTTTGACTGAGGGAAGATGCCTTGCCAAGGTTATGCCTTCTCCCCAGGGAATGATTGCATCCAGTGACTGCTCCATCTAGGGGTTCAAAGATGTGGTCCTTTTACCTCAAACAGAACAAGTCTGAGAGAACATTCTAACTTGAGAGTTCCCAGTGGGATCAGCTGAGGATCAGTCGTTTATAAAGACAGCCACACAGTATAGCAAGGGGAAAACTAGACATTTTGAGAACTGTTAGACACAGAGTATGAAATGACATTGCTCTCTAGGGACTGGAAACACCATTATGCCCTTCCCCCATTAGAGTGGGGATCTCTGGGAGTCAGGTAACAGAAGGAGTCTTAGTTCAAGTCTGGTTCATAGCGACTCCACTGGGTCTATGGATCCAGCCAGTGATCAATGTCAGTGGTCCCTGAAAGTACAATTGAAACAAACATACTTGCAAAGAGCAGAACTCCCAGTTTGGCCCACTGTCCTTTAAAATGAAATGTTAGAGAAGGAAAGGCCCAGTAGAAGTCTTGGATACTGCCCTCCTCCTTGTTCTTTCAAGATGGTGTATAAAAAACAATACCCCAGGCTCCCCTGGTGGTGCAGTGGTTGAGAGTCCACCTGCCGATGCAGGGGACGCAGGTTCGTGCCCCGGTCTGGGAAGATCCCACATGCTGCGGAGCGGCTAGGCCCGTGAGCCATGGCCGCTGAGCCTGCGCGTCCGGAGCCTGTGCTCCGCAACGGGAGAGGCCACAGCAGGGAGAGGCCCACGTACCGCAAAAAAAAAAAAAAAAAAACAATATCCCTTAATAGGGGGAATAGCAGAAATTACTGTGAACCATAATGTTCTAAAGGATCTAGGGGTGGCGGTCCCCATCATGTCCCTATTTATTTCAGAAGACTGACCTCTACAAAAACCACGTGGGTCATGGAAGACGGCAGTAGACTACCACAAATGTAATCAAGATGTTACCCCAAGTGCAGGTGCAGTGTGAAATGTGGTATTTTTACTAGAACAGATTGACACAGACTCATGTATGCAGTCATTGAACTAGTGAATATATTCTTTTCTCTCTTAAGAAGTATGTTCAGAAGCCATTCATATTTACATGGGAAGGAAAACAGCATACATTTATGGTCTTGCACTAGGGTAAGGTTAACTCTCTTGTCTTCTGTCACACTGAGGTCTGAAGAGAGCTGAACCATCTTAGATGTTCTGAAAAACATAACATCTGTCCCCTATGTCAATGAAATTAAGTTAATCAGACCAGATGAGCAAGGAGAAAACCTGCTTTGGGCTCTGCAGGCAGCATATTCCATAATTTAAGAATCCTGCCCTGATCCATGTGCCAAGTGTCAGGGTAGTTATGGCAACCCTAGGAACTAGACAATAAAACTCCACCCAAAGACATCTAAGTTAATTGTTTTAAAAACCACTCTTGGCTAAACCAGGTTTCAAATCTCTATGTTATAATACCCTACATTTTAAGTCAGTAATTGAGATATAAAAAAGAGAATTTAAAATAATCAGTATTTGTATGAGTAATCAGAAGTAGATGTGAGTTCTAAAACATTATTATATTTTGCATGACCTATGGACACAAAATCCTCATGTCACAACAGATCTTCTTCAGGAATAAATAGCCTTTTCTTTAAAAGACATTTCTACGCAGGTTGGCAGCACTGGGCATGGGTCAGCCTGAGTGCCTGGGAGTGGGGGTAGGGAGGTGACACGGAGAAGGCTGCAGCAGCTAGACTGCTGCACGTGTGAGTCAGGTCAAGAGGTGAACGCACTGTCGGGGCAGGCCAAGCCAAACCGCACCTGTCCTGATGGGAAGTGTTGCATTTTCAGGTCTCTCCACTTACTCAAGAAATCTCCATCAAGAAAGAGGAGGCAACAGAAGCTGAGTTATGAACTGTCTAGTTCCAGACACGGGTGACCTTCAGGTACATGTCTGTGAACTAGACGAAGGAGAAAGAAGAGCTGTTGTGCGCTGCTTAGCAGATCATTCACAGAAACGTGCTGCTTGAGAAATACAAGGACCTGGTTTCCTTGGGGCATCAGCTTTCCAAACAGATATAAATCCTCCAGTCAGAAAATGTGGAAAACCAAGGCTGATAGAGAAAAGGAGTCACCAAAAGACCTGGCCAGATTCAGAGACTGTAGTTGAAATTACATCATCAATTTTCAATAATAACACTTCTGAAGATAAAAAGTTCTATGACATTTAAATGGAAGAAATGGTAAGAAATGAGCTCTGGTAACTATCATGAAGAGTCTGGGAATGTAAAGACAAATTGAACAATTATTGGAAGAATGAGGAGAGGCACTTCAGGCAAGTTGCATTCATACAAAAGAAAGTACTTAGGAGAGTCTATGGAAACGGTAAATATTGAGGAGATCATATTCTTCCTGCTCAGCTATGCTTAGGGAGTAGGTCTGTAAACTATGGCTTGTGTCAAAAGTTTAATACATAATTTAGCTTAGTGGACATCAGGAAAGCTATGTAAGTAAGAGAAATAAAGATAGTCAAATCTTTTGTTAGAACAGTCACTTTGTTCAATTTGCAGGAACTCCAGCAGGAGATAAATGAACAAATGATAGTGATAACTTTCTTACTCCTAGTACATCCCTTGGTACATGTGAGGGTATAACTAAAAACACAAGCCCTATGAATGTAAAGAATACAGGCAAACCTCAGAGATGCTGCAGGTTTAGTTCCAGCTCAATGCAATAAAGCAAATATTGCCACAAAGCAAGTCACATGAATTTTTTGGTGCATATTATAGTCACATTTACATTATACTGTAGTCTATTAAGTGTGCAGTAGCATTTTGTCTAAAAAAACAATATACATACCTTAAGTAAAAAATACTTTATTCCTTAAAAACTGCTAACCACCATCTGAGCTTTCAGCAAGTCATAGTTTTTTTGACGGTGGAGGGTCTGAAATATTTTGAGAATTAACCAAAATGTGACACAGACAGGAAGTGAACAAATGCGATTGGAAAAAAATGGCACTGATAGACCTACTTGGTGAAGGGTTTCCACAAACCTTCAATCTGTAAAATAACACAATACACTGAAGCATGATAAAATGAGGATGCCTGTATGAAGCTAGGGTTCTCACTACACTGACATCACATAAATCATACTAGTGAAGAACCTATGAATGTAAAGAATGTGGAAGTAAGTCCAAAAGTCTTTAATGCTTCTATCTTTTTTTTTTGCACATTGGAGAATTCATACTGGAGACAAACTGTATACATGCAATCAATGTGGGAAAACATTTTTTCATATCTATAGGCTTATTGGATAACTCATACCAGAGAGAAACCTTATGAAAGTCCAGAATGTGGAAAATCTTTCGGACAGAACACCCATTTCATAATGTATCAGAGAACTCATATGTAAGAGGGAGTCTGTGTGAATGAAATGAATGTGGGAACTCTTTTATTTTTTTAAATTTATTTATGTAATTTTTTGGCTGCACCGCCACACCACAGGGCTTGCAAGATGTTCTCTGACCGGATATTAAACCCAGGCCGCGGTAGTGAAAGCCTGGAATCCCAACCACTAGGCCATTAGGGAACTCCAAATGTGGGAACTCTTAAGGCCAAAAATCTCATCTCATTATGCACTACAGAATTCACAACTGGATGAAACCATGAATGTAAAGATTATGGAAAATACTTTGAAACTGTCACCTTCTTTCACATCAGACAACCCATGCAGGAGAGAAATCATATGAAAGTCATCAGTGTGGAAAATTCTTTAGCCAGAGTTCTGCCCTTCTTCTGCATCAAAAAATTCTTATGGAGAGCAATTATATGAATGTTGTCAATGTTGGAAAGACTTCATCTATAAAAAAACCTTACTGAGCATCAAAGAATGTATACTGAAAGAGTATGTAATCAATGTGGAATTTTCTTCAGCCAGAACTCTCTATTTGTACTCTTGTTAATGGCTTTAACACTGTTAGGTACCAGAAGTCATACTGGAGAAAACACTTATTAATATAATAAATATGAAAAATTAGTCACCAATAATTTTGCATCAAAGAAATCATTTTGGAGAGTAGCTCTGTAAATTTCATCTACGTAGAAATATTTTACATCAATAAATCATGTTATTACCCCTACTATGCCTTAGAGAACTGGTCCTGGAGAGAACCACACATACACACACACACACACACACACACACACACACACACACACACACACACTACATTTCAACATTGCAGTAAACACATACATCAGATTTTCTTCTTTTCAAGAATTCCATTAATTCATAGAAAAGTGATTGGTCTGGAAGCATTTTTAAATTGATGCACAGTGGACATACATAATGTTAGTTTTATGTGTACAACATAGTGATTCAGCATTTAAATACATTAAGAAATGATCATCACATTAAGTTTAGTAACCAGCTGTCACCATACAAAATTATTACAGCATTACTGACTATATTCCTTACACTGTATACTACATTCCCATGACTTATTTATTTTATAACTGGAATTTTGTACCTCTCAATCGCCTTCACATGTTTGCCCAACCCCTCACCCACTTCTCTCTGGCAACCACCAGTTTGCTTGCTGTAAGTCTGTTTCTATTTTTTTTTGTTTGTTTATTTTGCTCTTTTAGATTCCACATAGAAGTGAGATCATATGGCATTTGTCTTTCTCTGATTTATTTCACTGAGCATAATACCCTCTAGGTCCATCCATGTTTGCAAGTGGCAAGATTTCGTTATTTTTTATGGCTGAGTAATATTCCATTGGATACTATATGCATCATATACTACATCTTCTTTATCCATTCCTCTGTTGATGGACACTTAGGTTGCTGGTCTAAAGCATTCTTGACCAAGACTTAAGGCTTAAATCTGAGAAGGAACCTTTAAGTAGGCAAGTTGTTGTTGAGAGATGATCCAGGTTCATTATCTTCTTTAGAAAGACAAATAAATAAAAATGCTTCTGGAGGGAGTGTTGTTGCTGAGAAGGCCAAGAACTGTATATAGTTCTTAAAATAAAAGTAAGAAAATAATATTCCAGTGAGTTAATATGCAATTGTTTACATGACTGCTCCACCTTCGAGACATTTAATAGGCTTTAATCTGTTATATGAGTCTACTCAAAACCACATTCTGGTTAGCAACAGAGAAATGTAAAGCAATCAAAGAGAAATACACACTACTCTTAGTATCTCTTTTAAATATATCTGCATATGGATAAGAATTGAATGAACACCTATAGATAAATGAACAGAAGTAATTTAGTAAATAAAAGGATTATAAGGAAGTTTCTTTTTATAGTTTGTTCAGAACTACTATAATAATATGTTTAATAAAATTTTAAATATTTAGAAAAGGATATCTATAATAAGTTTGTCTATAATAAGGTCAAGAAAGCTTAGATACAACTGGCTAGGAAACTGTCCTGTGAATTCTAAGTTGTTTTAGGTCATAGTTAGAGTGCTATTCTCTGAGACATGGTTTTAAAACTCCTGAGAATTAAAGAACCCAGTAATTCTCTGTAATTTAGGACCTAGAGGAAACAATAGACAGTTCAGGGAAAGGTATCATTTGAGTGGAAACATGTACCTGGATAATATACATAGTAATTGGGCTCAAATAATAAACATAGCACTGAATAAGCTGCCCCCATGCCCAACCATTCTCAACTTAGTCTTTAATCTTCGAAAAGAAAACATAGTTAAGAATAGAGACTTGAGCCTGACTGCCCAGGTTAAAACCCCCCCTCTTCCCCTAACTAGCTGGGTGATCTGGGCCGTGTGCCTGAATTATACATTTCCTCTTTTCTTAAATAGGGATACTAATAGTACTGATCCCACAGGCTTATTGTGAGTATTAAATCAGTAAATAAATGGCTTAGAATAGTGCCTGACACCTATTAAGTGCTTATAATTACTATTAAGTTATTATATTTATTAATAAATATAATTAATATTTATTAATTTTATTAATATTATTATCGCCCTAGCCTAATTTAAGCCTGCTTGAGTACTTACCTCACTTCCAGTCACACATGTTTTCCCCCTTTGCTGAAATCAGGAGTTTCTAACTTGGGAGATCCCTGACCCTTTGTGGGTATATGGATTCACTTTTGAAAATCAGTAAACCACTTTTAATATTATTTTGAAAAGGAAAAAAAGACATTCTCCAATTACACAAAAGTATTGTTTGCACTGTTTTATCATCTTAATATATTGATATTTAAGGTGTTGATGTAGTTAGGATACCAGGTCAGCTGCTATGACAAAAGGCAACACAGCAAGTGATTAAAGAAGGTTTTTCTCTCTCATATAACAGTTGGAGCGAATGCAGTTCATAATTGATATGGTTACTCCATGTCATGGACCCAGGCTCCTTCTATCTTATTGCTCAATAGGCAGCTTCCATCTTGTGCTCTAAATCTCATTACCATAACTCAACCCAGCCTTTGGGTAGCAGGGAAGGGGAAGAGGAGTCATGCCTTTTCTCTCTAAGCCTAGGGCCTAGAAGTTGCACACACCATGGTTGACACTTTATTGGACATAAATTAGTCAATGATCACATCTAGATACAACAGAGGCTGGGGCATATATTATCCTACACCTAATTCTGGGATTCCATTCTTTCCAAAGGAAGAATGTGAGAATGCATATGGGGGCTAAAATGCTCTCTCTGAAACAGTGGTATTCTATGAAGCCCAATTTAAATATCATATAGATATTTGGAGCTAAAGAAAAACCTGAGTCTGCATGACCTATAAGATTCATACTGATATTATCCACTTTAAACAAGAATTTATAACGGAAACATAGCTACAGTGTTGCATATATGATATCATAGCATTCATCAAGACATGGATGATATTACTAGCCTAGTATTCCTTCTAGGATTAATTGACATATTGCAACTAAAGCAACCACTCCCAAGTAGGCACTCAATATAGGTTTGTTCTCTTCCCTTTCATCTTCCTTCTGGATATCCCTAGCCTGTCGCCAATTAAATAGAACCACTATCTTATGCTCCAACTGGAGTATAATCAGCTCCTCCCTAGAGAGTAAACTGTTGGTCTTCAAAAGGAGTCTTTTAATTGACAGCCACTTGCTTCCTATTCCAATGTATGCCTGTCTGAGCTTGGAAGTCCACCCAGAACTCAAGGAAAGAAAAAAGCCAAGAAAATATTTCTGTTAGGCCACATGGGCTCTAAATACCTGCTAAGCATTTTCCTTGGTGACCCACAGAATTTAAGAAGTGATCTCTATCTCCATACTGTGCCCCATGAAAAATCCACCCTCTTAATGTCACCGTGAAATAGCTCTGAAGATATTATACACTCCTACCATGTCACTAACACCTAGTCTAGATGTTCCTGAACTGCTTATGAACAAAGCCACATGAACTTGTCTATATCTTCTACACCATAGAAGAGACTTGTATTGGCATCCAACATAGGAACTAGTACAGTTATCTTCTAATCTCAGAATCTCCCCATTTGATGGAATTACCAAATTCAATTTTGACCCGTTCCCTTTATACAAAAGAATTTGTTTCAACTGCTTCACTTACAAAAAAGAATGTCATATTTATAGGTTCTCATGCCAAAAAAGCCACTGCATGCTATGTCTCTTAATCTCAGGAGGTTATAGACTGACTTTTCTGTAACTGACCTATACATTCAACTGATGTATTACAACTATTCAGTTGTATTTTTCTACTTTAATAATTTTATAAAAAGAATTCTAAATTAAGTATTCTTTTCATTATTATTTAACATTTCCAAAATTTTGATGTTAATAAAATTTTGATTTCATGATAAAGGTATAGAGTAGACCTGGTAAAACAGATAGATACAATGTATTATTTCCAGATAGTTCTGCAATATTGTGTAGCTTATGAAATAATTTCTATTATAAAATCACATTTTCAAATATGGTCATCAATAAAGTGATCTGCTCATTTTCTAGTCAAGTATAAAACCAATGCATTAAAAAAGGTCCAACCGGGTTGATGGAAGTAGCTGAATTACTGAAAGTAACTTGGCAGAGGGAAAATGGTGAATACAAGGTAGTGAAAATAATTGCCCATAAATAAAAAGAGAGCATTTATAAATGGTTGAAAAGGCATTAGAAATTTTTAAAAACATAGGAATTCTATTCTTTAAATGACAAAATATACACCAAACTATTTTGATACTCACTAAATTTACTAAATTCCTCCAAATTCTGATTATATGTTAAAATTTCACAGCAGCATATTAAGGGCAGAAATGCATCATGATGAAAAAAAGGCACTAAATTATAAATATTTCTTCTTCAAAGTTTTGACTAATTTACTAGGAGATAGCGAGACTACCTTTTGGGAATAAATAAATGTGTGTGTGTATAAGATTTCCCGAAGTTAAAATAGCTACATTCTACTCTAACATATGTAAGATAATAATTTATGATAATGTTTCAAGTACTGTGCTATGAATTTTATATACATTATCTCTAATCATTATGACAACTCTGCAGCTTAGCATTATTACCTCATTCTACAGATAAGTTAATTAGGGCTCAGAAATGCTCGTTGAATCTGTCCAGCACTAGTGCACAATGGAGCTAAGACGGAAATCTAGGAGTTTTACTCCAAAGCTCAAGACATACAAAAAAATGGAGATATTCTGTTTAAAAGTTTGCAACTTAATTTCAAAACATTTGATTCACAGGAACAAAAAAAGTCAAATAATAAATACAAAAAGGAAAAGTAAGTTCTGCTGCTTAAGTTTGCAAAACTCAACATAAAGAATTCTAAATAGAATAGTTATTTTAGAATAAATCATTTCCTTTTAATGTCAGATAATACAACAGTGCGTTTTGTAATACAACATTTCTTTCTTTCAACATTGAAAGGCTGACGACAATAGCCTATACAGGCAGATGAAAATGTGGGCTAATACTGGCAGTAGGAAATTGCAGCAGGCAGACAAGAGCCCTTCAGGTCATCATGGCAAGTCTAAAAGTGCTAAGAATGTTCACACAATATATAGTACTTTCAATCTAAAAGGTTAGGCATATTTCAGTTGTAGAAATATAAAGCATAGTTTTTTAAAAGCTAAAGAAAAAAAGAAGTTAGAAGGCCAGAAAGCTTTCAGTTGAATGGCAGTATCAGTTTTCTAGCATTAAGAAAAACTATCACCACAAGGACCAGGTCAAATATTCCATAAAAATCATGAAGACTGAGGAAATGCAAATTCCATACATTCTCAAAGGTACCATTCTAGTAAACTGAGGCACTAAGCACTATGCTATCTATTTAATCAACTCCTAAGCCCTAGGAATTTGGGCTAGATATCAGAAATCCACTCCATTATTAAGCATATTGACTAGTATAAACTTCAAAGGTTGAAAATGTTGACAAAACACACATAGATAAGCACAATTACAATTTTAGATTTAAAACCTAACAAAGAAATATTCCTTCAGGCCATGTTTCATGAACATTTTACAAGGTACAAAATCAGAGGCAAACAAAACAAAACCCTTTGATCAATATGACATTAAAATTACACATTTAATCATACCAATCAGAAAGCTATTAAGTAAATACTGCCAATTTTCTACTCTCTTGACAGCATTAAGATGTCTAAAGCAGCTTCTCTGGTCAAACCTGTGGTAAGTAGGAAAATTTTTCAATACTAAAAAATATTCAGGAAAACAAATAAATCATTAACGACTTAAATGGTGTCCAGAAACTACACAAAGCACACTCATAGAATCCAACAGTTTTTTTTTAAACTTTTAAGTGACTTCATTAATATATAAGAAAATTGAGTCACATATAATTCATTTATATATTTACCATGAAAAATATTTACTTTAGCTTCTTTGTAATGAAATCATCTACTTAATGTACTAGTTATGAACACGTAGCTATTCATCTACTTAATGTACTAGTTATGAACACGTAGCTATTAATTAAAAATTTATTTATCCTGTGAATCAGCTAAAATAAAGCAAGTGGCCTTCATACCATAGTTTAGGGGACTCCA
This sequence comes from Monodon monoceros, assembly GCF_005190385.1. Taxonomy (NCBI): domain Eukaryota; kingdom Metazoa; phylum Chordata; class Mammalia; order Artiodactyla; family Monodontidae; genus Monodon; species Monodon monoceros. Next base: position 19,906,365 of record NW_021703775.1, read on the forward strand.
GTGTAAGAGATTACAACAAGAATGCAATGAAGATTAGCATTTTGGCTGAGGAGACAAAGTGTGGATATTCCAAATGGAGAAAGAGTCAGCTCAAGCAGCAAAACTCTGTTTCTGTTCTATTCATTTTAAGGACATATACTGCACTTCCTCTGTGCCAAGCACTGTTTTACGTGCTTTACAAATATCAAGCTTTTGATTCTCATAGCAATCCTAAGAGGTAAGTAATATCATCACGTCCATTTTACAGATGAGACAGTTGAGGCACAGAGAGGTTCAGTAACTTGCTCAAGCAAGTAAGTGGCAGAGTCAGCATTTGGACCCAAACAGAGTCCACACCACTAAGATGTGCTGCCTCTCTTTGAATGGTCCAAACCTGCACCGAAGATTTGACGTGCATTTCTGAATTCCCTCTTTGTCTTACTCATTCCCTTTTGTGATATAGGCATAATTATTATTTCATACAACAAATATTTATATAGGCTCTTGGGAAACAGCAGGCAAAAGCAGACATTGCTTCTGTTCTCATGGAGGTTGCAGTCTGGTGGGGAAGACAGGCATTATAGAATAATTACACAAATGAGTGTATAACTGCTCATTAGGAAAACTGCTATGAGAAAAAGCACGTAACGAGGAACCTGATATGGTCTGGGCAGTCAGGGAAGGTTTCCTTGAAAAGTGACACCAAAGGGACTTTCAAACGCTGCCTAGCAGAGGGGTCCATACAAGTATGATGAGATGACAGGATCAGACAACTGAAGGCAAACATAGACGCAGCTGGGGGTAAAGGTAGCACTTCAAGACCTCCTTTTTTCTTCCTCTCCTAATAAAGCCCCCCACTACTTATTATGTTAAGGATAAAAGTGGGAGGAAATAATGACTAATGCAGAGGGACTTTTGTGAAAGCTTAGTTCTTTCAGCTGTTAGAATTGACATTAACTACTTCCATGGCACCAATGGGTCTCACAAGGTCGAAAAAGGTTTCCTGTGAATTAGCTTTATCTCAAGGACCTTCTGTTTCCTCCAGCATTTGAACTGGCCTTCTCTAGGTCTCCCTACACTTCCTAAACAACCTCTTGAAATGTGAAGACCAATCGAGTCCACAAGAAAAGTAAAAGTTTGAACAATGATGCATACAGCAGAAAGGCCACTTCCTGCCATGTGCATGCCTCACTCCTATTAATATATTTCTCAACAGTGTTGGTTCTGTTTTTTTTTTTTTTAATAACAGCACAACACTGCTGACTCACATTCACCATATGGTCCTCTTGGACTCCCAGGTCTCTGTCTGCTGTACTTGTGCCTGCCTAGTTAGTCTTTTCTTAACCATTATCTGTGCAATTACTTGGATGTTTTCATGCCTATGAGAACCTTGGATTTATCCTTATTGATTCTGATTTTGGTTTCAGCAGATCACCTCTAGATTATGCCATTCTCAAGCATGCTGCCCTTGTTCAGGCCCCCATAAGACCTCACCCGACTTACTACAACAGCCTCCTAATTGATTTCTCTGCCATCACCTTTCCCAATTATGATTCTCTCTTTGCACAGTCATCATGTCATGCTTCAGACATCAGAACATATTAATTAGACAGCTTCCCCTTGTGAAAAAGTGAAGCCCAAATCCCTCAGCCGAGGGTGGGAGGGAGGGCGACGCAAGAGGGAAGAGATATGGGCACATATGTATAACTGATTCACTTTGTTATAAAGCAGAAACTAACACACCATTGTAGAGCAATTATACTCCAATAAAGATGTAAAAAAAAAAAAGTCAATAATCAAAAAAGTGAAAAAAACAAAAAACAAAAAAACCTCTACATCTGCTCCCAACCGTTTCCCTACCAAACTCTGACCCCATGGAGCCTAACTTATCAAGTACACAAGCCTCTTCACCTCTCCACAACATTCCCTGAGCTCCTCTTGTTTTGTTCGTACTCTCCATTTGTTCCCGAATGCCACCATTGCCAACCCTACCCCCTATTTCTACTCTCAAAATCTTCTCAATATCAAGGCCATATTCCATATTTTTCCCAATCACTCCATTCAACATGTCCTGCCATCCACTGTGCTTGCACAGTATTTTGGATCCCTATGTCAAGCCAGCAGTTGCTCAAGAATTCTAAGGGTCACTAAATATCATGGCTGGAATAATAAGGACTGGCCTGCTCAAGTTCTGAGAGAAAAAAAGGGGGGGGATTAGGAAGAAATGTAATATTTTTAGATTATAAAAGTACAGTAAGTATAAGGTTCTTAAAGATACTTCTTTCTGATACTTTGCGGTTAAAAGTACAAACAAGGTACTTCCCTGGAGGTCCAGTGGTTGACTCCACACTTCCACTGCAGGGGGCGCGAGTTCGATCTCTGGTCGGGAACTAAGATCCGGCGTGCTGTGCAGCACAGCCAAAAAATAGAAAAAAATAATAATACACACAAGTTTTTTGTTGTTTTTTTTTTTCAAATAATCTTTGTTATGTAACTACTGCTGCAGCGTCATCCTTCTATAAGCTGACAGCTCCACAGTTTTTAGGTTATGGAGAAAACACCTTAGTTGCCCTGCCAGGAAGCCAGTTGGATTTTACTCAAGTTGGGTTTTTCTAAGGTCAGATATGTGATTCCTCTCACTATTGGAAAATACAGAAAAAAATTCCAAACATAGACACTGGAACCATAAGAACAGAAGGATAAAAGGATTAAATGTGATGCAACGACATAAGAAATAGCATGAAGTGACAGGAAGGCAAGAACAGAGCATGGGCAGGGCATTCTGAGAGATGAGAGATGACAAAATCCCAGAAGAGCAGAAATCTGGGGGAAAGCATTGGGAAATAAAGTAGGATTATTAGTACTGGGTTCTAATTTCTGGAAATAGTGGTCATTTCATGGCAAGGCAGATTGGTGGATCGAGCAGGTCAAATCACTCAAGGAGTTATTTTCTCAATTCGCTAAGAGAACCACTTTCAGTGGTGTTTTCTGAGCCCACAACATACACATAAAAAGGGCAGAGACACTGCAGGAAAGAATGGTCAATTCAGTCAACAATGACAAAGTGAGATGAACAACATTAGAACCCCAGGTAAAGAACAAAAGGCAAATATGAAGACCAAGAGAAACAGGTGAACTTCCACTAAAATCCATGGGGCCAATGTAGCAGGAGAGGATGAGCTGAAAGCAAATGTGTGCACACACTGCCTCCCCCCACCACACACACACCCCTTCCTTATAGATACTTATATATATATTAATTTAATCACTCAGAAAACCTTGCTATAATTTTTGTTCATATTGAACAATTTTATTAGTCAAAAAATAGTTGTCACAATTTTGGAATCTTAAAATGGTAGTGTAGTATCATGGACAGCTGAATCTATTTGGATCTTACTATTTCAGCTGAGGCTGTATTATCAGCTAGGACAGCCTATTAAGGAATTAGATTGAGTGAATCTGCCCACACTTTTCCTAGCAATCCGGATAGTGACAAACCATACTGTTTTCATCTTAATAGGGATGAATATATAATCAAAATCAACAGAACAGTGATCATGCTATCGCCTGATTAATTTCACCACTCAGCTCTTGACAAACTACAAAAAAACCTAGCTACTCAGGAAAGTGAGGCTAGCGATGTGAATTCAGATACAGTTTTCTATTGTGTCTGACTGTTTTGATGAAAGCCTTAACTTTTGGTTTCAAGGTTCATAGGATTCGCTGGTAAAATAACCACTCTACACTCAGTTAAACGAGAATTTAGAGAGAGTGTATTGAATTAACAAAGATTACAGCATACTTACTAAGAACAGTATAACTAAGAAAGAATAGTAAAGACAGAGGTTTACACATCACCGAATTGGGGAAGCACCTACATCCAGATACAAGTAGCGCTGGGAAGTCACTTGAACAGCAATCTGGAGTTCCAGTTGGGAAGGTCCCGGGCAGTGTATCCACCCCACAGGTGAGACTTCAGTTTGCCACTTGAAGAGCCCAGCTTTTAGCACCAGGCGGCAGGCTGATAACAATCAGACCACAAGTTTTTGGCTCTGGTTGTTGTCATAAATGCCTTGGTCTTAACTTGTAAGTTTTGGAATGTTCTTGATCCCCAGGGGCTGGCCACACACTCAATGTGCAAGAAGTCCCATGACTTACTCTCTGTCTTATCTAGTGGTTTACGACCGGTGCTGGCACCACCCCTGCTGGCCTGGGTATAGCTCAGCAGTTTGGCATGTAGCCAGCTTTAGCATGATTGTCCGGTCAGAGAGAGGCCTGGTGCTGCCTCTGAAGCCTGAACAAGACTACTTTAGTAGCTTCCCCAACACTGACTTTTTGGCAACCTCTCTTCCCATTTCAGCAGACACTGCTCAGTGCCCTACAACCCTGGGCCAGTCATTGCAGGTTTGGCCTCTCTGAAAATTATTTATCCACGTGGCCTCTCCTCAGGAAGCCTGGGTACCATCTACTTAACATGATAAATGCCTAAATCAGGAGAGAAATTGAGAACTAGTCACTTATGTGTCTTTTGAGACATTCCAATAACATTAGTGATATTTTCTGGCATGGCAGCTCTAATCATGGTAATTGGGTGGGCTTTTTCTCAACTCTTCAACAGAGCTGACAACGTGCAGTCATACAGGAGCCTGGGAGAAAAAGAAAGTAAGAATCTTAACCTATCATCACTATCTTTAATTCTTTCTGGAAATACCCATTCAGCACCTTGTTTTGCTCTCTCTTCATATTTGATCAATCTCTTGAAACTCAAACTCCGCTAGCATTTATATCTGATGTTACTGTTTAGTTTAAAAAAGACTGTTTACTTAAAGTAAGATTGTATCATTATACAGTAAGAATAAATGACTTAGAAAGGTGGCACAACTGCAAAATGCTTACCTTTATGTTCTATTTATCACAACTTTTTCCTGATTATAAATTTTCTTTTTTCCTGATTACAAAAGCAAAACATATTCACTGGAATAAAAGCTTATCCATTTTTTTTCTGCAAAGGGCTTTTTACTTACTGATCTGTTAGAGGTCATTAACTACGAAATAGACTAAGACGTACATAATATATTTCAAAATTGTTTTTACGTGTATAGTTTACTATGCTATTTTGTCTTTTTTTTACTATTTAAAAATGTATGTCGGGCTTCCCTGGTGGCGCAGTGGTTGAGAGTCTGCCTGCCGATGCAGGGGACACCGGTTCGTGCCCCGGTCCAGGAAGATCCCACATGCCGCGGAGCGGCTGGGCCTGTGAGCCATGGCTGCTGAGCCTGCGCGTCCGGAGCCTGTGCTCCGCAACGGGAAAGGCCACAACAGTGAGAGGCCCTCGTACCGCAAAAAAAAAAAAAAGTATGTCATATTTAATCTATCAGTTGTTTACTTTTAAATTCCTTCCTTTTTTATGCTTAGAAAGGCCTTCCCTACTTGCTATCAAATAAACAGTAATATACATTTCTTTCTAGGTTATTTTTGCAAGAATTTTTCACAAATTAGCTTTTCAAATAATGTTTACCAATTGGCCATAATGAGATAACACAGAAAAATCCAGAAATGGAAAAAGAAATTCCTCTAAAACTTGAAATTTTTTAAAGAGGAGCCTGTAATGACACAAATGGAAAGCTACTTAAAATATAATTGAGAAGTTATCACAAAGTCATGAACAATGTTATATTTGAGAAATTGGAGAAAACAAGAACAATATCAAAAATGCAATGAGTGGCTCAGGGCAAAAAGCGCTATAGGTACTAGAACAAATACATCTGTGTCTCGATGGTCATGGGTTAAGAGCAGCAAAAGTTTTTGTAAATCATTTTTATAATAAACTAATTTTCATCTATATCAGCTTGCAGAATAAAAATGCCTGTTCACAAGTTTCCATTTCATGTCAATTAAGTTGAATAGAATATCTGTTGCTAAAATGACAGTAGAAGGCCTGGGTATAATCAATCACCGCAGGAAGCTATATAAACAGATCCAACAGTTACAGCAAACAATATGGCCATAATCACTAGAGCCTTCAACTCCTATCTGTAGTCTTAGGATTTGTACGCTGACTTTTTAATAGAAAGCTATGCACACAAAGGTGTTCACTTCTAAATTGTTTGTAAATGAGAATCAGAAATAATCTAAATATTTTTAAATGCAATGAAATATATAGCCATTAATTGATAATTATAAAATGTATATAACAATAGGAGAGTAGTTATAAATTTTAGAAATAACCATATGCATGGTATGGTTACAATAAAATGCTGAAAATGAACATGAACAATCCTGAAAGGCAACACAGAAATGGGAACAACATATGCCACAATGGTGACACAAGGGTTACAATTTCTCCTTTTAGAAAAAGTTCCTTGGCTACAATATTATTTGTGCAACAAAAATAATTAATAGAAAGCTTTATAAATGCCTCAGATCAGTTATTTCCTCTGGTGTATTTTGCAGGATGCCAGTTTTTCCAGCAGGACTGGGCACAAGAGGGTAGACTGTTAGAGTTGTTTTGTTTTTGTTTTTTTGTTTTATTTGCCAAATGACTATAGGTATCTGGATGTCTAATATTTAAATGTAGTTCAACTGCATTTTGTTGTTTGCTTTGGGGCTGTTTATTTGCCTGTTTACTGACAGAAACTCTCAAACACTATTAAAAAACAAAAACCAGGGCTCCCCTGGTGGCGCAGTGGTTGAGAGTCCGCCTGCCGATGCAGGGGACACGGGTTCGTGCCTCGGTCCGGGAGGATCCCACGTGCTGCGGAGCGGCTGGGCCCGTGAGCCATGGCCGCTGAGCCTGCGAATCTGGAGCCTGTGCTCCGCAACGGGAGAGGCCACAACAGTGAGAGGCCCGCATACCGAAAAAAAAAAAAAAAAACAGCAAATAAAAAACATCACTTCCCAAGTTTAGTTGTCTGCAGAACTTGCTTTGAATGAAGCATTGGTCAGGACTAGTCTCCCACAGAAGACATAGTCTCTGTGCTGCTCTATATACTCCCAAATCATTACAAACATAAGGCATTATTAAGATCCTAATCAGTTTAGGGGTTACTTCTGTCACTCATAATCTACAGCATAATTACCAAATTATGTATTCTTTAATAAACTCTGGTTCATAAAATGCAAACGTTATGATCTTAGATAATTATGCAAGACTATGCAACAGAATAACACATGGGAACTCACTGAGTTTTTTCTAATTCTCAAAGAATAACTGTCAACTTTTAGATACTGTAACGTTGATATTTCCAAATACCCTCAAATTTATACAAACTTCCATTCACTTCATGTCTTAGAAGGGTGAACATACTTAAATTCAATAAGTTTCTAAACTACTCTCATACTTACTGAACATATATTAAATTAGGGACACAGACTGAAAGGGATACTTAGATAAATATAACTTATCCCCGCTTTAAAGACATTCACAGTCAACTGTGTAGGCTGTGTAGTGGGATATGTAGCCAGGGCAACAAATACAGCAATAAATCTAAGACAAGGTATAACATAGGTAGGGTACCAAAAATGGATCTAGATGTTAGGAGAGTAAGATGGAATCATTTTAAGGGCTCAGATACAGGGTCGTCAAGAAGGGAGGATGCATACTAGATGGACTTAAAGAACATGTAGAATGTCTCCTGGTAGACAGCAAAAATGAGTCTCAGGTACCCATGAAGGAGAAAAGAGGTATAATGGGAGAGCAATGTTGCATACATGCCAGCACACAGGGTTCACATAGAGGAGCATGTGAATATATTTTTGGAATAAGAGATTGACTTTGGAACATAGGAGCTCTGAGTGGCAGGCTAAGGTACTTAGATTTAATTTGGTAGCCACAGAAGTGCACCAAATGATTTTCAGTATGGAAAATTAGGACTATGAAAAACTAATCTGGTGCAGGTGTGTGTCAAGATTAGGAGATGTAACACTGGAGAACTGACACTCAGGAAAAGAGAGAGGGAGAGACGGGGAGGGAGGGAGAGAGAGGAGATTAAATTATGTGACAGGAGGACAGTATAGAATTAAGTAGCTGCCTGGAGGTTTTTGGATGGTTCAAAAATCTATCATCAGAAACCAGCAAGAGAAAGGAGTTTAGAAAGTTCACATGTCAAGAATAATCAATGATGGTGAAAAGAAATCAATTATTTCACCAGAGGAATGTGGTCCGAAAGGAAATTTTAAAAGGATTGAAGCACATTCAATGAATCCATCTAAAATCATCTTTAAATTTAATTCTATCACAGTAGTACTCTTGCAAAATAATACAATCATAATATACATTTGGGACAAAGGCTAGCAGGAAGTAAGACAAGAGAGCACTCTCTCTCATCTGCCAAAATCACTGGGCTCAGAAAACTCCAAAAAGCTTATTTAAGCATTTGTGAAGTCACTCCCTAATCCCTAGGGCAGAATTACTCCCTAGGGATTTGGGTCCACCTCTATAATTTTATTTCCTGAGACAAAGTAGGTTGAGAGGGCAACATCTGTTGATCCATTAACCCTGTCCATTTCAAGAGAAGTGGAGCAGATACTGGTTACTTCAGCATCCTCAAGCACACTATGACATGGTGGGAGAATTCTTGAGACTGGAGAAATCATTTACCAAATCCAGTGCATGTGACACATTTTAGGAAAGTCCTTTAGGTCTTTTCAATATCATTACTCATTTGGTGCGTTAATATTTAAAATATTTATTAATATTATTTTAGCAACTCAAATATCATTTTCAGAAATGCAGTAATGCCTCCTGCATGCATACTTCTGTGTCAATACCTACACACCTTGCCTGTCGAGGACCCTAGGCTACTATTCTTGGACACCCTGTTATCTATTATTGCAGGCATAAGGCAAACGTGCAAGGAGACAGTTTCCGTTGTCATGGAAATATCATTTAATATCCTAATTAGTAGGTATATAAATGCAAGACCATAACATTTGCTTACTTTCCAAGTTTGGCAACCGAGTCTATTCTTCATGTCTGAAGACAAATTCCTAATGTCTTCAACACTTTTTTTTAAAGTAAGAATTAAGAACTTAACCTGTCTGGCCTTTTAATATTTACAAATTGATCTGTTGTACACAAGAGAAATGAGAGAATAGAACAAAATGCATATGTAAGTCATTAATTCTTCTCGTTGAACAAACTATATGAAAATACCTGTTTACTAACAAATAAAAACAAGTCGTGGCATTAACTTTAAAAAAGGGATTTCTTTAAATCATAACTTCCCTTATAGTTAGGATTTACAAAAGGTAATGATAATTACAAAACTGGACTGCAGCAATTTATCCGTCATCCAAAGCAAGGCATAACTGGCATCTTCTTTCCACCCCTCCACCGAGTTTTGTCTAATTTGGGCTTTGCAATCAGGTAGAAATAAGAGAAATTGCGGAGATGAAGCACAAAATTTTAACAAGTGGTAGCATTCTAAAACTCACTGCTTTCTACCTACTACCTAATTTGCCAGTGAACTCCCTACGCCCAGGCTCAAGCTGCTCCATTGAAAATGAAGCAAACTAAACTAAACTTTCCCTTTCTACTACCCCTTCCCTTGCCTTTCAGCATCCAACTCTGCCAGACAACTTTGGAAACACACAATTTTCAGTTTCCTTCTCTTTAGTCACTCCTATTTCAGATTTCTGAGCTGACCATTTTCCTGAAACTACTTTGGCGAAGAGCATCATGATATCAGCTTCTTAATGAACAAATAGAGTGGCCTCTCTTTAGTCTTGGCCCTCCCTGGACAGCATCTGGTGATCGCCTTTCGCCCCTGGAAACAATGCATACTTGGGATCTTTTTCTTCTTATCCGAGAAAAAGTTGAGGAAAACCAATTAATGGTGAGCTCACCTCCACCCACTCCCACAATAAAATCACGATCCCTCTGCCTGTGCACAGAACAATGGTGTGAAAACAATTTGGCAGGGGCCAGATATATGGAGACATGTTTCATCTTTACTGATAAACTATTTCTGCTAATTATAGGGGCACTATTAGAAAAACATCTTTATTTTTGCTGGAGACACAGGCACACTGTTAACAAGAGATACAGCTTTTCCCTCCTACTGAAAGCATATTTTGCACAAACCACACATAAGAGTGACAGTTAAAACCTTACCCGTGCCAATAATCGATTAGTGAGTGTAGTAGTAAAGAATGTAACTAGAAGGAAAATTCTGCAAGCTTAAATATCAGAAATCAGGATGAAGAGAAACCAAATCTAACACCACAGGCAGCCTTCTAAGCAGACCATGTGTTGGTCACGGTCATCATTTGGCTGCTGATCTAGTCACGTCTCACTGCCTCTTCTCATCATCAGCTGAGCTCCGGGGACCCCTAAGACCAGGCTTCATGACTTCTGAAATCCTAAAGCTCTGGCCACAGAAGAGCCTCCCAGCTGACTGTGCCATCTCTTACCCTCCTTCCTCCCACTGGCTCTCAAAACCCAGAGACCTCATGGGTGGAAGCAATGAACAAATGCAAGATTTTATTTTACAATCTGCCTTTCTTTGCCTCTGTATGTTCTGGGTAAAATTCTAAACCAAGTGTTCAAAGTGAGAGTAACAGTTCTCTCTCTGCCATGTTTTGTTTTGTTTTGCTGATTTCCTTGACTTCAATGGTAAATACCCTGATATATTTTCTCACTTTCTCATTAAATGTTTTTCATTCTTTGTTTTTCTCTTAAGTGATTGGTGTTCTTGGGAAATCAGGATCCCATATTTCTTATAGCACTTCAGACAACCTCTGGGACACTTCATCTACTTCCATGGGTTTAACTGCCACCTTCATCTTTGCTCCAAAGTTTCTAATTTGAATACAAACAACTCAGAGGTCCAGACCTTATTCATAAATGTCGACTGAAAACGTGTGTCTTTTAAGCTCTTCAAATTTAACATCACCCAAACCAAACATCAGCTTACTCCCAAACTATGTTTTACACCAGGAGGACAAATGATAAAAATCAGAGTTACCCTTGTCTTTGCCTTTGTCCTCTGTCTCTCACATCTAGATGGTTCCCAAGTCCTCTGAGTCCTTTGTAATCAGTGCTATTTCCTCCATCCTTCCTGCCACCTCATACACCTGCCCTCCTCTAAGCACCATGGCAACTGTATTATTTATTGGTCCCTAAATTTATAATCCTACTTTCATTCTTTCTCCTTAGCCTGGAATGCTATTTCCTGATTTTTCTTTATGAGAAATTTCTACGTTTTTCAAGTTCGCATTCAAATGTGAATCTTCTAGACCTTTTTCTACTGTTGTTTGACCTTAAATACCCCTTCATTATTGCTATCTAGAACTCTTGTCTATACCTCTACTCTCTCTTTGTTTAAGGTCTGCCTTTCCTACTATACCATCAGATGTCCTAAGAGTAGAAACCATGTCTCACGCATCTTGGTATTCTAAATAAGGTATCTTATCTAAGAAAGACAAGTTAAAAATTTTTTCAGCTAGATGTGAGTACAATAGTTAAATATCATTTTCAAAGTAAAATATTCCTTTTCATGATAACAGGAACACAATAAAAGTCTACTCTATAATGTGTATTAGCTTTCAGTTCATCTCTTGTGAAAAATATATGATTTAAAATTATGACGAGTAATTTCTACTTTCCAAATGGACAAAAAGAAAACCACAAATAATTCTTTGGCTCGCTAGCCTTATGTTTTTTTATTGAGATATAATTCACATGCCATAATGTTGGTCATTTTAAAGTGTACAATTCAGTGATTATTTTTTTACTATATGCACAACCAGTAGGTGTGACCATCACCACTACCTAATTCCAGAACTTTCATCACCCCAAAAAGAAAACTCATACCCGTTAGTATTCACTCACCACTCCTCCTTTCCCCAACCCTGGTAACCACTATCCTATTTTCTGTTCATATAGATTTGTCTATTCTGGATATTTTATTTAAATGGAATCATACAATATGTGATGTTTTGTGCCTGGCTTCTTTCATTTAACATAATGTTTTCAAGGTTATTCATGTTTTCACATGTATTAGTACTTATTCCTATTTATGACTGAATATTACCCCAATGTATGGATATACCACATTGTCCATTCTTCAACTGAGGGCCATCACTTTGTCCCACTTTTTGGCTATAACAAATAACACTGCCATGAATCTTGGTGTACAGGGCTTTGTGTGGATTGATGTTTTCATTTCTCTTGGGTATATTCCTAGGAGTAGAATTGTTGGGTCATAGGCAACTCTGTTTTTGAGTAAGTACCGGTTTCCCAAGGAGGCTGCGCCATTTTACAGTTCCACCAGCAATCTATGAGGATTCCAATTTATCCACATCCTTACCAACATTTGATAGGTCCTTCTTTTTTATTAGAACCAGCTTAGTGGGTATTTATAGCTATCTCATTGTGTTTTAGATTTGCATTTACCTAATAATTAATGATGCTGAGCATCTTTTCATGTGCTTATTTGCCATTTGTATATATTCTTTGGAGAAATATCTATTCGAATACTTCTCCCAAGAAAAACTAGGAATTTGTCTTTTTATTATTAAATTGCAATAATTCTTTATATATTTTAGATACTACACTCTCATCATATATATGATTGTAAACATTTTCTCCCATTCTGTGGGCTGTCTTTTTACTTTCTTGAAGGTGCCTTTTGATACACAAAAGTTTTGAATTTTGATGAAGTCCAATTTATCTGTTTTTTCTCTTTTGTGTCATATCTAAGAATCCATTGCTTGATCCAAGGTCATCAAGATTTACACCAACTTTTCTTCTGAGAGTTTTATAAGCAGCTCTTACATTTAGGTCTATGATGCATTTTAAGTTACTTTTTCTATATGAGGTGAGATTGGGTTCAAATTCATCCTTTTGCTTGTAAATATTCAGTTGTCACAGAACCATTTGTTGAACAGACTACTTTTCTTCCAATTGCACTGTCTTGTCACCCTTGTTGAAAAATAAGTTGGCTATAAAAGTATGGGTTTTTTATAGCTGCTCAATTCTACTCCATGGATCTACATGTCTATACTTACACCAGCACCACTCAGTCTTGATTATTGTATAATAGTTTTATAGTAAGTTTTGAAACTGAGAAGTGTGAGTCCTCAAATTTTTTTTTAAAGTCTTTATTGAATTTGTTACAATCTTTGCTTCTGTTTTTATGTTTCCATTTTTTGGCCGTGAGCCATGTGGAATCTTAGCTCCCTGGCCAGGGATCGAACCCACACCCCCTGCATTGGAAGGAGAAGTCTTAACCACTGGACCACCAGGGAAGTACCCTGAATCCTCAAATTTTGTTCTTCTTTTTTTTTTTCCTTAATATCATTTTTTTACATCTTTATTGGAGTATAATTGCTTTACAATGGTGTGTTAGTTTCTGCTTTATAACAAAGTGAATCAGTTATACATATACATATGTTCCCATATCTCTTCCCTCTTGCGTCTCCCTCCCTCCCACCCTCCCTATCCCACCCCTCCAGGCGGTCACAAAGCACCGAGCTGATCTCCCTGTGCTATGCGGCTGCTTCCCACTAGCTATCTATTTTACATTTGGTATTGTATATATGTCCATGTCACTCTCTCACTTTGTCACAGCTTACCCTTCCCCCTCCGCATATCCTCAAGTCCGTTCTCTAGTAGGTCTGTGTCTTTATTCCTGTCTTACAGCTAGGTTCTTCATGACATTTTTTTTTTTCTTAAATTCCATATATATGTGTTAGCATACAGTATTTGTCTTTCTCTTTCTGACTTACTTCACTCTGTATGACAGACTTGTTCTTTTTAAAAACCATTTTTGGCTATTCCTGTTTCGTATGAATTTTAGGATTGTCAATTTCAGAAAAAAGGCAGCTGGGATTTTGATAGCAATAGCATTGACTCCGTATATTAATTGGGGAAATACTACCACCTTAACAATATTAAGTCTTTCCATCTGTGAACATGGATATCTCCATTTATCTAGGTCTCCTTCAATTTCTTTCAATATTGGGGGGGAATTTTCAGCATACAAGTGTTTGATATTTTTATAGTACTAGATATTTGCAGTTTCTTGAATGAAAGGCAAAATAGTAACAGTTCGAGTTGTTTCATAATTATAATAAGAATAGAAATGAAATCTGTTCAAAGTTAACACTCTAATAAAAGTTTTAATGATATCACATATTTATAATTTTGATATGAAATATTTTAAATACTCAAAAAGGAGTATTTTTGTATATTAACTTGTTTTCGTTAAGAACAATTCTGTAACTGTAAGTTAGGACAAGCAAAAATAAAATGTAACATATCTGGATTTAAGAGATCAGCTATTCATAACAGCAGTGGCAACAAAATTCTTTCCACAGGCAGCCAGGCATCAAGAAAATTTCCTCAGATAAACAGATCTATCTCAAATTATTCAAGCAAGCTGGAACAGAAAACAGGTATATGCTGCTCATTGATATCTTTACTCAAACTTATCATATCAATCACATTGTAACTTACACTTATTTGTATAATTCTTTAGGAAAAACAGAACTATTATAAAGTTAACCACATTTCTGAGAACTAGATTTAGTGATTCAGCATTAACACAAATATCTTACAATTCTATGAATCGTTACTTGCCACTTGCTACTAATTTCACATCCATATTCAATATTCTACAGAGAAAAATCACAGTTTTCAATATTAATTTTTTTTTTTTTTTTTTTTTTTTTTGCGGTACGCAGGCCTCTCACCGCTGTGGCCTCTCCCATTGCGGAGCACAGGCTCCGGACGCGCAGGCTCAGCGGCCATGGCTCACGGGCCCAGCCGCTCCGCGGCATGCGGGACCCTCCCCGACCGGGTCACGAACCCGTGTCCCCTGCACCGGCAGGCGGACTCTCAACCACTGCACCACCAGGGAAGCCCTCAATATTAAATTTATATCATCTATTTACAGTATCTTACTGTGGATCATAGGATTTTAAGGTGATGGGTTTATTAACGATAAATCAACACTGATATGTATGCATAAGGCCTAGACCAGATGAATAATTACAATGCAAGGCAATTTGCCCATATTCTCAATTTGCAGAATCAGTGAAGCGTTTCCATTCAAAATAATAATTTTTCATGGTAAAAGAAGATCATGAAAATAAAACCAAAGTTAAGCTTCCCCTCAGGTTTGAAAAAAGAAGATCTAATGCCAAAGAATTAAATTCTAGGCAGGAACTGGAGACTTCCAAATCTTCTTAGTAGTGCTGAACTGGCCACTGTCTTAGTGTTTATGCATTTCTAAAACACAGTGCTGCCTGTAGGATGGAGATGGTATGTAACACAACAGCTTCAATAGGAAAGTGATGACAAAATAATATTTAAGGTATCAAATAGCCGAATAATAAAGTCATTTAGATAAATTTTTAGAGTTTATTGATATCATGAGCATTACCATAAACATGTTATCACTGTCATCAGAACACTGCTCAGTCAACTCAGCCCAAGATCTAGAGAAGACAAAGCCCATGTCTTTGAAGGGTTACACACAAAAATGTTCATAAAGGCCTAGAAAAGCACTAAGTGAATATTTGGAAGTGAGTACATGAATCCGTGTATACACCGCATGTAGAAAAAGGCTCAAAACATACTGATATTGGTATAAATATAATAATATACTTGGGTTACTATGGAAGAAACAAATATTGAGAATAATTTTAAAAACTAAAAGGTATGTTTAGACTATCGTATAATGTATTTCACATATGAAGAATGACTCATTCATACTAAATCTAACAGAAGAAAAAATATTTTATTTAAAATTAGAAAAAAACTAAAAGAAAAAATGAGCATTATATTATTATTTTCATATACATATTATTTGAACCATGAATTGTTATCATACCATATAAAGAGGTCATACAAACTGGTAAGAAAAACACAAGATAAAGAACAAAATTTTTGAATAAAGTATTTCAACAAGGTGACTGGGTTTAGATCCAAATATAAAAATCAAAAGGAATAATTTCTACATCAGCAATATCCTTTTAAGAAATGTAAAAGAAAAGTAAACCTTTTCCCAACAGCAATAGAAACTACAAACAAGATGGTAATAAACTCAAGGTACTTCCCTGGTGGTCCAGTGGTTAAGACTCCGTGCTCCCAATGCAGGGCGCACAGGTTCCATCCCTGGTCAGGGAACTAGATTCCACATGCCACAACTAAGAGCCTGCATGCTGCAACTAAAGATCCCGCATGCCGCAATGAAGATCTCGTGTGCTGCAACTAAGACCTGGCACAGCCAAATAAATAAATATTTTTTTTAAAAGATGGTAATAAACTCAGAATGAAACGAGAAAGACTTTTACTAGGAAGAAAATTCATAATACTGAAGGGCACAAAAAATGGCCTTAATAAATGGAGAGACATGGCAATGGAAAGACTACGAGTTAGAAAGTTGTTATCCCTCCCTCAAGTCATCTTAAATTAAATACCGTACTCGTTAAAATGCCAAAGGTGTTATTAGTGAATTTGATAACCTGGTTATCATATCCTTCTGAAGAAATGGTACAAAAATAGATACGGAACTTTGGAAAAAGAAAAACCATCACTTACTGGATATCACAGCATACTCTGTAATAGTTAAAACAGTACAACCACAAATTTTTTATACCCAGAGAATAAGTTCCCTATAAATTAAAATAAGATAAATAATCTACTAGAAAAACATGAGCAGAGATGTGAACACACTCATGACAGCAGAGGCAAAACTTGGCCATTAGACCAAAAAATGAAACGAAAAGATAATCAACCTTTCTAGAAGTCAGAGAAACAACCTCTATGACAAAGATATACCATTCTTACCTATTCAGTGGTAAACTTTTCCAAGTTTAAAATTATCATGTATTAGTAAAAGAGTAAGGACATATGCACGTTCATAGATGCTGATGGAATATGAATTAGTACTACCATTTGGAAGAGTAATTAGGCATCAACTACTAAAATCTAAGATGCACGTATCTCATGACCCAAAATTACAGTGATCAATCTACCTTTCAAAAACTATACTAATACATGTGGGCAAGAAACCAATGTAAGGATGTTCACCACAACATTGTTTGAAATAGCAAAATAGCAGGAACTAACTAAATGTCTATGAAAAGATAAGGATTAAATAAAGCATGGTATAATCACACTATAAAATAGTAGGCAGCAGTGAAAATATAATGGTGATAACTCATGTTACCAGCTAAGCTGTATGTGAAATAAAAATGAAGTATACAATACCATGTTACCATTTAAGTAAATATTATATTTTAAATATTATATACATATATACACATTGACCATCTATATCTTTGAGGCACTCTCATGGTGCCCCCAAAGTCAACCTCAGCCCATATTTAAAGGTAGATCAATGCAAACATTTCATCTCTGTAGACAGCCAAAAACTAGAAACTTAAATTCCAATCAATGTAATATTACACAGAAATTAACATAAAGGAAGATTTTTTTTATTATCTCAGTAAATGCTTAGATATGTTTAGTTTTAAAAAATAGGACATAAAATTATATCTCAGCTTTGCTTTAAAAAGACCTCTACGTGACAAATTCAGATATACTCAAAGGGGAAAAAAGCTCAAAATTCGCCAACTGTTCACTGGATAGATGGACTGCAGTAATTTTTATTTTCAAGTTTCTTTTTCTGGTTGCTTTCTAGATGTTCTACAATGGGCATGTATTGTTGAAGTGTCAAGGACAAAACATGTTCTTTCTGAAACAGTGTATCTTCTGTTATTGCATTCTTGAGATACCTTTATACAGAAAATGCCAAAATATTTCTCTACTCCCAGCCTATCACCTTCACTGCAGTCCCACTTTTCAGCTGCCTACTGAGCAGTTATCAGCATCCCAGCTTCAGTTATCCTGGATGTGACTGCACCTCTCCCACTGCTGTGCTCACTGATCCCATCTTCCTGCTGGCTCAGCCCTGTCCCAGTTCCCAGACCAAGGCAGGACTGAATTTACAAGTACTAATACAAGGTCAGCCCCTCCTCCATCTCTCTCCCATCCTTTGTGAGAAAATGTTTCCAATTTGGGGCTGCCTGGACTTTTGATCCATGCCCCTGAGAAGTCAGTACCACACTGTAATACACTTTGTATCATACTCTGATATTAAACCATTCAGGTACTTTGCACCTCTACTAGATTGTCAACTCACAGGGTCAAGTACTATATCTTACTCATATATGGATCCAGGGCTGTGTCCCCCAAAACAGCAATTTGAATAATTTGTAAGAAAGTATCTGATGAATGACTGCAACATTTGTTTAACCAGAAAACCTGTCTGGGGCTTCCCTGGTGGCACAGTGGTTGAGGGTCCGCCTGCCGATGCAGGGGACACAGGTTTGTGCCCCGGTCCGGGAAGATCCCACATGCCACGGAGCAGCTGGGCCCGTGAGCTGTGGCCACTTAGCCTGCGCGTCCGGAGCCTGTGCTCCCTCAACAGTGAGAGGCCCGCGTATCGCAAAAAAAAAAAAACCTGTCTGATTTGTTCAAAGACAGAATGAGTTTGGAGACTTAATTCAATCAGCTAGTATTTATTAAGAAACTAATGGGGGCCCAGGATTATAACAGGGAAATATTAGAGAAAGCAAAGGTATGGATCCTCTCCTTGACACAGAATCTAAAGTGGTTGACACCTTTAAAAAAAAAACAGAAAATAATTACTGTTTTAGCTTCTGCCTTAACAAGCAAAACATGAAAATCTTCTTGCCTGAGGTGCTGATTTCACAGATGGGCAAACTGCAATCGAGTTTGCCTGCCTGGATTCCAGACTACTGCCAGCACTGACTTTTGCCTCCTGTCCCAACTCCATGGGCCCCAGTACGCCTAGCTCTGCTTGTCACTATGTGTATGCTTGCCCACTTTGAATGATCCCCGTGGATCTAGACTCCCCCCCCTCCCCCGGTTCGTGCTGTGTGCTAGGATCTAAATGTTTCCCTTCCTCTTTTCCTAGGGTACCTCTGTCACCTGTTTCTGTATGCATTCCCACAATAACAAGCTGTGACTACAATCCTAGTTTTCTGCTTCAACCTCTTTCCCACACGACTGACAACATCGTGGCAGGCCTCTAAAACCGTAACAAACACTGCTGCTCGCTGACCCAACATTCATTTCCCTTTTTCTTAACTAAACTGCCATTTAGCTCAGCCATCCCCTTAGCCTCCTCCACACAGCCAGGAGCTTCAGGGAAAGCGGACCTCATCCTGGCCCCAGCAGGTGGATTCCTCATTAGTCTAAGTCTATCATGTATGGTATTCCTTTTTCCCTTACTGTTGACTGGATCGGGGATCCAGTGCTGGCCAGTGAGATCAGAGGTGAGGGAGGACTTGTGGCAAAAGTTTCCTCGTTTTTTTCTGGAAGAGATACCACTGCTGCATGATGTGTGCTCAGCACTGCAGCAGCCAAGACACCAATGCTGAGGATGAGGTCTAGACACAGAGGGATCAGAGAGAAGGGCAGAGGGGATACTGACCAAGGTCTCATACCTGGAGCCACCCATCCTCTGCATTTCTTGGCACTTTTACAAATCTTTTTGAATGCTTTCCCTTTCCTCTGCTGCCAGGTTACATATAAGTAAAGGACATATTTCTAAATAAAACACATCAGCAGCTTTGTTTTCTACTTCAAAAAAGTAACTTTAAGATGGGGATTTGTCGGGTATTTGGGTTTTTTTAGTTTCAAGCTATTATGAGAAAAGCTGCTATTAATTTTCATGTAAATGCCTTTGTGTGTGTTTTCATTTCATCTGGGAGTGGAATTTCGGGGTTATACGTTAAAAGTATTTTTAACATTAAGAGAAAAACGTTTCCCAAAGTGTTACATTCCCACCAGCAACGTATGAGGGCTTCACTTGCTTCACATCCTCTCCAAAACTTGATATTGTCAGTCTTGTTAAATTTAGCCATTCTAGTGTTTGTACAGTGGTAACATATTGTGGCTTTTAAATTTCATTATTTGGGTGACTGATAGACTTAATTACCTTTTCATGTGCTTACCGGTCACTGGTATCTCTTTTCTATGAAATATTTCTTCAGATATTCTGTTCATTTTTTTGGTTGGATTGTTTGTTTTATTGAGATGAAGAGTTCTATATACAATTAGTCCATTTTCAGATATATAGAGATAGAAATAAAGATACATAGATCTAGCAAGTCTTGAGTCTTTTGAAGAACAAAAGCTTTTTTTAAAAAATTTTGATAAAGTCTAGTTTATCTTTTTCTTTTAACTTTATGATTAGTGCTTTTGGGGCCCTATCTAAGACATCTTTACCTAACCCCAATTCAAAAAGAGTTTCTCCTATGATTTCTTGTAGACGTTTATATACTCTAAACCACAGACAAATCTCAAACACATTTATACTCAATGAAAGAAGGAGACAAAAATGGGTACATATTCTATGATTCAATCTATATTCACTTTTGGAACAGGAAAAACTAATCTATAGAGACAGAAAGCAGATCAAGTGGAAGGGCATTTTTTAGAGCAATGTAAATATTCTACATCTCGATTGCAGTGGTGGTTACACAGGTATATTTATCAACACACAACAGTATTTAAAATGGATGTACTTTATTATATGTAAAACATACCTCAACAAATTTGATCATAAAAAATTTTAATGGGAATTTGGAGCTGGATTGGTTGAAAGACAGGTGACCACACAGTCCTATGGGATAGGATTTAGGGGATAAGACTTTGCTTGTGCCTGAGGCAAAAACATTAACCTTAGAGTATATGTAACTACTTAAATATTACCTAATTCTAAACTCATTAATGCCATATAGTGTTTCAAAGACAGTGGCATTACTCCAACAAGTCACACATATACTGAACTAGTCCCTATCTAGAGGTAGCAACTGACTTTTATCTCCAGTCCAGGAAGGAATTTTAAAAAGGAGGGAGAGGGAAGGAGGGAGAGGTTAAGAAAGGGACAGATTTCTTAGTTCTTCCTTGGCCCAGAGACACTGTGAAGCTAAATCTGAAGTTTTCTTGGGAAAGGGAAAGCATATGACACTGAAGGTAAAGAGTTTTCTTGAGTAGCAACAGTTTGTGTTTCAAAACAAAAAGTGGGGGGAAGGACGCAGTAAGAAATAAATCATTATGCCTTGAAATTTTAAGGGAAATTCACATATGGAATTATAGAATTTTATAGCTAGAAGACACTATATCATCTGGTCTAAGTCACTTAAAATACAGATTAAATAAATAAGCCTTGGAGGGTCTGAGGCTTGTTTAGTCATATAATTAGTTAGCTGGTTGAAAATCTGGAGGAAAAACCTAGGTGTCCTGATTCCTGATTCAGTTTTGCTATGAAATTATACTTTCTAGCCCAATGCTGTGCATGGAGCAGACATTTAAAAATGCCTGTTGAATGAATTCATGTTAGGTAATATGATTTTAAAATTACATAGAAAGCATAAGTAAACAGAGGGATAAATTTAGATGCAGACATTTTTTCCCAGTGAATTCTGTATATACTTCTTTATGACATTTCTGCATTTTAGAGGGAAAAAGCAAGCACATCTTGTGAAATTACTCTGGCAGATATCAATGCCTGAAGAAAAATATTGAGCACAACTGGTAAACCCTCAAGAATTGTGGGACACCCTTTCTTAGAAATAGTTGAGGGCAATTAGCTTTTTCTGAGGTAGTTAAGGACACAGTAAGAAATCTACCTCCTCACTAAAAGATGCATCAATGATGTTTAACAACTGCCTCAGGCCCTACAAATTTAAGATAAAGTTGGAAGACGGGATTCTCACCAAACTGTTGTCTAACCACAGTTAAAATCAGATGGGAATGGAGACTTCCCTAGTGGTCCAGTGGTAAAGAATCCACCTTCCAACACAGGGGACGCGGGTTCCATCCCTTGTCAGGGAACTAAGATCCCACATGCCACAGGGCAACTAAGCCCACGTGCCACAACTACTGAGCTCGCATGCCTCAACAAGAACCTGCGTGTGGCAAAATACAGAGCCCACGCACCCTGGAGCCTGCGCACCACAACTACAGAAGAGAAAACCCACACCCCACAACTAGAGAGAAGCCCCCGGGCACCACAATGAAGAGCTCGCGCAGGGCAACGAAAGATCCTGAATACCTCAACAGAGATCCTGTGTGCCGCAACAAAGACCTGACGCAGCCAAAAATAAATAAATAAATAATAAATAAATCTTTAAAAAAAAAATCAGATGGGAACGAACCATACCCTTTATCTTAAAGCTCAAGGCCCATAAGGTAGAAGCAAGATAGAAACAAAGTGATACACGGAAAACACCAAGATTGCTCTGCAATGTACCAGGGAAACTGCAGATTTGGAAACAGCTTGCTGACAGCCCCTCCCACAGGCACATTGAGGGACTAAAATGACTGATAGGGAGCTTTGGATGTCACAGGCCGACCCCATGTTACATAAGAAAACCGGCTCCCTGGGTGAAGAGGCATAAAGGCCGGCTGAAACTGCTGGGCAGAGAACTACTGAAACTTACATGAAATCTACACTTACTTTTCATCCCTCATTTCTGAGCCCTCTTACCGTCTTGCTCCCTACTTCCAAACTAAATACCCCACTCAAAAGCTGATGAAGAAACAGATCTGAGCTTTGCCTCCTGTTTCCTTGCTTGGCCACCCTACAATAAAGCCTTTTTTCTCTGTAAAAGACCAAGGCCTCAGCGTTGGTCTTTCTGTTGCTCATTGGGCAATGAGCCCACTTGCTCTGGTACAGAAACATCAATCCTCTGGTCTTTTAGGGAGTGGTTGTGGTTTCTGAGTAGGCTGTGGGAGAACTGGCATGCCCCCATTAAGAGTTCATGACTTCAGCTGTGAAACATCAAGGCGCCATAAAAAAAAAGATATTGGATTTACTGCAGGTACGTAATGAACAATATGAGCCCAATTTACACATATGAGCATATTAAAAGTGTCCTATTAATTGAACAGGCAGTTATAAATTTTTCAGCTCAATAGATGAAACAAAATTAATTAATTTTATCTCATCCTTACTCCACAGCTCCCTGTTCTCTATACGTTAAGGTCACCACCTTAACTTAGAACACAGTTGCTTCTTTTTCACTCCCTTTAATGCACACTGTCTTCACATATGAAAGATAACAGTCTGAGTTGTATACACAGATATGGCCTTTAAATAAGAAGGAATAAAAGCCCTATAAAATTAAGCTTTATAAGGTCAGACTATCACTTTTTTATAATGTGTTACAAGTAATGATCTCAAAGAGTTGTAGAATGCGTATTTGTGGTTGAGTTAGAATTCATCTCCAAGATAAAAATTCACTTATGAGGAAAATTAAAACATCTCAAAGTAGTTTGTCAAAAATCACTGGTGCTTTAACATGAAACTGACTAGACATGATACATTTGAAAATGTTTTATTTAGATCCGCTGCATCTTTAAAACATCAGAATATTAAGAAAACTTCCAAAATGGAAAATAAAGATGCTACAGTCTATGGTGTTAAACTTCTAGCTTTTGGAAGTACATTCACGTTTTTAGCTATATATATCT
The DNA here is from genome assembly GCF_005190385.1 of Monodon monoceros. Classification (NCBI taxonomy): domain Eukaryota; kingdom Metazoa; phylum Chordata; class Mammalia; order Artiodactyla; family Monodontidae; genus Monodon; species Monodon monoceros. The sequence goes on from NW_021703775.1 coordinate 19,929,865, forward strand.
TAACATAATATTCATGAGACTAATTTTGTATATATTAGAACTACAAAAAAATAATTATAAGAGTATTTTACTATTTTGGAGAAAGGAATGAAATTATATCTATCTATTAAAAATGAATTAAACATGAGCACTATAAACACTGAAACTTGTAACTTGCAGGTAAAATTTTCTGAAAATCCTTTTTTGATAAAATAATTCAAATCATTTATGCTTTTGAATACATGTTTCAGGGATATATATTTCAAAATAGTTAATAAATACCAGCCAAAAATAAAGGTGTGTCAACAGACGTAGCCAATGAGCAACTGTCACCCCACACTGAACAGATATTTAACTTGCTCAGTGTACAATCCCAGACAGACCCTCTGCTGTCATCACACCCTAGTCTCCCAGTAAACACTTGAAAGGGCACAACCCATTTGGAATCGTTAATAATCCTGAACACCAAAAAGAGGAAGAGAAAAAAAAAGGGCCTGTGGTAACAAGGAAAAGTCAACAACGAAGTAAAAATAAAGTTCCTGGAAATACAATTACCCTTACAATTACCAGCTTTATGTATGACAAAATAAAATAATCATGGTTACTATTCTCCAAGTATATATTCTGGAATATTCGTGGGTTAAGGCAAAACAAGAGAGACGTGATAATCATGATATTAAATCTTTATTGTCTAGAAAGCTCAACTTTCTCTCTGCCTTGAAGTTTAAAGAAAAGAGAAAGAATACTCTGGGTCCTCATTGTGACACAGACCTTGAATTCTGCGTCTTGGTGTGGGGCTTTGCGTGAGACAAAGAACTAAAACAGGTCCTCTGGGTAGCTGCACATTCTGTGATAAAATGGATCCCACAATACAACAAGTTGTCTTGTCCCAAGTGATAGTGTAATTACTCTGACTGTATATGTTTAATACCGTTTAATACACTCCCTAGTATTCAAGTAATTAGTCTTCCCAAACACACGGTGCTTCTCTCCTCTCTGCTTTTGTTCCAGCTGTGGTACCCACCCTGCATGAAATCCTTCCCAGGAATCTCTGTCCAAGCCCCAGTGCTACTCCTGAATATAATTTTTCTCTGGCTACATAAACAACCGTCCTCTTCAGAATCCCTCTAACTACTTGCTTTTCATTTCTTTCCAGTAAATAATCATATATTGTCTTGGATTGTTCTTAAGCCATTTCTCCTAGTTATAATAATGCTTAAGACACACTTTGTTTATTCCAAGTACTGTGTTTAACACATTTAATTAACCCTTAAAGCAATCCTAAGAATCAGGGTCTACCATAATTCCCATTTTGTAAATGAGGAGAAAGACTTAAACACTACGAAAGGGCACAACACTCTACTACTTAAGTAGAGCATGCGCTAAAATTGAAAGCTCTCTCCAAAGATCTTGTTCTTTGCCACTGTGAAATATGACCTCACACAAATGCCTGTTCTCCTCAACTAGGCTGTAAGCTAAGGTTAAAGAGAGTGTCTTTTGGCATCTTTTGAATAGTGCATATACCTAGCTGAGGGTTGAGCAGGTTTTAAGAACTCTGAGAAAGGCACAGAGAATGTTCCAGAATATTTCCTACAGGTTCTACAAGATGTTGTACTGGGTCTTTTTCTGTACCATACATTCTTAACAGTCCAGTGAACCAAAGGCAGAAACCTCCAGAAATTAAATTCTTCAGAGGAAGTTGGTCTTTATCTGTAAACTGAATAATGATCAGAGTAGCAGGCTGCTTTTTGAAGACGCCAGTTCTTCTTCTGTTTCATATTTTATTCACTTTAACTCAACTCTCTCTCAAAATCTTGCTGTAAACAAATGTTTTCTATTTGTTAATAACCTTATAAATTTTGTTTTCACTAAGTAGATGAATGTTTACAAAGTAGACAAATAAACAGTATCTTTGTTTCCAGAGTAAGCACAGTGTTAAAAACAGAGGCATACACCCACATCACTCTGTATAGCAAAACCGCAATCAAGAAACAGCAGGGCTGACTGAGGGGCTGCCTCTTCCCCCCACTCACAACCATGAAGCTCCACAAAGAAAGAACAGGAGAGATGCTGGAAGGGGAAAAGTCACGTGAAAGTACATTAGGATAAAACTAACTTATTGTATTCATATATAATTACTATTAAGGTCTTTCACTAGCTTCATGGCATTCCAGGGAAATGAACAACAACAACAAAACACTCCTACCTACAACTGTGTCTGCTATTAAGTAACGTAACCACTCAAATATGGACAGGGTTGATGGCAATTCTGCATTATAATGTTGGTAACACTGACAATTCGACCAAGCCATATGCCTTCAGTCAGCCAAGCCATTTATGGAATTGCATTCCTATCAAGGGGAGTTGGGGCAGGGGGTAGATCCATCATTCCTAATATCACACACTTCCCCCAAACGGATGCAGACGATTAACTGTGTCAGTTTTTCATCAAATCAGCACTCAATCACTTTGGAAGGTAATTCACTTCATCTCAACTCCTACTTTACACTGCCATAAAACGTGAAAGTGCATATTGCACTACTGGCATATAATAACTTAAATGAAAAGAAAAAAAAAATCAGTAGTTTGCTCCACAGCATAGTTTCTTACTGGCAGCTTCAATGAATCCACCATTAATTTCAGTCCCTCCCCAGATACTCATCAAGCATAAAACATAGCTATTTATAGATATTAAGGGGTTTTTATATTTTTTACTTTTTATTGTTTAAAGAGAGTATAGATAGAACAAAATGCAGGCTTCTAAATATTCCATTTCTGAGTTATACTGTTTGTTGGACCTTTCTGAAATGATGAATACACTAAAAATTCTGAGACAGGGCTGTCCCGCCATGTATGAATAAACTTTTCAGCAACAATGCCTGCAAAAAGGAACATTGCCAAATCACTACTAATATACGTAATAGAAGGCATCGGAGTGTAAGCTAAAGAAAGCAAAGTAAAATATATCATTTGGTGAAAACAAGTGGTGCAAAACCAACTGAAATTTTAAATTGTTAATGATGGTCCCAGAGCTAATTTAACTTTTCCACTGGTGTAAACACAGACAAAATCACACAGTATGTTTCCAACATCTTCACAATTTTTGTAATGTAGATGAAAAAGGGTAAGGATACCTGCTAAAGGTATAATGCAGCTAATGCTATCAAAATGGTATATTTCTAAGCCTGTGGAGTATAACCTCATTACTCCAAACTGTCCATTGTCCTCCTTTAGAAGTTAACTCATGATGAACGAAAGTGCATCTCTTCCACTCTTCTGCTCCCTGTTTTCCCAAATCAATCTAGCCTAGTGTTTTGTATGCTGACCAAAACATTCCACAAATAATGCTGTGGTGCACACACATTAAAGTTTAGAGAGTTTCTGCCTCTGAAGTATAGATAGTGACAGAACCAAGGACACAAGGGTTCAATTCCAAGGCAAATATTAGGCGGGTGGTTTGAAAATATCAACCCAAAGAGGCCTAGGGGAAAAGGATACAAGCATCCACTGTCACCACCCTCCCTCTCCCCTCCCCTCCCCTCTTCCTCTCTTGTTCTCTTTCTCTCTCTTCTTCCCTCCTTGTGGCTTCTCACACAGAGACAATCAAAGCCGGGAAAGCTGGATTTTAAATTAGTGAGGCACACACTGGGAATATGTAATTCCCAGAAGAAAAAATAAACTGCTACAGAGGGGAGTCGGGGGTTGTTGGCAACATGTCTAAGTGACAACCCTCCCCACCCCCACCCTAATACAGCAAAAATCCATAGATTCCTCCTCGACCGACCCTCTTCGCCTTCCAGTTCCCAGTACTCTATCCAACTTGACCCTTAACCCAAATAACACTGAAATCCACAGGGCATCCACTGTGCAAGAGTGTGTCTCTCAGTATATGTACCCAATTTTTTGGAAGCCCCTGAATCCGGACAGTTGTGCCAGGCAAGGGATCTCCCACCGTGGAAGGGGTGAAGAAAGGGGAAAAAAAGAGATGGGATCAAACGGAAAGGGAGGCAGAGCTGCGCTCTAGGGCGAGTGGCTGCAAGGAAGACAGGGAAGAATGAAAGGGTGGGAAGGAAGTGGGGCTGGGAGAGAGGAAGAAAGGGATGAAAGAAAGGCTGGAAGGGAGAAAGGAGGGGAGAGGAGAGAGGGATGTTGGGAAGGATGAGGGCGGGAGGGCTGGGGAGCTGGGAGGGAGGGGAGGATGGAGAGGATGGGAGGGAGATAGGGAGGGAGGGAGGCAGGAAAGGATGGAGAATGCTCTGCCCGGGACTCACCTCTGTGGGTCGGTGGGAGTTTCTCGCCCTCCTCCTCTTTCTCGCCCGTTCCCAGCAACTGGAGGGGTAATCACAGAAGGCACCGGAGAGGCGGCGGCGGGGAAGAGGGCAGCAGCTGCTGCAGCCGCCTCTGGCCGAGGTGCGCTGCCTCCTGCTCCGCCCGCCAGCCCGGGTCTCCGCCTCACTCGGGGCTGGAAGCGAAGCCGCTCCCCCCTCCCGCCCCTCGTCCTGCCCAAGCGCGAGCGGCAGCGGCCCAGATCGCCGCTAGGGGAAGAGGCCAGTGCGCAGGCGCGGCCGCTTGCTCTCTCGCGCGCCCTCGCGGCCTCCCGGCTCCCGCGGCTCTTCGCTCCGCGGGGCTGGAGAAGGCACGGGGTGGGGGCCACCTGCGCGCGCGGCCTGGGGAGCGCCGGTGGGGCGGGGAGGAGCTGGGGAGGCGAGGCGGGCCGCGCCGCAGGTGGGGGGAGGGGACGGTGGCGAAGGGGCACTGCCGAAGGGCGCAGGTGCCGTGTCCATGACAACCGCGTTACCCCTGGGCGGGGGACGCGGTGAGCCGCCCGAGGACCAGTGACAGACACCCAGTGCGGGAGAGGTCCTGGGGGAGAAGGGGACGAGGGTTGCCGAGCAGGATGAAAGGGAGAGCCCGAGAGGGCGCGTGGCAGGAGAAGGGCAGGGCCCCAGCGCAGCGAAGGTAGTGACTGACGTAGGAGGGAGGTTTGTTGGGATCTGGAGGACCAAGAGAAAGAGGATTGGACTTTAAAAGGGACTAGGAGAGGATGGAAGTGTTAAAACAAATCACATGCCTTTATTGAGTGCTGTCTCTGTAGAGGGCATTGTGGTTCTTTTATCGATTCAAAGAATATTACTGAGCCCTTAATTTGTACTAGGCACTCTACTTAGGCATGTTGAGATGTCCAAAAATGTTTAGTATACGGTGTTTGTCCTCGCGGAGGTTATACTTTGAGGAACTTACACAGAGATTTCAGGGAGCAAGTGCTCTGCCTACCACCATCAACTGGGGGTTGATGGTGGTGGAATTAACTGTTACAGAAGTGCTAGAACCGAAAAAGGTGCACAGCTTTATCAAATACGAAAGGTAAGTTACACTTACCTTTGTTCTGCCACAGTGCCAAGTGACTTTTTAAATCAAGAGAGAAAAATAGAGACAAACAAACCTATGGCAGTTTGGTATGACACAAGTGATACTGCATTCACATGATGCAAACTGGCCTCGCCTACAAGCATCAGTGTGTTTGTTCATGCCAACAGTTGCACGGATTTATATCACATGGCGCACGCATTTTTTCCACTCCTTCTTCACTGGCAACATCAGCTATGTTACATCCCTCCTTCATTCCCAAGCTGGTATCTGCTGCAATTGTTTTAAGATTGTGTGAAACCCATGTGACTTATTCTCTCCAGTCAATGACTTTAGACCTCTATCTCTGTCCATTCATCTATCTTTCCCACCTAATATCTTTTTGCCTTTCTTTTTTAGTGACACCACCACTGTGCCAAATTAAAAATCCCTGAGAGAATATGGACAGGAATCACCAGATGTAGGGTTAAGAAAAAAAATCCCTTAGCCTAGAACGATGTTTCAGGACCATGGACAGTGCTGTCGCATGCTCCTCCCACCAAGCTTTATCCTTAGGCTCAGCCTATGGATTCAGGAGAAAGACGCTAAGAAGGTACAGAGTGTGCTTCAGGAAGTATATGCCGAGTACCAAATGATTTGTGACAAAAGATAGGGACAGAGTAGAAAAAGAGAAAAGCATACCGTGGACGGGAACAAGTAGAAAGCAAGTGGACCCAGACAGACTTTGAGTAAAGAATGGGTAAGATTTAGGGAGGCACCACAAGGCCCTAAAGTGGTAAGAGGGGGATAGTTTAGAGAGGGAGGTGCTTGAATAAAAATAGGGATACTTCATGCTACTACTATACAGTATCTTCCTGGAGTCAGAGGACACCTCTGACTTCAAATGGTCCAAGAATGTGGAAAGGGGAAAAGTAGTTCCAGTTAAATGAGGTAGAATAATCTCTCAAGGATGTTTTGTCGTTGTTACTCTGATTTTTCATTCTCTAGTCCAGCTGGTAGGGGATAAACCAAAAAATACAGGCCAAAGACTTATCAGACCTCTCTTTAATGTTGAGAGCATTCATTTATAGCTTTGTGTGTTGCTTTAAATTAAGCTTAAATTTATAATTCTATGTTTTAATTGGCAGCAGACAGGAGGAAAACAAAAAAAAAACCTAATGTAGACCAAGTGCTGTCTTGTCAAAATCAGATGTCCCTCGCTTTTGTCTTGTAGTGACTTTCAAAACTATTAGATATTATTGAGACAAATTTAAAAGTCATTTGCAAAATATTTACAGAGTTTTTGTCCATGAAATTGCTTTAAATTAGAGTTAGTAAAAATAATGGCATAAAAGCCATCCCTTATTTCTCAGACCCCTGGTCCCCTTACTCTTCCTTCAGAATGCACCAGACTGTTGTCTGTCAGTCAGATAATGATAAGAAATTACTCAGGCAATGTGTTTAAGTCACCAGCAGGCAAATGACAGCTGAAATTTTTGTTCTCTGCCTCCAAAAACTTTGCTAACTCTTTTATATTTTGAATGAAGGGGAAACTCCAACCCCAACCTACTTCATGGAAACATCCAAATTGAGTATTATTTTAGCTATATTTATTTCTCTCAGATAACAGTCTAAACATCCTTGTATAAATAATGGCTATCATTTGATACTGAAAAGCTATCATTTTATTTGTCCCCATTCTAAACCAAGAGGAAATGTTAGAACTTTATTTCTTTTGTTTTGAGACTGCTTGTGAGTCTGGCTGTTTTCAGTTTTCTCGATTTAAGTATTGTCCTTCATTTCGATGACATAAACATATACAGCCCTAAGAAAAACAAGCAGTTTTTCCCTTCCCCCATTCATATTAAATATTTATGCCAAGCCAAATAACAAACAAAAAGAGTACTGTTTAAAGTGCATTATTGTGTACAAATGGAAAAACATACTGTATGTAACTAAAATACTGTTTTACCTGCAGTGATATGACATCTAGATTTTTAGAATAGTCTCCAAACCAATACTGGCAAATCCTAAGTAAAATGATCCCTAGTGCTTACACATTTAAATATCAGGTCCCTACACACTGGGACCCTCATTCAGTCTGTCAGCTCCTGAAATATCTCTGTCAAATCCTCCTGAGATATTCTTTTTTTTTTAATTGGAGTATAATTGTTTTACAATGTTGTGTTAGTTTCTACTGTACAACGAAGTGAATCAGCTATATGTATACATATATCCCTTCCTTCTTGGACCTCCCTCCCACCCACCCCCATCCCACCCACCTAGGTCATCGCAGAGCACTGAGCTGAGCTCCCTGTGCTATACCACAGGTTCCTATTCACTGTCGATTTTACACATGGTAGTGTATTTATGTCAAAACTAACCTCCCAATTCATCCCACCATCCCCTTCCCTTAGACTTTATATTTTATAGCAGTTTTAGATGCACAGCAAAATTGAGCAGGGAATACAAAGAGTATCCATATATACCTCCTGCAACCACCCACGCAAAACATCTCCCCACTACTGACACCTCGCTAGTGTTACATTTGTTAAAACCTATGAACCTACACTGACACATAGCTATCACTCAAAGTCCGTAGTTTACACTAAGATTCACCCTTGCTGAACTTTCTATCGGTTTTGACAAACGTATAAATGACACGTATCCACCACTGTTTCATACACAATCATTTCACTACTCTAAAAATCTTCTGTACTCTGCTTATTCATTCTTCCTTCCCCCAACCCCTGGTGACCTCTGATCTTTTTGCTGTATACATAGTTTTCCCTTTTCCAGAATGACATATAGTGGGAATCATACAGCATGTAGACTTTCAGATTGGCTTCTTTCACTTAGTAATATTCTTTTTAGTGCTGAATAATAATATTCCATAGTCTGGATGTTCCAGTTTGTTAATCCATTCACCTACTAAAGGACATCTTGGATGCTTCCAGCTTTTGTCAATTATGAATAAAAATAATATAGAAATTTTACTTTTTAATAACCTCCTAAATATGTCAGAACTTGTCATGGTATTTTTGCGTATGTATGAGTACCCCAGGACTTCTTATATGTTTCATCTTGTTCTCACAAACCTTGCTACAGATTTCTTGTATTGTCTAAAAAATATTAGCCGATGAAACTCTCACTTTTGTTTTTATGTACTCCATTCATTACTTTAAAAAAATCACTAGGGCTTCCCTGGTGGCACAGTGGTTGAGAGTCCACCTGCCGATGCAGGGGACATGGGTTTGTGCCCCGGTCCGGGAAGATCCCACATGCCGCGGAGCGGCTAGGCCCGTAAGCTATGGCCGCTGAGCCTGCGCATCCGGAGCCTGTGCTCCGCAAGGGGAGAGGCCACAACAGTGAGAGGCCCGCGTACCGCAAAAAAAAAAAAAAAAAAAAAAAAATCACTAAATATCTTGTTTTATAATTCTTGTTTACTGCCTATCAGCTCTAACTTCCCTTTGTCAAGCATATTTATCATTCATATCCCTAGTGTGTGTGTATATGCTGTTTTAATGTTTGCAAATAAGTACAATGGGTGTTTTAGGAATCACATACATAAAATTTCTTTCTTTTGCATTTTGAAACTTTTCAGCTGCAATGTTATATAGATAGATTGTGGTAGGCAGAATAATGGGCCCCTGAAGATTTCCATGCACCAATTCCTTGAACCTGTGAATACATTACATTACATGGCAAAAGGAACTTTGAAGATGTGATTAAGATTATGAAATTTGAGAATGGGAGAATTTCCAGGATTATATGGATGGGTTGAATACAATCACATGAGCTCTTGGCTAGAGTCAAGAGGTGTATCAGAGAGATGAGGCAGAAGAAGAGTCAGAGAGATTCCAAGTGTGATAGTGACTTGAACGGCTTTGCTGAATTTGAAGGGAACCTTAAACCAGGGAATGAGGGCAGCCTCTAGAAGCTGAGAATAACCCCTGGCCAACAGCCAGCAAGGAAACAGACCTCAGTCCTACAACCACACAGAAATGAACTTTGCCAACAACTTGAAAGAGCTCAGAAATGAATTGTTCACCAGGGCCTCCAGAAAGGAACATAGGCCTGCCAACACTTTGATACTATTCTTGTAAGGCTCTAAGCAGAGAAACCAGTGTAGCCCATAAGATTTCTGAACCACAGAACTGTGAGATAAATTTGTTTTAAGCCATTAAATCTGGGGGAATTTGTTAAGGCAGTGATAGAAGACTAATACAGAGAGATTTTATATCAATTATCGTATTCGGAAAAAAAAACAACTTCATTGGATGGCATTTATGAGTGCTTTTAAATTCCAGCATTACCGTATTCTAGGGCAAGTTACTTAATGTCAATCAGACTTAGTTCCACAATCTGTAAAACAGTGACCATTTTTATCTGTGCTCCTGACTTTGTTGTGAGAAATAAATTGTCCATAAATTGCTCTTTCTTTAATTAATATTTCTAATATGAATGAGGAAATGAATCAGACATTAAAATAAGATTATTCCTTGTTATATTTTGACCACTTTGGATTTGTTTCCATAATTTTTTATTTCCAAATAAAAGGAAATATCGGAGCTTCCATGGTGGCGCAGTGGTTAAGAATCTGCCTGCCAATGCAGGGGACACAGGTTCGAGCCCTGGTCCTACACGCTGCGGAGCAACTAAGCCCATGCACCACAACTACTGAGCCTGTGCTCTAGAGCCCGCGAGCCACAACTAATGAAGCCCGTGCACCTAGAGCCCGTGCTCCACAACACGAGAAGCCACCGCAATGAGAAGCCTGAGCACGGCAGCGAGGAGTAGCCCCCAGTCGCCGCAACTAGAAAAAGCCTGCATGCAGCAACGAAGACCCAATGCAGCCAAAAATAAATAAATAAATTTATTTTTAAAGAAAAAAGGAAATATCTTTTATCTTTTCAAAGGAAAAAAATAACCAGTAATATGTCTTCTCAAACTAAATATGTCACTCCCATCTTCAGGCTCCCTAATAGACCCAGGATCCCTTAGAGGAAGATGGGGCAACTCCTTAACAATGTCCAGATTTTATCATTTTACTCTCAATGGTTATCCTGGAAGAGCATTTTTCTAAACTCTGTTCTAAGGAAGAATAGTTCCAGTCTGAATTCTTTCAATAGCAAATGACTGCAATCCAACTTAAATTAGTTTGACTAAAAGGGGAATTTTGGCTCACATAGCTGAAAAGCCTAAAGTATGTCTCAGTAAGTTTCAGCTAGATGCAGGTGGTCATCAAAAATATTAATCACTGTGAAGGCTCTGATTGGTTTTGCAAAGGCCTGTGTTCATCTATGAACCAATTACTATGACCAGAGGAATGAGATACTCTCATTCATTTGCCCACGCTTGTGACCACATGCAGAAGGAACAATTACCAAAAAGACTTTGAGGAACGGCATGGGAAAGCATACTGCGTAAACCAAAAGTACAGCTGCCCAGTCCAGCACTGTGAAATTATTTTAAAAGTGATCTCCACCATGAAATTTAATTGGTAAATGCTGGGTGAAATGCATTTTAAAGCTTTCCTTCATGAATCCTTAGAATGTCATAATGTGCATGAAAGTTATTTAAGAGAAAGCTATCATATGTAGTGTTTCCTATATTTATTTGATCAGGGAACCCTCTGTCGCAAAGTATCTCTTGCAATGAGTGTTCTAGGAAACATGCTTTGGGAAGAGCTGACCTTAGATTTTGCCTCACTCTGCTGTTCTTTGATTCTCACAGCTTATTAATGAGCTTATTTCTGTTCTTCTTGATTTGTAAAATATCTGAGCCTCACTGCCATTATTATTCTTATTATTATAGAACTCAAAGAGTCTTTACTGATAATCCTTCATCTGTGGCTTCCTTATTTTGCAGATGGAGAAACTGAGACTCAAAGTGTTTTTTCTCCCATAATCATAGAACTAGTCAATTCCTGTATGAATCATCTGGACTAGGTTATGCTGAGGTAACAAGTAACCCCAAGATCTCAGAGGGTCACGTGTTAGCTCTGTTTTATATAATTCTCTTTCTGAGACCCACGCTAACTGCACAGCCACTACCGAGATTCTAATCCATCATCGTTACAGAGGGAAATAAAGCAATTAATTGTTCTGGTCCAGGAATAACTTGTGTATTGGATCCAAACTAGTCACACAGCCCACATAACCACAAGGAACTTTGGAGTGCAAAACTGCCATGAGCCTGGAAATACAAGGAAGCTGAAATGTTTGGTGGACAATCCTGATTACTACAGGGGAAAATGTGTTGGGACAGGATTTTCTGACTTACTTCTCTCTACCACTTTTGAGTTTCAAATGTGATTTGATGATGCATGGTGATAATGATAGATATCATTTACAGAATATGCTAGTGCTAAGGACTTATTAAGAATTTTCCACATATTGACTTATGAGGAGATCACTAATATTATCCACATTTTTACAATGAGGAATCTGAAACACAAGGTGTTTTAATAAGGGTTGCCCCAACTAAAACATGAAAGGTGCCTCATATGTTTAAGGCTCTGGGTGTTAATTCTTACACCAGGTGATAGGGTGGTGGGTGGTGGAGGTGAGCTTTTAATCTATACAGTCTGGCTCCAGAGTCCACACTACTCTTCACAGCGCTCTACTACCTTCCCACTGATGGAAGAAAAATAACTCCTTCTTACAATTCAAAACACTAAGTTCTTAGTTCAGCTCTGAGATGGCTGAAGCAGATTCATTTCTTTTTTAACTTAACACATGCACCAAAACATGTTATGAAGGAGCTTTAGGAATTTAAAAAATAAAACAATGAATACTCCATCAAACAGAAGTTTTATACTACCTGAGAAATGTCTACAGTCCTTATTCTACATACAAATGCACTCACCCATGCACACGTGCCTTTCCTCTAGTATTTTGTTTGAAAATATTCTCTGATAATCAGAAATATAAAGGCCAGTGAACAAGCAGATCTCCAATTCTACAAATACTATTGTCCCAAGTGCCTGTTTGCATTGTATAGTATTATATATAATGTTCTAACTAAAAGTTCAAACTCATCCTTGTTAAGAACAAATATTCGGAAGCCTTGGCACATTGATTTATTCATCCATTCAAGAAACTTTTGACATTTGCCTATTGACAGTCAAAATTCTCAATGTAAATTATTTAGATAAAAGACAGAGTTTGTGCCATCAATGACCTCAAAGTATAATGAAGCAAACTGACAAAGAAGTGCAGTTTAATGCAATGAGGGCTACAGAGCACATTGTTTATTGCTTACCTAGTATCCATTCCACTCTGTTTCCATTCTAACAGCTCTATACCTCTCCATCATGCAGCCCAGGTGCTTTAGGCTGAGGTTAACCTCACCTCTGGCTCCAAGACCAGGCCTGATCTAGGGGGAAATCCCACTGACCTTGTCACAGGCATTAGTTCAAAAGTTCAGGACTAAGCTCAATGTCCCATTTCATTCCCTGGCCAGAGAAGTTGATTTAGGAATTAACATATGATGGAATATGCACAAATGGGATAAAAAAGTTTTCAGTGGCTTCCAAGAAATAACTTTCTTTTCAAGAGAGCTAATAGAAAAAATATCTACTTTTGTTTGGATTTAAATGGCATATGGGTATAAAGTAAGGAAATGACACCATCTTTTTAGGTATAGGAAGGAAAAGATAGACCACTACAGATAGCTCAAACAAAAAAGGATTTAATACAGGGAATTGATTTACACAGGTGTTGGAAAGATTGAGTGAATGAGAGAAAATGAAGTAACTTAGACACTGTCATTATTCCATACATTAAAAAAGAGAAAATAAGGAAATTAGTTAACATTTAAAACTATACACATATACGCCATGCTCTAGAACTCACATACGAATAACTTCCTTTATTTACTACCCATTCCATGTTTACTTTGCCTGCAGCCAGGATCTCAGCTAATATGGTTCTTTACCAGATGAAGGTAAGCCAAATTTTCATTCCTGAGGGTGTGAGTTTTAGGTGGAGCTGTCTCTTTGGGTTGTATAGACTTCCATTAATTTTTCAACTGAACATTAAAGTACTAAGATCCACTCTGGGAAAACCTCCTTGGCTCCAGACATAATCTGACTGTCTCCTCTATGGAGGAGTAACCCAACTTCTCCTTGGTAAGCACTCCATAAATCACAGTAGCCCAGTATTTGTCTGTTGTTTCAGTGGAATAAGAAGCCCAAAATAATCAAGTGGCAGACGTAACTTCCATTTCCTTGAAAGCATTATGTCTCCTGGTTAAGACAGTTTTCATTATGGAAATAAGACCACTCAACCAACAGATCTCGAAGTTGTGTGTACAGGGAAAAATTATTGAGGTCCACTTCTCTTCTTAATGAATGGATTAAGAGTAAAACAATTTCATGTGTGGTATCTAATAGAAGCTGGTACTATATGATGTAGGAAAATACTCCGAATTTTAAAATTCATGTCTCTCAGCTGGCACTGTATCTAATAAACCAGGAAGACATTCTATGTCTCTGTTAAGGCATCTGCTTCTGGGCCAAGAGTATATGGTAAGATCAGTGAATTGTATGAGCCCATAGCTGCCCGCCTTTTGCTTTGTAATAAGTTCTTCAGTCAGAAGCAATATTGTATGGAATATCTTGATGGTGAACAGAGCACTCTAAAAGTCTCCTGATATTGGTGCTGAAAGAGGCATTGGAAGCAGGAAAAGCAGATCCAGCATCCAGAATAAGTTTCAGTTCCCCTGAGGACAAAGTCATTTACCATTTCTAGCTGGAAGAAGTCCAAAGCAATCAATCTGATACCAGGTAGTTGGCAGGTCTCCACAAGGAATGGTGCCATATCAGGGTCTTAAGCTTGACCCTGTAGCTCCTGTACACTCAGCAAGGATGGTAGTCAAATATCTTTGTAGGGCCTCCCTAGTGGCGTAGTGGTTACGAATCCGCCTGCCAATGCAGGGGACACGGGTTCGAGCCCTGCTCCGAGGAGATCCCACATGCCGTGGAGCGACTAAGCCCGTGTGTCACAACTACTGAGCCTGTGCACCACAACTACTGAAGCCCGCATGCCTAGAGCCTGTGCTCCACAACAAGAGAAGCCACAGCAATGAGAAGCCCGCGCACCACAATGAGGAGTAGCCCCCACTCGCCACAACCAGAGAAAAGCCCGCGTGCAGCAACGAAGACCCAACGCAGCCAAAAATTAAAAAATATATATATATATATCTTTGTAAAGAAGGACCATATTGTTGAGCCCTTGGAGAACACCTGTGCTACGTTGCAAACGAGCTCATTGAAAAAGCATTGGATAGGCTAGAAAACTGGTGGCTGGGTGACATCCACAGACCAGGCCATCATGTACACTTTTTGTCTAGGAGTTAAGCACTGTCACTTGGCTTCTGCCATTCAGGGATCCCATTGTTTCCACTGAAATCAGGGAGCCTATTTCAAAATTGGCCTCTTGCAATGTCATACTCAGAGAACAAAAGATAGCCACCAAAAAACTCATTTTCTTTAATTTTATTATGGATAAGTCCAAAAATATGTAAAAGAAGAGGAAGAGTATAATTAATCCATGACTATTTATCATTCAGCTTCAATAATTATCAGTTCATAGTCAATCTTGTTCCATCTATACCCATATCCACCCCCTGAATCACAGAGTTTTTGTGGATTGTTTTACTTCTCTCACTAATGTACTTTACAAATGTCTTTAATGGAGTGTTCTCTGGACTCATATAAGAACATATTAGGGGGTGGCCGAGTTACAAATAAGAGATACACTCTGTTACTTCTACTTCCCTAAGCCTTGGAATATTTCTTCATTATGTCAGGGAAGTTGTAGATTCTGAACTTCATTAACTGTAGGTCACATTAGAGTCTGATGTGTTCACAGCTGAACCACTCCTATCTGCTTAGATAGCACGTTGGATACAGAATCTCTGTAAATTGCCGTTTGTTCCAAAATACTTAGAATCATTTCCCACACATATACCGCAAATTTAAGCTAATATGAATAAAAAATAATAATCTTACAATTCCTTTTTGTATATGTCATGTCCCCCTAGATAGATTTTGCTCTTGCCTCCTAACATATGCCAAAGTCTGACTCAAGTCGTAGGTCTGAAGGCAATGAGGCATGGTGGAGATCAGTCTTATCAAGAGGCATCCACTTGCAAAACAACTTCCTTATAGGAGGTTATTACAGGGTCTCCAAAGAGAAAAAGACTAATAGCCTTTGATATGGGAGATTATTTCTACTATCAATGGACGTTCAAAGAGATTTGCCAGTTTAAGGTCCTCAGTTTCATCCATGTCTAACCAGATATCCATTCTTTCCCAATAAATGCTCAAAAGTTCACGTAAGATACATAGTGAGGCAATGAATTCAACTTACATCGTAGCTCTGGAATTTTCACTTTTAGATATGGGATGAGATTTAGGATCTCTCCTACAGCTGCAATAAATGAGACATTGTTTTAAGAACACAAAAAAACCTCTGTGAGTCTCTGGCCTGCCTTGAACTAAGAGATAAAAGTCCTGGGCTTGTCAATTTCTCTCTATAAGCAATCAAGGGCAGTCTCAAAAAAGCCTTGCCCCACAGGTTTTGTCATCATTACCACTATAGTGGTCAAATGTATTAATCACTTTGTTTCCCAGAGCTTTGTCTTCAGTAGGCCTATCATCTAAAGCAACAACAGATAAGAGTTTGGTAAATGAGATGCCTTTGCATGTCATGAATTACCAGTAACCGGTTTTCCACTGGTGGTAAGATCATCACTATATTCCAGCTAGTTAATGTACCTAACCCAAGAATCCCATCTTTGAAGTCTGTTTCCTGGAACCTGAATAAACAGAAAGCACTCTGATGATTTCAGATAATAGACTTTAATTCTGGGGTCTAATTCAGGAATATTATAACATATTTATTAGAAATTCTTTTTTTTTTTAGTTTTTATTGGAGTGTAGTTGCTTTACAATGTTGTGTTAGTTTCTACTGGACAGCACAGTGAATCACCTATACATATAAATATATACCCTCTTTTTTGGACTTCCTTCCCATTTAGGTCACCACAGAGCACTGAGTAGGGTTCCCTGTGCAATATAGTAGGTTCTCATTCGTTATCTATTTTATACATAGATAACTGTCCCTAAAAAAGGGGATGAAGATGTGGTATACCAGAGATTAGTAATTGCTGAAAGCAGCTTCTTCATCTAGTTCTTGGAGAATGAAAGGAATAAGATGGTGTAATCAGAGCCCCAAAGAACACTCACTGCTTCCCTGGTAGGATGACGTCTAGATAGCACAAGTATGGAAAAGGAGCCTGAACTTTGTGCTAGAACTATGGAAGAGGTGCCATTGACGCTGAAGCTGTATTGCTGATGGATGGAAGAATGCAGTTGCTCAAATACATTTCAAGAAGAAGAGCAAGAGTAAAGAACAATAGCTTCTCTATTCCTCCAACTATCTGATGCCCCACTAGTATCCTCTATTGGAAGAATATAACCAGAGGTTAGCTAGGAAACAAGGCCAAGGAATGTACTTTGTACACCCCTACCCCCAGTATTTCAGAGCAGAGAAGATGGGGACTGAGAGACAATGGACCATGCAGCCAATGTGATGTAGAAAAATCTTGCAATTATTTTTGTGCATAAGTCATCTTCCTCTGGGTAAGAAAAATTGGTTTGTTCACCCCCCCCCAATGTGAATATAAAAATCTAACTCAAGTTTGTTAAAAATCTAACTCAAGCACCTATTATATAGGAAATGCTGTTTATATTCCACAGACACTGTGGCAAATTAGAATAATATTGATACTCTAGAAATGGACACAGGTGAAAAGCACATAACAAATAAATATGTAGTATAATTTCCAGTGTTGATAAAAGCCATGGAGAAAAGTAAAGTGTGGTAAAGAGATAGAGAGCAGGAATTGGTAGAGGCTTTTAAGAGCATTAGGGTATTTCTGTCTGAGAAGGTGACAGATGAGAACAGATCTGAAACAGCATGTAAGTGTGATGGTTAACTTTATGTGTCAACATGAAGGGTGTTTTAGGATGAGATTAACATTTAAATTGGTGAACTCTGAGTAAAAAAGATTGCCCTTCATAATGTGTGGGGGCCTCATCCAATCAAAAGAAGGGCTGAATAAAATAAAAAGACCAGCTTCTCAGAGAAGGAAGAAATTCTCCAGCAGATTGTTGACTCCTGGCCCACACTACAGATTTTGGACTTGCCAGCCTCTATTATTATTTTTTTTGGAGGGGAGGGGCCTCTCACTGTTGTGGCCTCCCCCGCTGCGGAGCACAGGCTCTGGATGCGCAGGCTCAGCGGCCATGGGTCACGGACCCAGCCGCTCCACGGCATGTGGGATCTTCCCAGACCTGGGCACGAACCCATGTCCCCTGCATTGGCAGGCGGACTCTCAACCACTGCACCACCAGGGAAGCCCTAACCAGCCTCTATTATTGTGTGAGCCAATGCTTTATGATATTTATATCTTCTATTGATTCTGCTTCTCTGGAGAACACTCACTAGTACAAGGAACGATGCTTGCAAGGCTCCATGTAGGATCGTTTGGGGCACAAGAAGTAGCAAATGTCAATAAAAACTTTAAAAGAAGAAAGAAGCAGCAAATGTCAAGGTCCTAAGGTAGGAACAAACTTGTCACATTGAAGGAATATTGAAATGGAATAGAATGGCAGGAGTGGAGTGAGTTAGAAAAGAGCAACAAGAGACAGGGCTGGAGAGATCTAGAAGGACCTTATTACATAGAGTGTCTGAGGTGATGGAAAGGATTAAGGATTTTGTTCTTTTTTCTAATGGGAAGCAACTGAATTGTTTTGGTCAGGAGAGTGACATAACGATTTTAATTTTCAACAGATTACCATATGACTACTAAATGGATAATTGACTTAGGGGACCCACTCAGAAGCACAGATACAAGGTAGCAGGACATTGTATCAGTCTAGGAAAGATGGGGTGGCTTTGTGAAGTCCATCCTACCTCTGACCTTTGACTTACATGATATGATTTATTTTCTTGTTGTTTAATATAGCTTGACTTGAGTTTTCTATTACTTGCAGCTATAGTGATCCTGGCTGACACAAAATTTGGTAACAAGTGTATGGTGCTGAACCAAGGTAGAAGGAGGTCAATGAAGAAAATCTTCCCCTCTTGGACTAGGAAGTTGGTGATATTTGCTATGCAATTATAGAAAAGTTGGCTAAAATGACACTTCTTCTATCTTAGGAAAAGGCCATGTACTTATAAATGGTGACATATAGGGTGACTGAGAAGAAAAAGTCAGGACGTCAATCTGTTTTGGGTTAGTCTTCCAGCCTCCAGTGAAGTCTACAAAAAAGATACGGCTTACTTTAAAGGGAACTTTCTGAAAATAGGGAAGAGAAAGATTGGAAGAAAATACCATTCTTTTCTTCCTATCGACTGAAAGCCAAACTCTTTCAAATCCCAAGCTAAGGTTTTTGCTACGAGGACAGAACGGTGGGAGACATTGGGATAAGATGAGCCTAACTCCTCAGACCTCTCGCAAGGAAATTCTGCTAATCATTTTCAGCTGGTTAATCATGTCATTGTGAAGGTGCAGGGGGAATTTAACTTGTGGTAATTATGACAGTTTTGGTGCCTTTTCATCTAAGTTTTATTTTTTTAATTGCTCTGAGACAGAGACCAAGATGAAAGTGCCATTCAGCTCCAAGGTAATGGGCATTACACAGAAGCTTGTTGCTAAGATAATGAAATGATCAGAGTCAGACTTTGACCAGGTAAACTACCGTGTGTGGTTACCATGCTTGCAAAATTTTTGCAAACAAAAGATCAAAACCTGTTAATTTTTCAAGCAAGCTGAACTGCCAAAGAAATTCTAAACCAGGCTAAAAACAATCTTTGATTTCTTAAACCCAGAAAAATCTTCAGATCCTCAAACTTGAATCACCTGGGACTGGACTGCAAACACCACACCATCACTACAAAGGACATTCCCTTCATGGCCATTTTAAATATGACTAGGGAGTAAAATGGACAAAGGACACCCATCCCAAAATTTGAACTGGGTACTGTCAGTTTGGCTGACCAAGGATCTCACTTCTCTTGCAGGTCATAAGATAGTTTATATTTCTGTCCAAGAGGATGTGGTATCTATTTATCACCCTGTGACACTAGTGTTTCTTACCCCACTCATCCCCTTTTTCAACAGAGGTTTATTTTGTTTTATATCTTGTTGTTTTTACTTATTTTTTAAAATTTATCTTATAGAAGTATAATTGATTCATAATGTTGTGTTAGTTTCTGGTGTACAGCAAAGTGGTTCATATAGATAGATAGATAGATTCTTTTTCATATTCTTTTCCATAATGGTTTATTACAGGATATTGAATATAGTTCCCTGTGCTATACTCTAGGACCTTGTTGTTCATCCATCCTATATATAATAGTTTGCATCTGCTAATCCCAAACTCCCATTCCATCCCTCCCCCACCCCCCATTCCTTGGCACTACAAGTCTGTTCTCTATGTCTGTGAGTCTGCTCCTGTTTCATAGATAAGTTCATTTGTGTCATATTTTAGAGTCCACACGTAAGTGATATCATATGATAGTTCTCTTTCTTTTTCTGACTTACTTCACTTAGTATGATAATCTCTATGTCCATCGATGTTGCTGCAAATGGCATGATTTTATTCTTTTTTATGGCTGAGTAGTATTCAATTTTATATGTATATGTATATACACACACACACACACACACACACACACACACACACACACACACCCCACATCTTTATCCCTTCATCTATCATGTTTGTTTTAATAATGGCATCCAGTTCCCTTACTACCACAGTATGTTGGGGTGAATACTATCAGCATGAAAAGCTACATCTAGATCTGAGGGAAGAGAATGGATAAATCTTCAGGTTGTTTTCTTTGGGCATGGACACTCTTGCAAGTGTTATATATAGGAGGAAGGATATGTGCGAATGTTTAGTGGTTAAAACATTGGATTGTGTTTAATATTGCTGAGTGTTACTAGTTATCAGTCTCCCCTTCTCACAGAATTGAATATTTTTATTCAGGTGTTCATCCCTACCCATATAATACCTGTGATCTCCATCCCAAACCCCAGGTAGTCATCACCAAAAGAGTACTTTATACTATTTTCTCACAGTGATTGATTTAAGTTCCTAGATGTAATAACAAAGGTGAGGCATTCCTCTAGCTACAAATTATTTTTAAAGAAATGGTCATGTGTCTTAATTGAGGGTATGAGAATAAGTGAAGTTTTGTTGGATGTTTGGGGGAAATTTTTTTCTAACTTTTAAATGTTAGTTTTCTTCTAATGGAAACCACAGTAGATGAAGATGAAACCAGGAACTGCCACAGCTATTTTTCCACTATGAGGAGTATATACTTAGAACAAAGTCAAAGAAAAAGGGAATATAGTTTAAGGGTCTAAAGAACAAAAACAAGATCTAGGACCACTGAATGAAATTGCCCCACCCTGAAGTTTTGTATAAGTCAAGAAGAGAGAGAGTAGCATTGAAATATATATGCTACCAAATGTAAAATGGATGGCTAGTGGGAAGCTGCTGCATAGAACAGGGAGATCAACTCAATGCTTTGTGACAGCCTAGAGAGATGGGATAGGGAGGGCGGGGGGGATGGAGTTGCAAAAGGGAAGAGATATGGAGATACATGTATACATATGACTGATTCGCTTTGTTCTACAGCAGAAACAGTCACAATATTGTGAAGCAATTATACTCCAATAAAGATGTGAAAAAATAAAAAAAGAGCAATTTTTGAATGTAAAAAAAAAATACAAAACTTAATGAAGGTTTGGAATGGGTTTTCTGTTACTTGTATCCAAATTCACCCTGATATTGATATACAGGTTAAGAATTGGATATCATGCAAATGCAGGTTATTACAGAGTGTAATTCCTGGAAGAGATGTTTCCTGAGGTGAAACTGAAAGGAAAGTGGTACTTTGCCAAAGACAAGGGAGAGAAACTATAGGCAGACTAATAGCATTTGGAATACTGTAATACTCTTTTTTACTGTGGGGCCTTCTAGTGGGACATAGCCTAACTCCACTTCAGTAAGAGAAGAATCATGGGTGTGCCTAAGTTAGCTTCACGACATTGAGGTGAATGAGTTTACAAGACATTGAGGACTTTAAATTCAAGGAAGTTTGGTTGACATCATCTGATGTAACATCATTCTGTACAGAGCAAAGAACTGGAGGGACAGGGAACTAATAACCATTTGGTGATACAGAAGATGGCAACAGCAAGAACAAATGCTAGGAACAGTGAGTCAATATCAATGTGGCAACTAATAGAGCAAGACGTTAAACCCAGAGCTGAGGACACAACATCAAAAGCCTAGGGGTAACTGAATCAATAAAGCCAGAAATGTGTAAGACGGTAAGTGGCAACTAGCAACTGACACCCAGCCATGGTGTTGGGGGAAACAAAGAGATGTTGAGGGCTGTGCTGAACAGGATAACACATGTTCATATAAAGAAACTGCTGCTGCTCAGCTCTGGCAGGCTCCTTCCATGCAGTACTGTGGCTGAAATTGCCAGAGCTTTCGATTTGTGATAAACTCTGGAACTCCAGATTTTTACGAGAAATCTCCCTATTATAAATGTTGACATATAACCGAACGTAAAATAGATAGCTAGTGGGAAGCAGCCGCATAGCACAGGAAGATCAGCTCGGTGCTTTGTGACCACCTAAAGGGGTGGGCTAGGGAGGGTGGGAGGGAGGGAGATGCAAGAGGGAAGAGATATAGGGACATATGTATATGTATAACTGATTCACTTTGTTATAAAGCAGAAACTAACGCACCATTGTGGAGCAATTATACCCCAATAAAGATGTTAAAAAAATAAAATAAAAAAATTTTAAAAAAGCAGAAACTAACACACCATTGTAAAGCAATTATACTCCAATAAAGATGTTTAAAAAAACAGAATATATACATATATAATATTAACATGGGTTCAACCAAAATCAAAAGGAGAAAATAGTAATACACCAATAAATGAAAAATTAGTCAAACAATACACTTTAAAGATCTTTCCTATTTTTTCTTAGGTTCCACATATAAGCGATATCATATGATATTTGTCTTTCTGTGTCTGACTTACTCAGTATGACAATATCTAGGTCCATCTATTTGCTGCAAAATGGCATTATTTTGTTATTTTTATGACTGAGTAACAGTCCATTGTATATATGTACCACATCTTCTTTATTCACTCCTCTGTTGATGGACATTTAGGTCACTTCCATGTCCTGGCTATTGTACACAGTGCTGCAATGAACACTGGGGTGCACGTGTCTTTTTGAATTATGGTTTTCTCAGGGTATATGCTCAGTAGTGGGATTGCTGGGTCATATGGTAGTTCTATTTTTACTTTTTAAGGAATCTCCATACTGTTCTCCATAGTGGCTGTATCAATTCACATTCCCACAAACAATGCATGAGGGTTCCCTTTTCTCCACAACCTCTCCAGCATTTATTTTTTGTAGATTTTTTGATGACAGCCATTCTGACCCGTGTGAAGTGATACCTCATTGTAGTTTTGATTTGCATTTCTCTAATAACTAGTGATGCTGAGCCTCTTTTCATGTGTTTTTTGGCCATCTGTATGTCATTTTTAGAGAAATGTTAGTTTCTATTTAGGTCTTCCTCCCAGTTTTTGACTGGGCTGTTTGTGTTTTTGATGTTGAGTTTCATGAGCTGTTTGTATATTTTGGAGATTAATCCTTTGTCAGTTGCTTTGTTAGCAAATATTTTCTCCCATTCTGAGGGTTGTCTTTTTGTCTTGGTTATGGTTTCCTTTGCTGTGCAAAAGCTTTTCCATTTAATTAGATCCCATTTGTTTATTTCTATTTTTATTCCCATTACTCTAGTAGGTTGGTCAAAAAAAATCTTGCTGTGATTTATGTCAAAGATTTATGATTTATGTTCTGCCTGTTTTCCTGTAAGAGTTTTATAGTGCACAGCCTTACATTTAGGTCTTTAATCCATTTTGAGTTTATTTTTGTGTATGGTGTTAGGCAATGTTCTAATTTCATTCGCTTACATGTAGCTGTCCAGTTTCCCCAGCACCACTTACTGAAGGGGCTATCTTTGCTCCATTTTATATTCTGGCCTCCTTTGTAATAGATTAGGTGACCGTAGGTGCATGAGTTTATCTCTGGGCTTTCTATCCTGTTCCATTGATCTATATTTCTGTTTTTGTGCCAGTACCATACTGTCTTTGTGTGTGTGTGTGTGTGTGTGTGTGTGTGTGTGGTACGCGGACCTCTCACTGTTGTGGCCTCTCCCGTTGTGGAGCACAGGCTCCGGATGCGCAGGCTCAGCGGCCATGGCTCACGGGCCCAGCCACTCCGCAGCATGTGGGATCTTCCCGGACCAAGGCACGAACCCGTGTCCCCTGCATTGGCAGGCAGACTCTCAACCACTGTGCCACCAGGGAAGCCCCATACTGTCTTGATTACTGTAGTTTTTAGTATAGTCTAAAGTCAGGGAGTCTGATTCCTCTGGTTCCATGTTTGTTTCTCAAGATTGCTTTTGCTATTTGAGGTCTATTGTGTTTCCAAACAAACTGTAAAACTTTTTGTTCTAATTCTGTGAAAAATGCCATTAGTAATTTGATAGGGATTGCACTGAATCTTTAGATTGCTTTGGGTAGTATAGTCATTTTCACAATATTGATTCTTCCAAGAACATGGTATATCTCTCCATCTGTTTTTGCCATTTTTGATATCTTTCCTCAGTATCTTAGAGTTTTCTGTGTACAGGTCTTTTGCCTCCTTAGATAGGGTTATTCCTAGGTATTTTATTCTTTTTGTTGCAATGGTAAATGGGACTGTTTCCTTAATTTCTCTTTTATCTTTTGTTGTTAGTGTATGGGAATGCAAGAGGTTTCTGGGCATTAATTTTGTATCCTGTGACTTTACTAAGTTCACTGATTAGCTCTGGTAGTTTTATGGTGGCATTTTTATGATTTTCTATGTATAGTATCATGTCATCTGCAAACAGTGACAGTTTTACTTCTTCTTTGCTAATTTGGATTCCTTTTATTCCTATTTCTTCTCTGATTGCCGTGGCTGGGACTTCGAAAACTACATTAAATAATGGTGGGGAGAGTGGACACCCTTATCTTGTTCCTGATCTTAGTGTAAATGCTTTTAGTTTTTCACCATTGAGAATAATGTTTGCTGTGGTTTTGTCATATATGACCTTTATTATGTTGAGGTAGGTTCCCTCTATGCCCACTTTCTGGAGAGTTTTTATCATAAATTGGTGTTGAACTTTGTCAAAACCTTTTTCTGAATCTGTTGAGATGATCATATGTTTTTTCTCCTTCAATTTGTTAATATGGTGTATCACATTGACTGATTTGCATATATTGAAGAATCCTTGCATCCCTGGGGTAAATCCCACTTGATCATGGTGTATGATCTTTTTAACGTGTTGTTGGATTCGCATTGCTAGTATTTTGTTGAGGATTTTTGTGTCTATGTTCATCAGTGATATTGGCCTGTAATTTTCTTTTTATGTTATATCTTTGTCTGGTTTTGGTATCAGGGTGATAGTGATGTAGAAGGAGTCTGGGAGTGTTCCTCCCTCTGTAATTTTTTGAAGAGTTTGAGAAGTGTAGGTGTTAGCTCTTCTCTAAATGTTTGATAGAATTCACCTGTGAAGCCATCTGGTCCTGGACTTTTATTTGTTGGAAGACTTTTAATCACAGTGTCAACTTTATTACTTGTGATTGGTCTCTTTATATTTTCTATATCTTCCTGGTTCAGTCTTGGAAGGTTGTACTTTTCTAAGAATTTGCCCATTTCTTCCAGGTTGTCCATTTTACTGGCATACAGTTGCTTGCAGTAGTCTGTCGTCATCCTTTGTATTTCTGCGGTGTCCATTGTAACTTCTTTTTCATTTCTAATTTTATTGATTTGAGTCCTCTCCCTCTTTTTCTTGATGAGTCTGGCTAAAAGTTTATGAATTTTGTTTATCTTCTCAAACAACCAGCTTTTAGTTTTATTGATCTTTGCTATTGTTTTTTGTTTGTTTCTATTTCATTTATTTCTGTTCTGATCTTTAGATTTCTTTCCTTCTACTAACTTTGGGTTTTGTTTGCTCTTCTTTCTCTAGTTGCTTTAGGTGTAAGGGTAGGCTGTTTGAGATTTTTCTTGTTTCTTGAAGTAGGATTGTATTGCTATAAACTTCCCTCTTAGAACTGCTTTTGCTGCATCCCATAGGTTTTGGGTCGTCGTGTTCTTGTTGTCATTTGTTTCTAGGTATTTTTTGATTTCTTCTTTGATTTCTTTGGTGATCTCTTGATTATTTAGTAGCATATTGTTTAGCCTCCATGTGTTTATGTTTTTTTTACAATTTTTTCCTGTAATTGATTTCTAATCTCATAGCATTCTGGTCTGAAAAAATGCTTGGTATGATTTCAATTTTCTTAAACTTACTGAGGCTTGACTTGTGACCCAAGATATGATCTGTCCTGGAGAATATTCTGTGCGCACTTGACAAGAAAGTGTATTCTGCTACTTTCAGATGAAATGTCCTATAAATATCAATTAAGTCCATCTGGTCTAATGTGTCATTTAAAGCTTGTGTTTCCTTATTTCCTTTTGTTTTCTAATTTTATCGTATTATTATTAATTTTTATACAGCAGGTTCTTATTAGTTATCTATGGCCATAGCAACCTGAATGTGCCCGATTTTGTCTTATTTATTTTCATTTTCTAGAATCTGTCCATTGGTGAAAGTGGGGTGTTAAAGTTGCCTACTAGTGTTGTGTTACTGTCAATTTCCCCTTTTATGGCTGTTAGCATTTGCCTTATGTATTGAGGTGGTCCTATGTTGGGTGCATAAATATTTACAATTGTTACATCTTCATCTAGGATTTATCCCTTGATCATTATGTAGTGTCCTTCCTGTCTCTTGTGAGTCTTTAGTTTAAAGTCTATTTTGTCTGATATGAGAATTGCTACTCCAGCTTTCTTTTGGTTTCCATTTGCATGGAATGTCTTTTTCTATCCCCTCACTTTCAGTCTGTATGTGTCCCAGGGTCTGAATTGGGTCTTTTGTAGACAATATATATACGGGTCTTGTTTTTGTATCCATCCAGCCAGTCTGTTTCTTTTGGCTGGAGCTTTTAATCAATTTATATTTAAGGTAATTATTGATATGCATATTCCTATTGCCCTTTACTTAATTGTTTTGGGTTTTTTTCTTTTTAGGTCTTTTTCTTTTCTTTTGTTTCCTGCCTAGAGAAGTTCCTTTAGCATTTGTTATCAAGCTGGTTTGGTGGTGCTGAATTCTCTTAGCTTTTGCTTGTCTGTAAAAGTTTTAATTTCTCTGCCAAATCTGAATCAAATCCTTGCTGGGTAGAGTAATCTTGGTTGTAGTTTTTTCCCTTTCATCACTTTAAATATATTCTTCCACTCCCTTCTGGCCTGCAGAATTTCTGCTGAAAGATCATCTGATAACCTTAAGGGGGTTCTCTTATATGTTATTTGTTGCTTTTCCCTTGCTGCTTTTAATATTTTTTTCTTTGTATTTAATTTTGTTGGTTTGATTAATATGTGTCTTGGCATGTTCGTCCTTGGGTTTATCATGTGTGGGACTCTCTGTGCTTCCTGGACCCGATTGACTATTTCTTTCCTATATTAGGGAAGTTTTTGACTATAGTCTCTTCAAGTATTTTCTCATACACTTTCTCTTTCTCTTCTTCTTCTGGGACCCCTATAATTCAAATGTTGGTGCATTTAATGTTGTTCCAGAGGTCTCTGAGACTGTCCTCAATTCTTTTCATTGTTTTCTCTTTATTCTGCTGTGCAACAGTTATTTCCACCATTCTATCTTCCAGGTCATTGATCTGTTCTTCTGCCTCAGTTTTCCGCTATTGATTCCTTCTGGGGAATTTTTAGTTTCATTTATTGTGTTGTTCATCATTGTTTGTTTGCTCTTTAGTTCTTCTAGGTCCTTGTTAAACGTTTCTTGTATTTTCTCCATTCTATTTCTGAGATTTTGGATCATCATTACTATTATTACTCTAAATTCTTTTTCAGGTAGCTTGCCTTTTTTGTCTTCATTTATTTGGTCTTATGGGTTGTTATCTTGCTCCTTCATTTGAAATATATTTCTCTGTCTTCTCATTTTGTCTAACTTACTGTGTTTGGGGTCTCCTTTCCTCAGTCTGCAGGATCGTAGTCTCTCTTGCTTCTGGTGTCTGCCCCCAGTGGACAAGTGTAGTCCACTGGGTTGTGTAGGCTTCCTAGTGGGAGGGACTGGTGCCTGCATTCTGGTGGGTGGAGCTGGATCTTCTCTCTCTGATGGGCAGGGCCGCATCAGGTAGTGTGTTTTGGGGTGTCTGTGGGCTTAGTATAACTTTAGACAGCCTGTCTGCTGATGGGTGGTTTGTGTTCCTTTCGTGCTTGTTGCCCTGAATGGGACGTTCAACACTGGAGCCTACAGGCAGTTGGGTGGAGCCAGGTCTTTGTATTGAGATGGAGACCTCTGGGAGAGCTCTTGCTCTTTAATATTCCCTGGGACTGAGAATTCTCTCTCATTCCAGCGTCCTGGACTCGGTACTCCCACCCCAGAGGCTCAGGTCCAACCCCTGGCCTGGGAACCAGGACCCTGCAAAGCACACAGCTTGGCAATAAGAGGGGGAAAACAAAGAAAAAAAAAAAAGAGAAAGAGTTGGAAGAAAACAAACAAACAAAACAAAACAAAGCAAAAAACCTCAAGACAATTAGTGAACACAAAAACATGCAAATAGCAACAACAACAATTAAGAACAAACAAACAAACAAGTGACCAGACAGCCAAAATCCCGGACAGAAGGTAAAAGCAGAAACCAAACAAAAACAAAAAAGAAACACACACATAAACAAAATAAGAAACAAAAACAAAAACAGGGTAAACAAGAGAACAATCAGACAAACAATAGAACCCCAAAATGAAATCAAACAATTAAAAACAAAATTGACAAAAACATAAAATGAAAAATAAAGGAAAAGCAGAATGCAAACTGAAGGAAAAAGCAAAGAAAACACACAAAAAAGATAAAAAAAGATAAGAACAAATAAAACAAAGGAAAAAAGAAGTAAACAAAATAGAACAAAGGGAAGAAAAGAGAAAAAAGAAAATAGGAAAAAACACAGAACAAAAAAAAAGTAACTTAGAAATAGAAATAACAAAATTAAATGAAAATAGAAATAAAACAATAATAAAACAACAGAACAAAACAAAACATAAAAAAAATAGTAACAATTACATTTTTCTGGGGTCTCAGCTGTCAGTGTCCTTACCCGCACCATGAGTGACCCCAACCTCCACCTCCCCAAGAGGCCCTCTGAAACCTCTAGGTTTGTCTCTGGTTCCCCTGTGGTCACTGTGGGGGTTGCTTCGACTCTCACCTGGCCCAACTCCTGTGTGTACTAGTCTCCAAAATCCACAGCTGCTAGAGCTAGACCAGTTTCATTTGTGGGAACTGTCCATTCAGATATTCCACAGATGCAGGGTTTACCAAGCTGATTGCAGGGATTTAATCTGTGGCTTGTGCAGCTGCATGGGAATACTTTTGTTCCTCTTCCTCAGTTGTCCTGCCCCAGGGGTTCAGCTGTGGTTTTAGCCTCACCTCTGCATGTGAGCCACCCACAGGAGTCTGCTGCTGAGGCTGCCCTGGAGCACTCGAGTCTGCCCTGGTGAGGACAGGGTGCAGAGGTGGCATGGCTGCCTGGGTTGTGGGGGTCCTGGTGGCCACAAGTGCATGGGAAAGCCAGCCACAGGTGCGATAGATCCAGCCCAAGTGCCTAGTAGCCAGCACAAGAAGATCAGTCCTGGAGCAGGATAATTTTATTAGCCCTGATTGCAGGTGTGAGAAGGTCAGCTCTGAAGGGGCTTTTCTTAGCCTTTGGTGGGGCAGGGATCTGATGTTTAGAGGGAGAGGCTGCAATGGCAGCTCCCCCCTTGCACGTCACTCAACAATGGCGCCTTGCTTCTATGGCAATCTGGATTTCCTCCATAAGCATTCCTGGTTACGAATTTCTTCCCTCCCATCCCCTCAGGCTGTGTCCTTGCAGCCAACAGCAGTCCTCCCCCTGGGTTTGCTCTCCAATCCCCATGTTCCAGTTCTCAGCCCCCATGTGCACTGGCAGACACATGTCCCAGTCTGGGGCACTCAGGGCTGTGGCACAGACTGTGTAGGTCTCACTCTGTCCTGTCTGCCACAGACTGGCTGTTTCACCCTCCTCCAACCACCTCAGATGCTCCCCTTCTGTTCCAACTGCTTTCCTGTCAGTGAGGGGGCTCCCCAGATGCGGGAGCCTCTCCTCTGCTTCAGCTCCCCCCCAGGGGTGCAGAGCCCATCCCACTTCCTCTACTCTTTTTTTCCCTTCTTTCTTTTGTCCTACCCAGTTACATGGGGATCCTTCTTGTCCCTTCTGGTGTCCACGGTCTTCTGCTAGTGTTTAGCTGGTGTTCTGCGAGAATTGTTCCATCTGTAGATGTATTTTTCATGCATTTGTGGAGAGAGATGAACCCCACATCCTCCTACTCCTCCACCATCTTGGTGAGTCCTGTATGTCTTTTTTGGAGAAATGTCTATTTAGATCTTCCACCCATTTTTTATTGGGTTATTTGTTTTTTTGATATTGAGCATCATGAGCTGTTTGTATATTTTGGAGATTAATCCCTAAATGAACTTATTTACGAAACAGAAGTAGAGTTACAGATGTAGAAAATAAACATGGCTACCCGGGGATAAGGTGGGGGGAAGGGATAAACTGGGAGGTTGGGATTGACATATATGCTCTACTATATATAGAATAGATAATTAATAAGAACTTGCTGCATAGCACAGGGAAGTGTACTCAGTACTCTGTAATAGCCTATGTGGGAAAATACTCTACAAAAAAAAAAGAGTGGATATATGTGTATGTATAACTGATTCACTTTGCTGTACACCTGAAACTAACACAACATGGTAAATCAACTATACTCCAATAATATTTTTTTAAAAATTTAAAAAGCAGAAGCTAAAGCTGAATTAAAATATCTTTCCTGTAATGGATTTTATACTTTCCAGGTTTTATCTTTCCAAATTTCAAGAAAACAATTAAAAGCATGTGTTCACTGAAAATCCATTGTTTAAGATATGGACTACATTTCTTAAAGCATATAGAATATTTTCAGAGTTTTTTTACACTGCCATATAATATTGTATTAGGAAAAAAAGGAAAATTTTCTATTTTAAGAAATACATGATTAGTTTTAATACAAAAATAAGAATTCTAAAGTTTATAAATGTGGAGAACAAGTGCTAAATTTGGTTGCTTTTGTATCCTTTGCCTTTGGTTAACAGAAAGTACTTTTTAGAAGATTATTTATTTGGATTGCTTTTTTCCCATTTGAAAAAAGTATACAATTCAATAGTTTTTAATATATTTTCCACTATCCAATTTTAGCACATTTTTATCACCCCCAAAAGCCATGCTTTACCCATTAGTAGTCATTCCTTGTCTTACTCTCCCCTGTTCCCCAGCCTTAAGCAACCACTAATCTAGTTTCTTTCTCTGTGGATTTGCCTAATCTGGACATTCTACATAAATGCAATGTTAAAATATGTGGTCTTTTGTAATTGCCTTCTTTCACTTAGAATATTTTCAAATTCCATTCATGTGTTAGCAAGTATCAGTTCTTCATTCTTTTTCATTACTAAGTATATTCCCTTCTATGGATATACCATGTTTTGTTTATCCATTCATCAATTGATAGACACCTGGGTTGTTTCACTTTTTAGCAATTATGAATAATGCTTCTATGAATATTTGTGTAGGGGTTTATGTGTGGATGTGCTTAAATTCCTCTTGGGTATATATCTAGGTTAGGATTGCTGGGTCAAATGGTAGTGATATGTTTAACATTTTAAGGAACTGCCAAACTGTCTTTGCACCATTTTACATTCCCATCAGCAATGTATCAGGGTTCCAATTTCTCCACATCTTTCTCAACATATGTTATTATTTTTCTTTCTGAGTATAGTGAGTGTCAGTTAGTATCTCGTTGTGGTTTTGATTTACATTAAACTAAGAAATGATGATGTTAAGCATCTTTCAATGTACTCATTGGTAATTTGTATTCCTTTTTTGGAGAAACGTCTATTTAAATTCTTTGTCTATTTAAAAATTCCCATTATTTCTCTTTCAATTATTGAGTTGTAAATGTTCTATATAGTTCTGGTTATAAGTCCCTTACAGATATAAAATTTATAAATATATTCTCTCATTCTGTGGGGTTTTTTTTTCATTTTCTTTCTGATATAATTTGTAGCACAAAATTTAAAAATCTAATATATGTAGGGTTTTTTTGGTCACAT
Organism: Monodon monoceros; assembly: GCF_005190385.1. Lineage (NCBI taxonomy): Eukaryota > Metazoa > Chordata > Mammalia > Artiodactyla > Monodontidae > Monodon > Monodon monoceros. Next base: position 19,961,610 of record NW_021703775.1, read on the forward strand.
CTTTTTGGTGTCATATCTATTTATGAAACCATTGCATAATCCAAGGTCACAAAGATTCACACCCAAGTTTTTATCTAATTTCACAATGTTAACTATTACCTGTATATTCTATGGTTCATTTTGAGTTAATTTTTGTACAGTGTTAAAAAGGACTCTACATTTTTTCTTTTTCATATGAATATGTGGTGGTTCCAGCACCATTTGTTAAAAAGACTATTCTTTCCTTGTTGAATTGTCTTAGCACTTTTGCAGAAAACCAATTGACCATTAAATTAGTTCTTTATTTCTGGAGTTTCAGTGCTAATCCGTTGATCTTTATCTCTATCCTTATGCCAGTACCACACTGTCTTGATTATTGTAGCTTTGTATAGGAAGTTTTGAAATTGGAAAGTGTGAGTCCTACAGCCTTGTTCTTCTTAGGATTATTTTGGCTATTCTGGATCCTTATATTTCTGTAGGAATTTTAGGATTAGCTTATTAATTTCTGCAATAAGAAAGGCATCTGTGATTTTGAAAGAAGTTGTATTGAATTTGCAGGTCCATTTGGGAAGTATCGCCATTTTATTATTAAGTCTTCTGACCCATTAATGTGAAATGTATTTACATTTCTTTAGGTCTTTTAAAATTTATTTCAACAATATTTTATAGTTTTCAGAATGTACATATTGCACTTATTTATTTAATTCCTCATTTTCTTTCTTTTGATTATACTGTTGATATAAACTGAATTTTTTCTTAATTTCCTTTTTAGACTTTCCATTGTTAATGTATAGAAAGGTAATTGATTTTTGAATATTGATCTTCTATTCTGCAACTACATTAAACTAATTTACTTTTTCTAATAGTTTTTTTTTTTTTTGGTAAGAATTTCTTAGAATTTTCTCTATGCCAGATAGTCACTGGCAAATTGATATAAATTTACTGCTTCCTTTCCAATCTGGATGCATTTTATTTATTTTTCTGGATGCCAAACTGTCCTGGTTAGAATTTCCAGTATGGTGTTGAATAGCAATGGGAAGAACAGATATCCTTATCTTGTTCCTGCTTTTAGGGAATTACCTGTGGGTTTTTCATAAATGCCCTTTATTAGGTTTAAGAAGGAAATTCCTTCCATTTTTAGTTTGTTGAGTGATGAACAGGTGTTTGCTTTGGTCAAAAAAGATTTTTCTACTTCTATTTTGATGATCTTTTGTCTTTTTATCTATTGATATGTTGTGTTCCATTGATTGATTTTAGGTATTAAACCAACCTTGCTTTCCTAGAATTAATGTCACTGGGTGATGATATATAATCCTTTTTATATAGTTCTGGATTCACTTTTTTAGCACTTTGTTGAGGATTTTTGCATCCTATATTTATAGAGATAAAGATCGATAATCTTCTTTTATTGTATATCATTGTCTGGTTTTGCTATCAGGGCAATAAAACTATCTTCATCAAACTAGTTGGGGAGTGTTCATTTCTCTAATTTTTAGAAGAGTTTGTGAAGAATTGTTATTCATTCTTCTTTACATATTTGGTAGTATTTTTCATTTTTAAGATTTAGTTTTCAAATTATGAAAGGTTACATTTAAATCCCTAGTTCTTTCTTAAGCTTTTTCTATTTTGCTTACAAATCTCATATTTTTCAAGTATAGCAATCACTTTTGCATATACTCTGAGCAATATATTTTTAAAAATTTATTTATTTTATTTATTTATTTTTGGCTACGTTGAGTCTTCGTTACTGCACGTGGGCTTTCTCTAGTTGCGGTGATCAGGAGCTACCCTCCCTTTGCAGTGTGCGGGCTTCTCATTGCAGTGGCTTCGTTTGTTGTGGAGCACTGGCTCTAGGTGCATGGGCTTCAGTAGCTGTGGCTTACAGGCTCTAGAGTGCAGGCTAAGTAGTTGTAGTGCATGGGGTTAGTTGCTCCGCACATGTGAGATCTTCCCAGACCAGGGCTCAAACCTATGTCCCCTCCATTGGCAGGCAGATGCTTAACCACTGCACCACCAGGGAAGCCCTAAGCAATATATATATATATATATATATTTTTTTTTTTTTTCTTCTTTTTTGTGGTACGCAGCCCTCTCACCACCGTGGCCTCTCCTGTCGTGGAGCACAGGCTCCGGATGCGCAGGCCCAGCGGCCATGGCGCACGGGCCCAGCCGCTCCATGGCATGCAGGATCCTCCTGGACTGGGGCACGAACCCGTGCCCCCCGCATCGGCAGGCGGACTCCCAACCACTGCGCCACCAAGGAAGCCCCTAAGTGATATTTTTTAACCTGTTTTTAAAACAATATTTTCACCATTTTAAAATATAATTATATATTTTATAAATTTGATTTCCTTCATAAAATTTTTATTCTTTGATTATGATATAAAACCTATACAAATTATTAAATAATTCTTATAAATCTAATAAATAAATTATAAGTACAATGAATGTAAAGTTCCTTTAGATAGCTGATCTGAGTAAATGTACTAATATCTGAGTAAATGTACTAATATTTCAACAAAATATTATGTCTAAATTAATAACAATCACACATTTCAAGCTTAAAGTTAAATACTATTATTCTTACAGGCCATATTATAAATATATAAATTTTACAAATATATAATTTTAAACATTATAAATACATAAAATAGCAAGCTTTACAGACATTAAATACAAAAATATTAAAACTATGATTTTGATTCTCTCAAAATAACAACTGTTATAAGATACATACCTAATATAGAAGCAAATATAGCACCTGTGGAAGCTAGATATGCATGTTTCTGCCTCTTCTAGTATTCCTCCTGTACTGCAGGGGCTACAAAGCTAAAGTCTGCATTTCCAAGACATCTTTGCAACTAGGGTTCTGCAAAGTTTGCTTCATCATATACAGGCATACATAGTTGTTTTTTTTGTGTGTTTTTTTTTTTTTTGCGGTACGCAGGCCTCTCACTGTTGTGGCCTCTCCTGTTGTGGAACACAGGCTCCAGACGCACAGGCTCAGTGGCCATGGTTCACGGGCCCAGCCACTCCGTGGCATGTGGGATCTTCCCGGACCGGGGCAGGAACCCGTGTCCCCTGCATCGGCAGGCAGACTCTCAACCACTGCGCCACCAGGGAAGCCCCTAGGCATACATAGTTTTATTGTGCTTTGCTTTGTTGTGCTTCACAGATAGTGTGTTTTTCACAAATTGAAAGTTTGTGGCAACACTGTGTCAAGCAAATCCATCAGCAGCATTTTTCTAACATTTGCTCATTTGATTCCTCTGGGTCACATTTTGGTAATTCTCACAGTATTTCAAACTTTTTCATTATTATTATACGTGTTATGGTGATAAGCAGTTTTTGGTGTTAATGCTGTAATGGTTTAGGGGAGCCATGAAATGTGCTCATTTAAGATGGTGAACTTAATTGATAAATGTTTTGTGTGTTCTGACTAGTTCACTCACCAGCTTTCCCCCATCATTCTCCCTTTCCTCAGAATCCCCTATTTACTGAGAAACAACAGTATTGAAATCAGGCCAATTAATAACTCTGCAATGGCCATAAGTGTTCAACTGAAAAGGAGAGCACATGTCTCTCACTTTAAATCAAAGACTAGAAATAATTAAGCTTAGCGAGTAAGGCATGTTGAAAGCTGAGACAGGCCTCTTGTGCCAACAGTTAGCCAACTTGTGAATTAAATGGAAAAATTCTTGAAGGCAATTAAAAATGCTATTTCAGAGAGCAAATGAATGAAAAGAAAGTGAAACAAGGGGGTGGAGGGGAAGATGGCGGAAGAGTAAGATGTGGAGATCACCTTCCTCACCACAGATACACCAGAAATACATCTACATGTGGAGCAACTCCTACAGAACACCTACTAAATGCTGGCAGAAGACCTCAGACCTCCCAAAAGGCAAGAAAGTCCCCATGTACCTGGGTAGGGCAAAAGAAGAAAAGAAAAAACAGAGACAAAGAATAGGGACGGGACCTGCACCAGTGTGAGGGAGCTGTGAAGGAGGAAAAGTTTCCACACACTAGGAAGCCCCTTCGCGGGCAGAGACTGCGGGAGGCAGAGGGGGGAGCTTCGGATCCGCGGAGGAGTGCACAGCAACAGGGGTGCGGAGGGCAAAGTGGGGAGATTCCCGCACAGAGGATCGGTGCCGACCGGCACTCACCAGCCTGAGAGGCAAGAGACTTTTAATTCCCTCTTTGTTTCATGGTGTGCGAGGAGAGGAGTTTAAGAGCGCTGCTTAAAGGAACTCCAGAGACGGGCGCAAGCCGCGGCTAAAAGTGTGAACCCCAGAGATGGGCGCGAGCCGCGGCTAAAAGCGCGGACTCCAGAGACGGGCGGGAGACGCTAAGGCTGCTGCTGCTGCCACCAAGGGCCCTGTGTGCGAGCACAGGTCACTATCCACACCCCCCCTTCCGGGGAGCCTGTGCAGCCCGCCACTGCCAGGTTCCCGGATCCAGGGACAACTTCCCCGGGAGAACGCACGGCGGGCCTCAGGCTGGTGCAACGTCATGCCGGCCTCTGCCGCCGCAGGCCTGCACTGCACGTCGTGCCCCTCCCTCCCCCTGGCCTGAGTGCGCCAGAGCCCCCGAATCAGCGGCTCCTTTAACCCCGTCCTGTCTGAGCAAAAAACAGACGCCCTCCAGCCACCTACCCACAGAGGCGGGACCAAATCCAAACCTGAGCCCCTGTGAACTGGGAGAACAAAGAAGAGAAAGGGAAATCTCTCCCAGCAGCCTCAGAAGCAGCGGATTAAAGCTCCACAATCAACTTGATGTACCCTGCATCTGTGGAATACATGAATAGACAACAAATCATCCCAAATTGAAGAGGTGGACTTTGAGAGCAAGATTTATAACTTTTTTCCCCTTTTCCGCTTTTTGTGAGTGTGTATATGTATGCTTCTGTGTGAGATTTAGTCTGTATAGCTTTGCTTCCACCATTTGTCCTAAGGTTCTATCCGTCCCTTTTTTTTTTTTCTAAATAATTATTTTTTAATTTAATAACTTTATTGTACTTTATTTTATTTTAATGTATCTTCTTTCTTTCTTTTTTCCTTCCTTCCCTCCTTCCTTCCTTCCTTCCTCCCTCCCTCCCTCCCTCCTTTCTTTCCTTCTATTCTACTTTCTTTCTTTCTTTCTTCCTTCCTTCCTTCCTTCCTTCCTTCCTTCCTTCCCTCCTTTCTTTCTTTCTTTTCTTTCTTTCTTTCTTTCTTTCTTCCTACTTCTACTAATTCTTTCTCTCTACTTTTTCTCCCTTTTATTCTGAGCCATGTGGATGAAAGGCTCTTGGTGCTGCAGCCAGGAGTCAGTGCTATGCCTCTGAGGTGGGAGAGCCAACTTCAGGACACTGGTCCACAAGAGACCTCCCAGCTCCACATAATATCAAATGGCGAAAATCTCTCAGAGATCTCCATCTAAACACCAGCACGCAGCTTAACTCAACGGCCAGCAAGCTACAGTGCTGGACAACCTATGCCAAACAACTACCAAGACAGGAACACAACCCCAACCATTAGCAGAGAGGCTGCCTAAAATCATAATAAGTCCACAGACACCCCAAAACACATCACCAGATGTGGACCTGCCCACTAGAGAGACAAGATCCAGCCTCATCCACCAGAACACAGGCACTAGTCCCCTCCACCAGGAAGCCTACACAACCCACTGAAACAACCTTAGCCACTGGAGACAGACATCAAAAACAATGGGAACTACGAACCTGCAGCCTGCAAAAAGGAGACCCCAAACACAGTAAGATAAGCAAAATGAGAAGACAGAAAAACACACAGCAGATGAAGGAGCAAGATAAAAACCAACCAGACCTAACAAATGAAGAGGAAATAGGCAGTCTACCTGAAAAAGAATTCAGAATAATGATAGTAAAGATGATCCAAAATCTTGGAAATAGAATGGACAAAATGCAAGAAACGTTTAACAAGGACCTAGAAGAACTAAAGATGAAACAAACAATGATGAACAACACAATAAATGAAACGAAAAATACTCTAGATGGGATCAATAGCAGAATAACTGAGGCAGAAGAACGGATAAGTGACCTGGAAGATAAAATAATGGAAATAACTACTGCAGAGAAGAATAAAGAAAAAAGAATGAAAAGAACTGAGGACAGTCTCAGAGACTGCGCGGACAACATTAAACACACCAACATTTGAATTATAGGGGTTCCAGAAGAAGAAGAGAAAAAGAAAGGGACTGAGAAAATATTTGAAGAGATTATAGTTGAAAACTTCCCCAATATGGGAAAGGAAATAGTTAATCAAGTCCGGGAAGCACAGAGAGTCCCATATAGGATAAATCCAAGGAGAAATATGCCAAGACACATATTAATCAAACTGTCAAAAATTAAATACAAAGAAAGCATATTAAAAGCAGCAAGGGAAAAACAACTAATAACACACAAGGGAATCCCCATAAGGTTAGCAGCTGATATCTCAGCAGAAACACTGCAAGCCAGAAGGGAGTGGCAGGACATACTGAAAGTGATGAAGGAGAAAAACGTGCAAACAAGATTACTCTACCCAGCAAGAATCTCATTCAGATTTGATGGAGAAATTAAAACCTTTACAGACAAGCAAAGGCTGAGAGAGTTCAGAACCACCAAACCAGCTTTACAACAAATGCTAAAGGAACTTCTCTAGGCAAGAAACACAAGAGAAGGAAAATACCTATAATAACGAACACAAAACAATTTAGAAAATGGGAATAGGAACATACACATCGATAATTACCTTAAATGTAAATGGACTAAATGCTCCCACCAAAAGAAAAAGATTGGCTGAATGGATACAAAAACAAGACCATATATATGCTGTCTACAAGAGACCCACTTCAGACCTAGAGACACATACAGACTGAAAGTAAGGGGATGGAAAAAGATATTCCATGCAAATGGAAACCAAAAGAAAGCTGGAGTAGCAATTCTCATATCAGACAAAATAGACTTTAAAATAAAGACTATTACAAGAGACAAAGAAGGACACTACATAATGATCAAGGGATCGATCCAAGAAGAATATATAACAATTATAAATATTTATGCACCCAACATAGGAGCACCTCAATACATAAGGCAAATACTAACAGCCATAAAAGGGGAAATCAACAGTAACACATTCATAGGAGGGGACTTTAACACCCCACTTTCACCAATGGGCAGATCATCCAAAATGAAAATAAATAAGGAAACACAAGCTTTAAATGATACATTAAACAAGATGGACTTAATTGATATTTATAGGACACTCTATCCAAAAACAACACAATACACATTTTTCTCAAGTGCTCATGGAGTATTCTCCAGGATAGATCATATCTTGGGTCACAAATCAAGCCTTGGTAAATTTAAGAAAATTGAAATTGTATCAAGTATCTTTTACGACAACAACACCATGATACTAGATATCAATTACAGGAAAAGATCTGTAAAAAATACAAGCACATGGAGGCTAAACAATACACTACTTAATAAAAAAGTGATCACTGAAGAAATCAAAGAGGAAATTAAAAAAATACCTAGAAACAAATGACAATGGAGACACAACGACCCAAAACTTATGGGATGCAGCAAAAGCAGTTCTAAGAGAGAAGTTTATAGCAATACAAGCCCACCTTAGGAAGCCGGAGACATCTTGAATAAACAACCTAACTTTGCACCTCAAGCAATTAGAGAAAGAAGAAGAACAACAATAAAATAACCCCAAAGTTAGCAGAAGGAAAGAAGTCATAAAAATCAGATCAGAAATAATTGAAAAAGAAATGAAGGAAACAATAGCAAAGATCAATAAAACTAAAAGCTGGTTCTTCGAGAAGATACGCAATATTGATAAACCATTAGCCAGACTCATCAGGAAAAAAATGGAGAAGACTCAAATCAATAGAATTAGAAATGAGAAAGGAGAAGTAACAACTGACACTGCAGAAATAAAAAAGATCATGAGAGATTACTACAAGCAACTCTATGCCACTAAAATTGACAACCTGGAAGAAATGGACAAATTCTTAGAAATGCACAACCTGCCAAGACTGAATCAGGAAGAAATAGAAAATATGAACAGACCAATCACAAGCACTGAAACTGAGACTGTGATTAAAAATCTTCCAACAAAAAAAGCCCAGGACCAGGTGGCTTCACAGGCGAATTCTATCAAACATTTAGAGAAGAGCTAACACCTATCCTTCTCAAACTCTTCCAAAATATAGCAGAGGGAGGAACACTCCCAAATTCCTTCTACAAGGCCACCATCACCTTGATACCAAAACCAGACAAGGATGTCACAAAGAAAGAAAACTACAGGCCAATATCACTGATAAACATAGATGCAAAAATCCTCAACAAAATACTAGCAAACAGAATCCAACAGCACATTAAAAGGATCATACACCATGATCAAGAGGGGTTTATTCCAGGAATGCAAGGATTCTTCAATATATGCAAATCTATCAATGTGATAATCCATATTAACAAGTTGAAGGAGAAAAAACATATGATCATCTCAATAGAGGCAGAGAAAGCTTCTGACAAAATTCAACACCCATTTATGATAAAAAAAACCCTGCAGAAAGTAGGCATAGAGGGAACTTTCCTCAACATAATAAAGGCCATATATGACAAGCCCACAGCCAACATCATCTTCAATGGTGAAAAACTGAAAGCATTTCCACTAAGATCAGGAACAAGACAAGGTTGCCCACTCTTACCACTATTATTCAACATAGTTTTGGAAGTTTTAGCCACAGCAATCAGAGAAGAAAAGGAAATAAAAGGAATCCAAATCGGAAAAGAAGAAGTAAAGCTGTCACTGTTTGCAGATTACGTGATACTATACATAGACAATCCTAAAGATGCTACCAGAAAACTACTAGAGTTAATCAATGAAGTTGGTAAAGTAGCAGGATACAAAATTAATGCACAGAAATCTCTGGCATTCCTATACACTAATGATGAAAAATCTGAAAGTGAAATCAAGAAAACACTCCCATTTACCACTGCAACAAAGAGAATAAAATATCTAGGAATAAACCTACCTAAGGAGACAAAAGACCTGTATGTATAAAATTATAAGACACTGATGAAAGAAATTAAAGATGATACAAATAGATGGAGAGATATACCATGTTCTTGGATTGGAAGAATCAACAATGTGAAGATGACTCTTCTACCCAAGCCATCTATAGATTCAATGCAATCCCTATCAAACTACCACTGGCATTTTTCACAGAACTAGAACAAAAAATTTCACAATTTGTATGGAAACACAAAAGATCCCGAATAGCCAAAGCAATCTTGAGAATGAAAAACGGAGTTGGAGGAATCAGGCTCCCTGACTTCAGACTATACTACAAAGCTACAGTAATCAAGACAGTATGGTACTGTCACAAAAACAGAAATATAGTTCAATGGAACAGGATAGAAAGCCCAGAGATAAACCCATGCACATATGGTCACCTTATCTTTGATAAAGGAGACAGGAATGTACAGTGCAGAAAGGACTGCCTCTTCAATAAGTGGTGCTGGGAAAACTGGACAGGTACATGTAAAACTATGAGATTAGATCACTCCCTAACACCATACACAAAAATAAGCTCAAAATGGATTAAAGACCTAAATGTAAGGCCAGAAACTATCAAACTCTTAGAGGAAAACATAAGCAGAACACTCTATGACATAAATCACAGCAAGATCCTTTTTGACCCACCCCCTAGGGAAATGGAAATAAAAACAGAAATAAACAAATGAGACCTAATGAAACTTCAAAGCTTTTGCACAGCAAAAAACAAGACCAAAAGACAGCTCTCAGAATGGGAGAAATGTTTGCAAATGAAGCAACTGACAAATGATTAATTTCCAAAATTTACAAGCAGCCCATGTAGCTCAATAACAAAAAAACAAACAACCCAATCCAAAAATGCGCAGAAGACCTAACTAGATATTTCTCCAAAGAAGATATACAGACTGCCAACAAACACATGAAAGAATGCTCAACATGATTAATCATTAGAGAAATGCAAATCAAAACTACAATGAGATATCATCTCACACCAGTAAGAATGGCCATCATCAAAATATCTAGAAACAATAAATGCTGGAGAGAGTGTGGAGAAAAGGGAACACTCTTACACTGCTGGTGGGAATGTGAATTGGTTCAGCCACTATGGAGAACAGTATGGAGTTTCCTTAAAAAACTACAAATAGAGCTACCATATGACCCAGCAATCCCACTACTGGGCATATGCCCTGAGAAAACCAAAATTCAAAAATAGTCATGTACCAAAATATTCATTGCAGCTCTATTTACAATAGCCCAGAGATGGAAACAATCTAAGAGCCCATCATCAGATGAATGGATAAAGAAGATGTGGCACATATATACAATGGAATATTACTCAGCCATAAAAAGAAACAAAATTGAGCTATTTGTAATGAGGTGGATAGACCTAGAGTCTGTCATACAGAGTGAAGTAAGTCAGAAAGAGAAAGACAAATACCGTATGCTAACACATATATATGGAATTAAAAAAAAAAAAAGTGTCATGAAGAACCTAGAGGTAAGACAGAAATAAAGACACAGACCTACTGGAGAACGGACTTGAGGATATGGGGAGGGGGAAGGGTGAGCTGTGACAGGGCGAGAGAGAGGCATGGACATATATACACTAACAAACGTAAGGTAGATAGCTAGTGAGAAGCAGCTGCAAGGCACAGGGAGATCAGCTTGGTGCTTTGTGACCGCCTGGAGGGGTGGGATAGGGAGGGTGGGAGGGAGGGAGATGCAAGAGGGAAGAGATATGGGAACATATGTATATGTATAACTGATTCACTCTGTTATAAAGCAGAAACTAACACACCATTGTAAAGCAATTATACCCCAATAAAGATGTTAAAAAAAAAAAGACATATTAAAAAAAAAAAAGAAAGTGAAACAGCCTTATTGCTGATAACAGAGGAAGTTTTAGTGGTCTAGGTAGAATATCAAACCAGCCACAACATTCCCTTAAACCAGAGCCTAATCCAGAGCAAGACCCTAACTCTGTTTAATTCTATGAAGGCTGAGAGAGGTGAGGAAGTTGCAAAAGAAAAGTTTGAAGCCAGCAGAGGTTGGTTCATAAGGTTTAAGGAAAGAACCCATCTCCATTATATTAAAAGTGAAAGGTGAAGCAGCAAGTGCTGATGCAGAATCTACAGCAAGTTATCCAGGAGATCGACCTAAGATAATTAATGAAGGTGGCTACACTAAACAACAGAGTTTCAATGCAGATGAAACAGCCTTCTTTTGGAAGAAGATGCCATCTAGGACTTTCGTAGCTAGAGAGTAGCCTGGCTTCAAAGTTCCAAAGGGCAGACTGACTTTCTTCTTAGGGGCTAATGCAGTTGGTGATTTTAAGTTGAAGCTACTGCTCATTTACCATTCTGAAAATCCTAGAGCCTTTAAGAATTATGCTAACTCAACTCTGCCTGTGCTCTACAAGTGGAACTACAAAGTCTGGATGACAGCACATCTGTTTACAAGGTGGTTTACTGAATATTTTAAGCCCACTGTTGAGAGTTACTGCTCAGAAACAAAAATTCCTCTCAAAATATTACTGCTTGATGACAATGCACCTGGTCACCCAAGAGGTATAAATTCCCAAGATTGTGTAAAATCCCAATTCCCCTAGTAAACCCCTTTGTACTTGACATGGTTTCTGTTTCTTGTCCTTGAATTCTGTTAACTATGGCTACTTAAATCTAAATTTTCTTGGTTTTTTAAGATGTTTTCCCAATAAATATGTTCAAATTACCTAAGATTACTAACAACCAAAGATTTCAGCTGCATATAGACTTGGGATAGCGGACACCAGAACAATTCTTCTATTGTCGGCTGTCAAACTGATGTGACATTATAGTCTTTTTATAGTCACTTTGTCATGGGCTTCAAAACAGTATGCAAGTTGAACTATAAATAAAACACATAGTAATTAGAATAAAATAATAGACTTAAAAGAAGCAAAGTTCTGACCTGTGCACAGAGTAGGCACATAACATGTTATTGAAAGATGACCCAGTGAATTCCAAATTTTAGTCACATCTCTTCTACTTCCTCTATAACTCTTGGGATTTCTTTACCCATTTCTGTGCTTTGATGGGAAGCTTTCTCTGATATGATAATCATCTTCAGTTTTATAGAACTTGTATGTGCCATGACAGTTTATGCAACCATTTCTACCACTATATGCTTATGTCATACTGGACATTGGGAGAATATGGGAGTTATATACTCCTGGACTCTGCTGGGAAGTGTATCCCCAAAATCCTGCTCTTAAAGGACTCCCTAACCTGCCTGTTCTCCTATCATCTTTTTCTCCTCTAAGGGATTACAAAATTTCTCAAGACCCACAGAAAAATAAAAAGCTTTAAATCGATATGTCTTCTTCAAAATGTATTATTTCTGACATGAACTTTAAAGCCTAGGACCTATGTGTAAAAAGCTCCAAAATTTCAAATCTTTGCATTTCAAAAACATCAATAACCATTGATCATACTCTTTTTTCTCCTCTTGTGCTCTGTTGTAATAGTCCTTCCATGTAACAATAGCTCCTTTGTTGCTTAGCTGTCTGAATGGTGGATGGTCATGTTTTCAGCAGAAATTATTGGGAGAGGAAGGGAAACATCAACTGAAGTCTCCAAATACTAAACATATAACGTATTGATGCAATTTAAGGTGGAAGCTCTTTTCTGGTTGTCCTTATAGCCCTGTTGACTCACATTGACTTTATCATCAAAGACTCAGGATTGGACATGAGGCACTCAATGACAAGTGGCTACAGAGGAGTATCAGAGCCCCAGTCTCCAAAGAAAATAAAAAACCCAACCCAGACACAGAATTACCCACAGCAAGGGCAGGTAAGTGTTTCAGTGCACAAGATCAAAGAATTTGCCAAACTTTGGCATTTTCATACAAGCCTGAATTCTGATTCTATAGGAAGGGTAAGAGAGCAAGAAGTTGTGGAGAGTATATATACTATACACAGTCAGAGCAATATCGAGATCTGGGAATATCAAGGCATGTCTCTACAGAATGGTTGGAAATATTGAAGACAAGACACAGCATATTTTATTGACGGTATTGGAAAGAACTAGGCCACCAGATGAGTGAGCTGGGCTTCAGTCTTAGAATATTAAGCAAGCAAACAGCAGAATACAGAGGAAGGACCAACACATAAAACGACATTTATAATCATGATTAGATGGGCGGGTATGGGCATTCCTTGCAAAGGAAACCAAGACCTGGACGCTGGAGTAGATCTTGCTTTCTTGTTCATGCCCACTCTCCACATATCCCCACTTCTGGGTAAAGGGAACACTAATCTAATTGGGTCAGACTGCAGAATAATGATTTTGCTCTAGTTACTTATAAACGGGGTCACAGTGCTTCAGAAGTCAATAAACATAGACATACCTCACTCTGTTTTCTTTTCTTTCTCTAATTCTCAGGCATTTCTTTTCACTCAAATAATGGATCAAACTGAGTCAGGTTTCACCTCCTTGGAGTAGATGTAGTTATCTTATATTTTCTCTTCTGCAATAACAAAACAAAACCAACATTGTTTAAAGTTGGTACTGATTGATGTTAAGATTTAGTGTTTTCTTAGACCTCAGCCCTAAGCCCTGTTTATCAGAAAGCCCTTCATTGACTATGGGTACAAGGCTAGATCATAATAAATAAGTGATGTCTTATTTCTCATTTGCCATTATTCTTTTTTTTTTTTTTTTTTTTTTTTTTGGGACGTGGTCCTTTTTCTGTTGTGGCCTCTCTCCCGTTGTGGAGCACAGGCTCTGGACACGCAGGCTCAGTGGCCATGGCTCACGGGCCCAGCCACTCCGTGGCATGTGGGATCTTCCTGGACTGGGGCACGAACCCGTGTCCCCTGCATCAGCAGGCGGACTCTCAACCACTGTCATTTGCCATTATTCTTGTATAAGTATATTCTTAATCTATGAAATCATAGAGAGGAAGGATGGTAAGATGAAAAAGAGATTCAAGCATCTCAGGATCTCCTGAATATAATACTATATTAATACCATCTAATAGGACTCCAGTCTTTTGTGTTTAAAATGTAGTTCCAGGATATATTGTGTGCCTAAAGATCAGGAAAGTGGACAGGAGTTGATATCAATTGGCATGTCATCCTTATAAAGGAAATCATGAGAACGAATAACAGGACAGAGATCAGACTGAGAATAAGAGAATGAGGGAGACCATGAAACATGCTTACATTTAAGGGAGGAATAAGAAACAGAGCACATAACAGAAGAGAGCCAGTCAGAGCAATGCAGAGGGGCCCCAACATGCCATGGAAGTCAATATAAAAGAGAATAAAGAATAAAGAAGCTGTCAACTTGTTTACATGCTACAGAGATAAAGTGGGGTTGTGAAAAAAGGAAAGGCTAATTAGATTAGCAACTAAAGTATTATGGATAACTTTGGAGATGCAATTTTAGTAGAATGATGGAAGCATAAACAATAGTTAAGAATTAGAACTGAAACAAGGAAATGGAGGCCAAAAACTAGTGGGAGCAGAGAAGGGAGAAGTTTCTTGAGGAGGGATAAGAAAGTGATGAAACCAATAACATGGGGGTAGAGTCAAAGGAAGAACATTATACCATTAAAAATAATTTTAAGGAATTGTTGTTTGAGGAAAAGGGTCCAGTAGAAATATACTACATAATTATGCAAAAACTGTAGTGGAATCCAGCAAGATTCTGATGGACCCAATGTCTACATTACTTCAAGCTAAAGTTTACTGGCCTAACAATTTTGGTAGCTACTCAGTTAAATGAGGATTTTGCTTTAGTTTTTAACTTATTAGTTACTTAATATTCAAACCACATTTAGTTACCTACTTCCATATAACAAATTACCCCCTAAAACATGACTACTTAAAGTAGCCATTTATTATTCTCATGGTTTTCTGGGTTGGCTGAGCTGAACAGGTTGGTCCTCACTCAGGGCTGAGCATGGTTGTAATGAGATGGTGGCTGGGGTTGGAGTCATCTGAAGGCCCAAATGGGTCGAATGTCCAAGACGGCCAACTCATGTGATGCTGGCCAAAGGCTAAGAGCTCAACTGGGGCTGACCACCAAAGCACATTGTCTCTCTGGGTGGCTTGGGCCTCTCCCAGCATGCCACCCAGGTTCCCAGATGGAGTGTTACAGATAAGTGCTCCAAGAGGCTCCAGAGGATGCTTCAAGACATCTTGTTAGCTAGGCTTAGGAGACCCAGGATGCCTACTATGTCTTACTGATCAAGCAAACCATTCAGGCCATTCCTGATTCAAGGCTGATGGAATTAGTCTCTGCCAGTTTTGTGAGAAGCAGCATGTGTGTATGGGAAAGAAAGTCTTGATGGAGTTCCTCTTATAGAACTTCTGCCACCCCTACTTAAGATTAAAACTATTAAAGATAGGTTATTTTGCAATACGTAGAATATTTCCAATCTTTCTTCCCCCTTAGACTTGCTATCAGCCTCTTACTGATTTCACATTAATCATCAAATCTACTGTTACGGGATGAAAACAGAAACTGGTTAAATCCCCAAATAGTTAAGATAATTGCTTACATGTTAGTGCATCTGTTAAATTATTTAGGAGTTATTGGCCAAGTTGAAAAAAAAAGTAGCATATTTGTGTATATATTTTCCTCTTATTAACCAAGATAATTAAGCAGAAACTCTATGAAGTAAATATATACCTACTCCTTCTGTATATGGGGCTATCCATGTATAGCCATGTATAGCTTGATTTGCTAAAACACTTTTCTTCAAAATTGTTGCTACAAATCAGGCCTAAAATATTGCTCTCTATTTAAATTATATCAGTTACTAAATACTAAATACTGTACTAATACTAAACATAAATACTAAAGTTACTCTTTTTCAGCCTATTAATACAATCAAATTATTTTAAATATTGCTTTTCTTTTATTTGAGTCATAATTATTCTAAATCAATTCCTATGCTTTCTCTGGTCAAGAATTTTTCTGCTTTCTAATTGTAACATAGCTACCAGAAAAACCTCATCAGTTTCTCTAAGTTTAATATTTTTTCCTCTAAGAAATAGTTAATGAGATATACAAGATGAAAAATTTATTAATTTCCTATTTAGAGAGAGAGGCTTATTCATGAGACTTCTCCTGTGAAAATCATATTTCAAAACATGAAAAGAGATTCACGGGACTGAAATAAAGGTAAGATGCTTCCTACACTGAGGAATGAGACCCTACCTGAGCTACTGGGGGATTTTGCCTCCTCCAATGCTACCATCCAGCTCACTCAAAGTCATCAGGTAGAGAAAGCAATGGCTTGGCAGTCAGTCTTTGCTATTGTCAATGTCATGGAATGCTCTGTGCCTCTTTTTCCTCACCCAAACAGGGTTAATAAAACCTGACTTTGTTTTAATGTGGTCATCAGGATGATCAAATGAAATGAAATGTCAAAGCAATTTGCAAACTTAAAAGCACTATAAAAATGTAGTTTTTTATGATTGTCCCCAAATAAGTTTGTAATGTGCACAGGGCATAGTATGTTAATTTGTTAGGTAGAAACACTTTTGTTAAGCATGAATGGCGACACTATAACATGAATCTCAAAGCTACTTATTTCTTGCTATCCCTTAGTTTAAAATAGCTCCTCTCTTAGATGCACAGTCCCCAAATAAATTGTATGCTGTGATTCTATCATTTATTTGAATTAAAAGAAAAATTTTATTGTTTTTTATTAGCATTGCTTGACCATAGTAGGTAAATTTAAATGTACAGGTAGGTTTTAAAAAGGAAGTGTATTTTTTTATGGCACAAAGTAACAACTGTTAGCCATTTGGTCTGTTTTTCTATATATCCATCTATAATCTTCATACAGATAGAGACAGAGATAGAGATATATGACATATGTTTCATTTCCAGCTCTTTTCATATAGCAATACAAACATTTTCTGGCAAAAAAGTATGACCTATGTCGGGGTTCAAATCTCCCTTTTTCTCAAATTCCTGTCAAGATAATACAGGTAATATAAAGAAAAGTTCTGTTCTCTTTAGGAGAAACTATAAAGGATATCACTCAACCAGTGAAAATCTTAAGGAGTTTTCAAACAAGAAGGAGGTAAGAGGGGTGAGGAGGGGGAAAGCAAAGTGCCACAGACGTACCATTGCCTGCCAAGCTCCAGAGAAGCTTCCTGTGGACTCGTATGCCGAGGATGACCCACAGTCACCAGCTGCCTCAGGGAGCGCTTACCTGTAAGAGCATCACTGTCCAACACACCTGGGGAGAAGGCTGTCCATCTTCTGTCTGTCTCAGGCAACTGACTCTTTCAGAGGAAGTCCAGATGGATCACCTACTTCTAGCTGGTACCCTGAAAGGAAGATCAATCATGGTGAAACAAAAAAGAACATTACACACACACACACACACACACACACACACACACACACACACTTCATTCCTCCTAGCTGTACGTGGCAAGAATTCTACATTTAGTTTCCATGGTTCAGGGTAGGAGTCAGTCAACTGACCCCGACTCATCACTCTCTGAGGTCAAGGCAAGGTCTGCAAAAAGGATTCAGCAGTCTAGCTAACTGCTCATGAAAGCCGTATCAGCTACTGTTTCCAAACAAATCATACATATGTTTTTAAATGCAGAAGTCTCTTGCTTTCTGGACTTACCATTATGGTGTTTTATGCTGATGTTCAAAATAACTCCTTGGAAGAATATATAAACATTACATTGAATGAGCTTTTTTCAGATATTCACAAGGCTCATAGTTTCATCTCTTTTAGGGAGGACTTTCTTTACCTCTAGAGAAATAGCATTTCCCATCTCTTTCCCTCTTTTACATATTTCTATAGGACTAATCATCATTTAAAATACTATATATTTAGACTATTTCTTTGAGAGTCTTTTGTCTCCCCCAATCCCATTTGAACATAAGCTCTGTGAGGACAGGAATTTTTGTCCTATTTATTTGTTGTTTTCCCATGCCTAGGATAAGCCTGGCCCATAATAGGTAATAAATGTAAAGTGTTGAGTAAAAGAATGAACAAGTGGACTCATGTATATGATGCAACTTTGTGTTTGCCTTCCTCTGTGCTTTTAAATTTATTCCTTGGAGCTAGTTTATATCATTCCCCTGAGAGAAATTTGTGGGAGGCCCTATAACCCTTTGGATTGCTCTTAGATGATATAAGTCATAAAGCATAGTTTTATCTCTCATTTCAGAAATTCATGTATCCAGTTCAATGCAATATTCAAAAACGTAAAAACCAGGATTTAAAGGTAGAACTTCACTTCTCCCCCAGTTTAAGCCCACTGAAGTAGGAAAGAGGAAAATGTTTGCAAAGGCAGGTTGTATCACTCATTTTAGGTTTGCTCTATGTGGTACCCTTTGTGTGAAAGCATGAAACATCCCGCCCTGTTGAATTCAGGAACACTGAAGTGATAATTACTCCCTTGTGTAATTCTCTTCTCTTGACTGTGGGCTGCATCTTGACTGTGGACTTGCTTGAAATGAATAGAAGAGTCATACAACGTCACTTGCATTATAAGGTTATGAAAGACTCTGACTTCTAGCTTGTTGGCATTCTCTCTTTGGCTCTTCATGCATGTTTGTTCTGGTGGAGAGGGGCACCTGGCAAGGAAGCAAGGGCAACCTCTAACAACTGACACTTTCAGTCCAACAGCCCATGAGGTACTGAATCCCACTAGTAACCACTGAGTGAGCTCAAGAGCAGATCCTGTCCCATTTGACATCTGGAATGACTGTGGCCCTGGCTGACACTTTGATTGCAGCTCTTAAGAGACCTTGAAGAAGAGGACTCAGCTAAGCTATGCCTGATTATTGACCCACGAATACTAATAGATTATGACTGTGTGTTGTTTTAAACTACTGAATTCTGGGGTAATTTGTTACACAGTATTAGATAACTAGTAGACAAGGGGACTTGCTTTGGAAAGATGTTTGTCATTTCTACCAGAAGTTTTAAAAGTTAGTATATTGTCCAACATGTTTCTTTTTGCTTTACCATGTTGACTGGTGATGTTTTAGATGGAGACTGGATTCTACCACGAAGACACACAGAACAGAGCCACAGCCAAACTGCCATGGACACCTTGTACACACGAGAAATAAACCTTTGTGTTATAAACCACTAAGATTTGGAGATTGTGAAGTCAGCATGCTCTGGCCCGCAGTTTCTCAACCTTGGCACTATTGACATTTTGCTGTATAAATCTCTGTTGTAAGGGGCTGCCCTGTACATTGAATGGTGTTTAGCAGCATCCCTTGCCTCTGCCCACTAGATACCAGTAGCACTGCCCACACAATTCCCCATCTCCCCAAATTGTGATAACCAAACCTGTCTCCAGACATTGCCAACTATCCCTGGGGGAGGGAATTGCCCTTGGGTGAGAAGTGCTCTTCTACTCTTTCTTGACTGTTGATATCAGTGTTCCTTCATTCCCACTATCTGCGGTTCTCTTGGCAAAAATGAATTCCTTTGTTCTGGCTGGTTGCTGCTGACTCCTCCTTTAGCTCCTTTCCATTATGGTCTTTCCACCTCTTCAAGTAGAACTCCTAAGACCGGAACTGGAAAAATTTGATGCTAGCATTCTTGGGCACGTGACCCACATCTGGTTCAGAGAAAACAATTTTGCTTGGGTAAGATTTGGTAATTCGGGACTTCCATGGTGGTCCAGTGGTTAAGACTCCATGCTCCCAATGCTGGTGGTCCGGGTTCAATCCCTGATTAGGGAATTAGATCCTGCATGCCACAACTAAAGATCCCGCATGCCGAAACTAAGACCGAGCACAGCCAAATAAATATTAAAAAAAAAAAATGTGTAATTCACGGTGATCCCAATGTGCCAACACCAGAGTAGCTGAGCAGCCATATTCCTGACCCTTTCCATGTCTCAGGCTTCAGCCAAGAACCAGCCCACTGTTTCCAAATCACTGGTGCACAGTTCAAACTCTCTGAGATGAAGTTGAATCACTTCCCACTAGAGCTGAACTTTGGAGAAGTCACCCTCTAACCCCCTGTGTGTGGGGGAGACAGGTAGGACCATCAAGGAAATGTGCTTATCCTTTAATCTCCAGCTCCTAATCCTTTTAGCCCTTTGTTGTCAGCTAGAGATTAAAATCACAAGACTAGCTTTTGTTCACTTCATTTAAAAATTCTTGATGGCCTTCCCTTTGGGAAAGAGTCTCTACTATTTTAATCTTCAGTTGAAAGTAACATAAATGTAAATACACTATAGCATCCTTTATTACAGTTTATCATTTTTCTAATAAATACATAATATTTTTCTATTGTGCAAAATAATAAAATTCTAACTCAGAATCTATGGCACAACATGATCTTCTCAGCTCAGCTGACTGAAAGTGTCATTTTTATTTTGGGTGTAGTCTAGTATAGGTTTAAGATTTCTTTTTTAAAATAATTTTTTTTTAATTTATGGCTGTGTTGGGTCTTCATTGCTGTGTGCGGGTTTTCTCGAGTCACGCTGAGCAGGGGCTACTCTTTGTTGTAGTGAGCGGGCTTCTTATTGCAGTGGCTTCTCTTGCTGCAGAGCACGGGCTCTAGGCTGCAGGCTTCAGTAGTTGTGGCACACGGGCTCAGTAGTTGTGGGTTGCAGGCTCTAGAGCACAAGGTCAGTAGTTGGGGCGCATGAGCTTAGTTGCTCCGCGGTATGTGGGATCTTCCTGGACCAGGGCTCAAACCTGTGTCCCCTGCACTGGCCGGCGGATTCTTAACCACTGTGCCACGAGGGAGGTCCTAAGATTTCTTTTTGCTAAGTAACATATATCTGGCCTCTTCCATATAATAAACACCAGCCCACTCTTCAATTGCTTCTCCTCCTCCTCTAAACCTTCTATCAATCAAATCAAACAGACAGCTCTGGAATGTGTTCAGGGGACAGAGTCAGTAGTGGGGAGTGCTTTAGCACTCACCTCTTCCATCTGACCTTTTTTCTTTTTTGTTTCACAAAGTCTATCTACCGTCTATCTATCTATCTATCATCTATCTGTCTATCTATCTATCTACCTACAAAAGCTTTAGTGAGGTATAGCTGATATACAAACCCCTCTAAATATTTAAAATATACAATTTGATGAGTTTGGACATATAGAAACACATGTGAAAACATCATCACCCTCAAGGTAATAAACATGTCCATCACCTCCACAAATTTCCTCATGCCCTTTTGGCTTTTTTGTGTGTAACTGTGTGGGACTGTGTGTGTGTGTGCGCACACACACGTGTGTGTGCGTGTGTAGTAAGAACACTTAACACAAGATCTACCCCCTTAACAAATTTTTAAGTGCACAATACAGTATTATTAACTACTTTTTTGCCTTCTTTACCATCTTGGGATAAGGGACTTTGCCCACTACCCTCTCTCACTGCCTCAGCACACCTAGATTTGTCCTGTTCATGACTAAACAAAAATTTCCTTCTCCAGATTATCATCATTTTGAAAATGACAAAGCAAAAGGAGAGGGACAGTGACTATGAGGAGAAGCAGAGCATCTTTTTGTTGTCTTTTCATTAATGTATAATTATAGAAAACATACTTTTAGGATGCATTTTGCTAGAGGGAAAATTCAGAGGCACTTTACCCACAATGATTTTGTGTAGCTCACATAATTTCTTCTAATGAAAGAATTATAATTGCATTTTAATCAGGGACTGGTGAAAGTGCTCTTTAATGTTCACTTTATTCATAATTAGGTTTAGAACATTTTTTTATTCATGTGAAAAATTAGTGTGACTTTTGCAGTTCTGGGGATGAATTATAATATTTCCATTGAAATAAAAGATGATAGCCACTTGCCTTTGGTCCATTTTTTAAAATACTGCATTAAAGACATTAATTTGGAGTAAGTATATAATCAGAGAATTAAATATTTATCATAAGACTGAAAAGAATTATCAGCTGAAAGGAAACCAATTGACCCTCAAAATGATGAGATTAACACAATAAACCAGGGTAAACTTCAAGAAAATTGAAAATCATTTTCTCAATGAAATTCAAGTGGTTGCTGCATTAGAAGAGACCATGTTGCCATGGAAAAAGGAGGAAATGGAATATCAGAGGGCATAGTATGAAACATTATTGCCAAAATTAACCAGAAGCATACACACAATGAACAGAATGGATGTTTCTAACAGAGATTAGTAAATTAACTTGAGGAATTATATAAGAATTCAGAGGAATAATAAATTGAAATCAGAAAATGGATGAGAAAGATATATCTGAGAATCTTGATATCTATATGCTATCAATAGAATTTACAGAAGGACAGCACAAAGTGAATACCATAGAATCAATAATTTAAAGAGTATAATAGAAGATAATTTCCCTGAATCGAAGAAGATTTGAGTCTTCAGACTGAAAAATTCAGATTAAGTTTATGAATTCCCATGGAAAAAATAAATTTCCTAAATGCATACAGTAAGAAAAAGAGAAAGAGAGATAGAAATAGAGGGAGGGAGGGAGGGGGAGAGAGAGATAAATAAAAATCAGACAGGAACTTGGTTTTATATTTGCAATATGAAACGCTAGAAAACAATGCAGCAATATCTAAAAACTTCTGAGAGAGAATCATTGGGAGCTCTAGAATTCTACATTCTGGTAAGTGTATTGTTTTATATCTGAAATTCCATATGAAGTGGTAAAATATGAAGATATAACATTTCAAAGAGAGGTAACAGATCAAATTGGAAATTTTCAAGTGATTTAGCTAGAAAAGTGATTTAGAGAATCATTGGGAGCTCTAGAATTCTACATTCTGGTAAGTGTATTGTTTTATATCTGAAATTCCATATGAAGTGGTAAAATATGAAGATATAACATTTCAAAGAGAGGTAACAGATCAAATTGGAAATTTTCAAGTGATTTAGCTAGAAAAGTATTTCCACAATTCTTGAACAACTTCATTGAATGCAGAGTTAATGCATAAAACAAGACCCATTTAATAAGTGTAAATGGATTATTCAACGACCTTCAGAAAGGTAGCATCAATGAAATATGACCAGACACTCACGATAAAAGAGAAATTAAAGACCATAAGTTCTCAGTACAAAGAAATATTGTTAAAGCAAATGCACACACACATTACATACACATAATTGATAGGTTCAGTAAGGTAAATACATTAAGCTTGTGTCAGACTCTTACTTGGAAAATCTAAAAGGAAAAAGCAGACTGGAAAGATGCTTTGAAGGTGGGGATAAAGGCAATGAAGGCAAGATGACGGTGTTTTATGACCTGTGTTCTCAGACTTTTTTGGAACAAAGGATATGTGAATGTTTCCAGTGGATCAGATAAAGGCCACGCATGAAACAGAATCGGGTGTTTTCTTATATGATAAATCTAGGATAAGAAGAGAGAAGCTAAATGTAAATCCAGATTCCCAAAAGCTGTAGACAAAGTAAGTTATCAGTAAGATGAGCATGTATCAAGAAAACTGCTAGTGAGAGCCATAGGGCAATGTCCAAGGGGTATGTTCCATGAACAACCATATTTCTTCTAGCTAAGTATAAATATTCACTCCTTTTTTATTGTTACTCCATCTTAGTGTTAATTAGGGTAGTTTACCCTAGCTACCATAACAAATGACCCCCAATCTAAATGGTTTAATACAATAAGGTCTCATTTCTCATTTCCATCACAGTTCAGTTGAGTGTTAGGTTTGCAGCCTTCCATCTGGTGATTGATTGACAAAATCAGCCTCCTTTCATTTATGATTCTGCCTTGGAGTGCCCCACTGGGTTCTCTACATCTGGTCAGAAGATGATGTAGATCCAACACACTCCTATCTTAACAACCATCACTACTAATGATCCATCATTTCCACTTGCATTTCAAGAGGGAAAGCTGGTCACATGGCCCAACCTGGATGAAGGGAAGTGGGATGCCCAGGAAGAAGAAATGGGTTTGATGAGCACCTAGACGGTCTCTTCTATCCTACAGCCTCCAAGCCCTAACCCTAAAATTGTTGGAAACTGGAAGAGGAGGAATTTGGAATTAGAGCAGAAACCTGTCTTTTATTTTTATCACTTGCAGCCATCCTGAGTTGAAGGTAGGGGAGTAACTGCAACTCTAAATGAATTTGGAAGATTTGCTTATATATGGGATTGGCC
Source organism: Monodon monoceros (assembly GCF_005190385.1). Taxonomy (NCBI): domain Eukaryota; kingdom Metazoa; phylum Chordata; class Mammalia; order Artiodactyla; family Monodontidae; genus Monodon; species Monodon monoceros. The sequence goes on from NW_021703775.1 coordinate 19,985,783, forward strand.
ATTTTAAGTAGCAAGTTGAGATTATGATTTGTGTCTTGAAATAATCTCAGAGCTTTACATCTCTTTAAAATAATTATAAAAATATATAAATGCCAGATTTTTCATTGCTAGGGCAAAACTAGTCCCACTGAGCAGCTAAAGAAGAGTGAGGAAGCAAAGTTAAATTGTCTTGTGATTGCATCCCACCAGTTGGGCTAGTTTAGCATACTGGTTACATAAATTCTTGTTCATTCATTTGAAACAGTAACTGGCATATTTTGTTCCTCTCCCCTGTGCCTACACCCATTCATTTTTAGAGGTCCTCCCTGGGATTCAATTAACTCCAAAGGGAGTTGTAAGCTCACAGGCCAGTAATCAAAGATGACACATTCTTGACTTCTGGGCCACCAGAGGCACCATCCAACTGTGAGACAACAAAGAGTGCCTAGGGAATGCAAACAAGCAGAACATGTTTCCAAGACATTCTTTTTCTTTCCTCCTTTACACACGCACACACACACACCAGAGATCTGGGAGGTGAAAAAAGAGTTGGAAGCAATGCAGGGAATTCATTTCTCACCCTAATGAATCTGTCAAGGGAATATTGTGATAGATTTTCCCTTGATATTCATGGGGTACAAGTTTAAAGCTCTGTATTCTAGTGTAGGGTATTTTGAAGGCAGCAGATTAGCAGAAGAACCCCTGGCCAAGGTGATAGGAAGGTTAGTAAAGACATCTTCTTGGAGTTTCTAGGCATGAGAGAGGCTTGAGATATCTCACCTATTTCCAGGGGCACTGAGTTTTGTCAAGTACAGATGAGTTTACTGATATGAAAGTAACTGAGAAAAAGTGCCAGTGGCTAGAAAAAATTGTCATAGGGTAAGACAAAGAGACTCTAGCAGCAGAAACTTCAAGGATGGGAGGTGACAAGCTGAAATCAGGGAAGTGACAATGGGCTGAGATCTCAAAAGATGATAAGATCTACAGAGTTGAGGCATGAGTCAAGGTGGCAGTAGCAGAATGGAACAGTGTGCATATTATACTTCCTTATGTAGATGAGAACCACCACAGACCAGCCACATTTTCTCCCCATTCCATAGCCTTTTTTTTTTTTTTTTTTTGTGGTACGCGGGCCTTTCACTCTTGTGGCCTCTCCCGTTGTGGAGCACAGGCTCCGGACACGCAGGTTCAGTGGCCATGGCTCACGGGCCCAGCTGCTCTGTGGCATGTGGGATCTTCCCGGACCGGGGCACGAACCCGTGTCCCCTGCATCGGCAAGCGGACTCTCAACCACTGTGCCACCAGGGAAGCCCTCCATAGCCCTTTTATGACACCTACATTTAAGTGTAAATTACCAGCAAAGTTCTGAAAAATTCATTGCTACTGTTAGTGAATGGCTAAAGCTTGTGATAAAGGTTGAATGTTTGTGTCGCCCCAAAATTCATATATTGAAACCTAATCCCCAATGTGATGGTATTAGGAGGTGGGGCCTTTGGGAGGTAATTAGGTCATGAAGGTGGAGCTTTCATGAATAAGATTAGTGCCCTTATAGAGGAGATACCATAGAGCTCTCTTGTCCCTTCTGCCATATGAGGACCCAGTGAGAAGACAGATGTCTATGAACCAGGGAGCAGGCCTTCACTAGACACTGAATCTGCCAGCACCTTGGTGTTGTACCTTCAGAACTGTGAGAAATAAATGTTTGTTGTTTAAGCCACCCAGACTGTGGTATATTTGTTATAGTAGCCTGAATGAGCTAGGACAGACTGCTTTAACAAAATATGTGCTAATGGCTCCCAGAAGTGCCCCTGGGGAATAGCCATACTATAACCTAGGCTCCCCTCTGCCCAGTTCTCTTGGGTTTCTCTGTTCCTTCTGTGAGTCTCTGAACAGGAGGAGAAGGCTGTACCTATACTCCAGGTTTCTGGCTCTAACAGCTTCCTTTCTTGTATTACTGAAGAGCTGAGCCTTCTTCTTCGTCATCCTTGCATGGTCTGGATGGTATTTCTGGCCCTGTACATAATACTCCTACCATCTCCACTCCATATCTTGGTCCTGAGTTTTCAAAATCACATTGCTTTTGTTTCTTAACTTCTGATTTGACACTGAGCGATCTTAGACTTAGTTCCTACTCATTGATTCCCTCTGCATATTTGGAAATTATGGTAAAATAACTGATATTAATTCCGTAAATAGAAATGGCATCATTACAGAAATCTAATTGCTGTTGAATTAAGCTATTAACATTCTCTTTACAGAAGTGAATTTGCTATGGCTTGGCACTCAGAAAATGCATTCAATCCAGGGTCGGTCAAGTTCCCTTCATCTACCTTATTTTAGCTTTTCCTTTTTGCAGTTCAGTATCCTCACCAATGTTGATATTACCTAGCACAGTAATGGACCAGTAGGGTAGATTATGGACTGTTAGTATTCAATCTCATCCAAGGTGCTTTATAATGATGAATAATTAGAATAAGCAGAATATTTTGCTGAACATAAAGAAACTCACGTAAAGTAAAAATACATTCACAAATTTAAAATGAGGTACGTTTAAAATCAGAGTATTTGAAAGATGTCAGTAAGGTTCATACCAAGGGGCAATTTTTATAGTATTGACAATGCTTCACGGTACATATTCATGTGGAATTTTGATTTGTCCTCTCCTTTGATGTTTCCTACTAGATTGTAACCTCCATAAAGGAAGGGACCATATCTGCTTTATTTCTGCTCACATAAAGTAAAAGTTCATCAAAAGTACAGAATAGGTGCTCCCTAAGGGGAAAAAGTGATAATAACTTCTGTCACCTCCTGTTCCACTTACTTTACCTTTTTTTGCCTGGACTTGTACCTAGAACAAAGAGAAAAAAAAACCCTGCTATCTCTGTCTAGAAGACAAGTTTCTGGCCTTGCTTTTCTCTCTGTAGGAGGTTTTCATCTTTATACTCACAAATTATGAAAAGAACACACCTTAGACAGGCATTTCTTATAACATGTGCCATGGAATCTTAAGAAAAAAATAGTTGGTTGGAAAAAAGATTTGAAAGGGAAAGAGTTTATGGGAAACTGAGACAAACCAAGGAGGCTTCTTCACAGGAGAATTCCTAGGAGTCTTTCTTTGTATTAGATATAGAGATCACTTTTTTTCAATGTCATATTCTGACATTTTCATCCTTGTTGATAAACAAAGAAGTCCCCTTGAGGTTGATGTGCCTGCATGCAGTTTTCTTTCCTGTGTCATTCCTCATGGAGAGCTGAAAGAATCTCAGACCCTCTACTGGAAAGAGCCTGCATGCTGGAGGAGGAGCAGGGTAGTGGGAAGAGAGACTGGAGAAAATAAAAGCACTGAATGGGGGTGTGGAGAAATAGGAGGAAAGACACTTGAGGGAAGGAATGTCTAGATCACCAACCTAAAAGGATTGATAGGTGACTTAACTGGAAATGTAAAATAATATTTTAAACCATACTCCTGATTCTGGATTCATAATGATTTATTTTGGGAATGAACTATATCTTAGACACTAAAGGCATTTCATTAATACATATTAAAATTTAAATATAATGATTCTTCTCTTTTATAAATCTTACTACTTTGGCTATCATAGGGTTTTTCACATCTTAAATTAAAGTATAATTAAGGTACTAGGAAATTTACCTTTTGGTAAATTGTGTATAGACACACTATGCCTTGCTACACTTTTTGATTTAGACAATGTTAATTTTTACAGCTGCACATTTTATAAAGTAGCCACTAGCCACATGTGACTACATTTAAGTTAATTGAAATTCAATGAAATTTAAAATTGGGTTTCTCAGTAACACCTGCCATATTTCAGGTGTTCAACAGCCATGTGTAGCTAGTCTTACTTACAGCACAGAAATAAACATTTTTGTCATTACCGGAAACACTACTGGACAGGGTTGTTTTAGAGCCTTAAATTAAGAAAATTTGTATTTAACTTCTTTTATGCCATTTCTTTCTGTAGATCCAAGTTTTTATTTAAAATTGTATTGCTTCTGGGCTTCCCTGGTGGCACAGTGGCTGAGAATCTGCCTGCCAATGCAGGGGACACGGGTTCGAGCCCTGGTCTGGGAAGATCCCACATGCCACGGAGCAACTAGGCCTGTGAGCCACAACTACTGAGCCTGCGCGTCTGGAGCCTGTGCTCTGCAACAAGAGAGGCCGCGATAGTGAGAGGCCCGCGCACCGCGATGAAGAGTGGCCCCCGCTCGCCGCAACTAGAGAAAGCCCTCGCACAGAAACGAAGACCCAACACAGCCCAAAAATAAAAATAAATAAATAAAGGAGTGCCTTTAAAAAACAAAAAAAAAAAAAGAAAAAAAAATTGTATTGCTTCTGCCTGATGATTCTCCCTTAACAATTTTTTGGCAGTGCAAATGAACTACACCTACAATAAATTTCCTCAGTTCCTGTCTTAACAAAAAAAATCTCAGCTTCTTCATTATTGAAAGATATTTTTGCTTTGTGTAGAATTCTTAGGTGACAATATTTAATTTTTCCTTTCATCACTTTAATGATATCATTCCATAGTTTTCTGGCATACATACTTTCTTTTTATTTATTTACTTTTGACAAATGGGATGTTTGATATATGTATACATTGTGAAATGATTACCACAATCAAACTAATTAACACACACGTCACCTTCTTCCACATTTACTTTTGTGTGTATGTCTGTATGTGTGTGTGTATGTGTAGGTGGGGAGTGGGTTGAGAATACTTGAAATCTACTCTCTTAGCAAATTTCAAGTATACAATACATTATTATTAACTATAGTCATCATGCTGCCCATTAGATCTGCAGAATTTATTCATCTTGTAATCAAAAGTCTGTATCCTTTTATTAATATCTCCCTATTTCTCCCAACCCCTACCTTCTGGTATCCATCATCCTACTGTCTGTTACTATGAGTTCTACATTTTTTTTTTTTTTGGTTTCCACATATAAATGAGATAATCCTATATTTGTCATTTTATATTTGTCTTTATCACTTTTCCTCCAGTTTTAACCATGTTGTTGCAAATGGCAGGATTTCCTTCTTTAGGACTTAATAATATTCCATTGTGTGTCTGTGTGCTTATATATAAATATATAATTTTCCTTATTCAACTGTCAATGGACATTTAGGTTATTTCCATATTTTGACTACTGTGAATAATGCTGCAATGAACATGTAAGTACAGATGACTTCAATATAGTGATTTTTATTTCTTTTGGATATATACTGGGAAGTGGAATTGCTGGATATTATGGTGGTTCTATTTTTAATATTTTGAGGTACCTCCATATTTTTCTCCATAACGGCTGTAGCAATTTATTTTCCTACCAACAATGCACAAGTGTTTCTTTTTCCTATCATCCTCACCAACATTGTTATCTTCTGACTTTTTGAAAATAGCCATCCTAACAGGTGTGAGGTGATATCTCACTGTAGTTCTGATTTGCATTTCCTTGTTGATTAGTTATGTTAAGTACCTTTTCATGTACCTGTTGGCCATTTGTATACCTTCTTTAGAAAACTGTTTGTTCAACTCCTTTACCCATTTTTAAATCAGGTTATTATTATTATTTTTGCTGAGTTATAATTGTTCCTAATAAATTTTGTAGATTAATCCCTTTTCAAATATATGGTTTTTAAAAATTATTTATTTATTTATTTGGCTGCACTGGGTCTTCATTATGGCATGGGGGATCTTTTAGTTGTGGCATGCAGCATTTTTAGTTGCAGCATGCGAACTCAGTTGTGGCATGCAACTAAGGGATCAAACCTGGGTCCCTGTATTGGGAACGCAAAGTCATAGCCACTGGACCACCAGGGAAGTCCCTCAAATATATGGTTTACAAATATTTTCGCCCATTCTGTAGGTTGCCATTTCATTCTGCTGTTTCCTGGGCTGTACAGGAATTTTTTAGTATGGTGTAATCTCATTTGTTTATTTTTGGTTTTGTTGCTTGTGCTTTTGGTGTGAAGTCATTGCCAAGACCTATGTGGAAGAGATTACACCTTATGCTTTCCTCTGGGAGTTGTATGGTTTCAGCTCTTGCAATTAAGTATTTAATCCATTTTGACTTCATTTTTGTGTATGGTGTAAGATAAAGACCCAGTATAATTCTTTTGCTTTTGTTATCCTGTTTTCCCAAAACCATTTATGGAAGAGATTATCCTTTTCCCATTGCATACTCTTGGTAACTATAGAAAATTTGTCAACCATATATTCATGGGCTTATTTGGGTCTATTCATGGGCTTATTCATGGGTCTATTCTGTTCCACTGGTGTATGTGTCTGTTTTTTTTTTTTTTTCCAGTACTACACTGTTTTGAATAGTATACTTTGCAATATACTTGAAGTTAGTAAATGTGATGACTCCGGCTTTGTCCTTCTTGATCAAAATTGGTTTGCCTGTTTGTGGTCTTTTGTGACTCCAAACAAATTTTAGGATTGCTTTTCCTATTTTCATGAAAAATGCCATTGGAATTTTGATAGGGACTGCATTGAATCTCTGTATTGCTTTGGGTAGAATGAACATTTAGCAATATTAATTCTTTCAATCCATAAACATAAGAGGCCATTCAATTTATTTGTGTCTTCTTTGTTTTCTTCCATCAATGTTTTATAGTTTTAAGGATACAGATCTTTTACTTCCTTGGTTAAATTTTTTCCTAAGTATTTTAATCTTTTTGTTGTTATTGCAATTGAGATTGTTTTCTTAAAGTTTTTTCCCAACAGTTTATTGTAAATGTATAGAAGTAGAAGTGATTTTTGTAGGTTGATTTTGTATCCTGCAACTTTACTGAATTCTTTTATTAGTTTTAACAGTTTTTGGCAGGGTTTTTAGGGTTTTCTATATATAAGATCATGCCATATGCAAACAGACATTTTTACCTCTTCCTTTCTGATTTGGATCTGGCATACATAATTTCTGATGTAAATATGCTATAATTATTTTCTTTGTCATTCTGTATGCTATGTGTCTCTTTTTCTCTGGCCACCTTCAAGATTTTAAAATTTATTTTGTTTTTCAGCAGTGACTATGTTGTGTCTATGTGTGTGAGGGTGTGGTGTGTGTGTCTGTGTCTCTCTGTGTGTAAGTTTGTTATTCTCTGAGCCTCTTGGATCTGTGGCTTTGTGTCTTTCTTTAGTTTTTCAAAATTCTTAGGCATTATCTTTTCAAATATTTCATTTTCCCTTTCTTCTTTCTCTTCTTCTTCTGGTATTCCAATTACAAGTATGATAGATGATTTTATTTTGTCCCATAGTTGTTAGATGCCCTATTCTGTATTTTTTACTCTTTTTAATTTGTGTTTTAGTTTGGTAATTTTTACTAGTCAGTTTTTAAGTTCATTGATTCTTTCCTTGGTTGGTTGAGTCATCTGATTTGCTTTTCAAATTCATTATTCATCTCTGTTATCATGTTTTAATTTCTAGCATTTTAATTTGATTCTTTTTTATAGTTTTTATCTCTCTGCTTATGTTCTCCATTGATAATTCTCGTCCTCTTTTTTTCATTAGGGGCTTTAACATATTAAACAGTTATACCCCATTTGATAGTCCTTATAAATATAATATAATATAATATCTGGATCTGGTCTTATTTATTGATTTATATCTTGATAATGTGATTTTTTTCCTGACTTTTTTTGTGTCATAATTTTTTGTTTAAAGTCAGAAATATTTTGTAAGACAATAGAATCTGAGATGATTATTTACACCTGGAAATAGACTCACTTTGTCTTTTTCCAAACCTTAGTGAAGGAGTTTGAACCCATCTAATCAGAAGTTGGATTGGATTTGCTTTTTTTGTTGTTGCTATAGTTATCCTTAGAACACCACAGTCTTCAAATTCTCATATTATCTTGTCTTTAAGATAGTGGCAGGTTTGCAAAAGGTTCTATCTCAAGTACTGCTGCACTTTCAACTTCAGATTCCCCATTTTGCTTATATCTCAGAGAAGGTCTCCTTCTATGCTCTTCATCTCTCCCAGCAGTAGACTGCTGTTACTGTTACTCAATGCTTGCTAGCCTAGTTATGGAAAGCAAGTAAGGGGAGGGTGTTCTCTGTTATTATAGCTCAGCATAAGTCTTATGGGAGCATTGGACCCATTTGTGTTGGAGGTGGGTCCTTCCCTGTGGTCCTGCAACTCGCCAAAGGAGATATTTAATGGTTTGGTCCCAGAATATATTTCTACCTTTCTTGCAGGAGTACTGGATTCTCCCAGCTGCAATAGATCTTCACTTGTACTCTGAAGATAATAAGGTAATAAAGTTTGCTGCCTTGTCCTAAACAGCTTAAGACATTTGTTTTATAGAGGACATTGCAAAAAAGGCTCCATGCTTTGTCTTCAATGACTGTTTTTCTTCTCCTCCAGGGCTGAATCATGAAGGTAGAATTCTCACACTACTTCCATTTTTTCTTGTGAGCCTGAATGCAAGTTTCTCTGGTGTCTGTGACTCTTAGGAATTGTATACCCTGGCACTGGCCCATGATTGGCCTTTAGCTGTTTGTTTAAAATTTTACCTGAATTATTTCCCCAGCTTGTACGTTGTTGCCTGTCTACTGTAGCTAAACACGTGATTATGCCCTGTCATTCTTAGAGGTGCCTGTCGTTATATTTTGGTGAGGCTGGTTGCCCTGAACTTCAGCTCTCTTATAAAAAGAAAGTTGTGATTTTGCAAATTAGCAAGTTTTCCTTTTGTTATAGGCATGAACCATAAAAGATCCAGTTACTCTGTACTCTCAGCAGCTCCAAATATTCTTTTCTTAATCTTGACCAATATGAAGCTGTGAAATGATAACTCACTTTGGTTTTATTTGATTTTCCTGACTGCTAATGAGGCAGAATATGATTTTTCCCCCAAACTTTTACTTTCAACCTTTCTGTGACTTTATATTTAATGCATGTGTCTTGTAATTAGTGTACAGGTAAATTTTATTTTTAACACTGCAGTTTGACCATAAGATTTTGGATGGAATTTTTAGTCCATTTGAAGTTCTTTAAATTACTGATATACCTAGGTTTGAATATACCACATTAGTACTTGTTTCCCATAATCTGTTCTTTGATCCTTTCTCTCTTTTTTTGCTATTTGTTTTTAGTTCATTTATTTCTCTCCATACAGTTGTTAATTACATATTATTGTTGTAGCGGTTGTTCTAGAGATTACAACAGTAACTTTTGGCTTGTTTAGAATCAGTATCAACTTATCATTTTTACCTTTTCCTGGACTATACATGTAACTTATAACACATTAACTCCATTTATTATCTTTTTACCTTTTGTACTATTGTTGTCAGATATTTCAAATCCACATATATTATGAATTCTAAAAGACATTATTTGGTGTTTTAAAATCTCAATATCATTTAATTTTCCCCATTTATGCTTTCTTGTTCTTTATTGCATTTTTATACTGAATTAATTTAGGAGATACTACATACTGAAAAACATTTTCTAAATATGACTTTATTTCACCTTTATATATGAAGAATATTTTCACTGATTATAAAATTTTAGATTTGCAATTATTTTCTTACATGTCTTTAAAGATATCCCGCTGTCTTCTAGCTTCTTTCTTATTTAGAAGTCATTTATCTGCTTTATTTTTGCTTCTTTTTTTTTTTTTTTTGTGGTACGCGGGCCTCTCACTGTTGTGGCCTCTCCCGTTGTGGAGCACAGGCTCCAGATATGCAGGCTTAGTGGTCATGGCTCACGGGCCCAGCCACTCCACAGCATGTGGGATCCTCCCGGAGCAGGGCATGAATCCATGTTCCCTGCATCGGCAGGCGGACTCTCAACCACTGCGCCACCAGGGAAGCTCCTATTGTTGCTTCTTTTAAAGTAATGTGTCTTTACCATAAACAAGATGAAAAGCCAACCCTTAGAATGGGAGAAGATATTTGCAAACAAAGCAACTGACAAAGGATTAATCTCCAAAATATACAAGCAGTTCATACATCTCAATATCAGAAAAAACAACAACCCAATCAAAAAATCGTTGGAAGACCTAAATAGACATTTCTCCAAAGAAGACATACAGATGGCCAAGTGAGGCACATGAAAAGATGCTCAACATCACTAATTGTCAGAGAAATGTAAATCAAAACTACAATGAGCTATCACCTCACACTGGTCAGAATGGCCATCATCAAAAAATATACAAACAATAAATGCTGGAGAGGGTGTGGAGAAAAGGAAAGCCTCTTGCACTGTTAGTGGGAACGTAAATTGATACAGCCACTATGGAGAGCAGTATAGAGGTTCCTTAAAAAAACTAAAAGTAGGGCTTCCCTGATGGCACAGTGGTTAAGAGTCCACCTGCCAATGCAGGGGATACGGGTTTGTGCCCCGGTCCGGGAAGATCCCACATGCCGCGGAGCGGCTAGGCCCATGAGCCATGGCCGATGGGTCTGCACATCCGAAGCCTATGCTCCGCAACGGGAGAGGCCACAACAGAGAGAGGCCCGCGTACCGCAAAAAACAAACAAACAAACAAACAAAAACTAAAAATAGAACTACCATATGACCCAACAATCTCACTACTGGGCATATACCCAGAGAAAACCATAATTCAAAAAAACACATGCACCCCAATGTTCATAGCAGCACTATTTACAATAGCTAGGACATGGAAGCTAAATGCCCATCGACAAAGGAATGGATAAAGAAGATATGGTACATATATACAATGGAATATTACTCAGCCATAAAAAGGAATGAAATTGGGTCATTTGTGGAGACATGGATGGATATACAATGTGTCATACAGAGTGAACTAAGTCAGAAAGAGAAAAGCAAATATCATATAATAACACATATATGTGAAATCTAGAAAAATGGTATAGATGATCTTATTTGCAAAGCTGAAATAGAGACACAGACATAGAGAACAAATGTATGGATACCAAGGGGAAAGGGGTGGGGTGGGAGGAATTAGGAGACTGAGAGTGACACATATACTTTATTGATACTATGTATAAAATAGACAACTGATGGGAGCATACTGTATAGCACAGGGAACTCGACCTAATGCACTGTGGTAACCTAATGGGAGGGACGTCCAAAAGGGAGGGGATATCTGTATGTGTATGGCTGATTCATGTTGTTGTGCAGTGGAGGCTAACACAACATTGTAAAGCAAACATACTCCAAAAAAAATTAATTTAAAAAAATAATCTTTTCTTTTCTTTATTGGCTTCTTGGAACTCTTCTGTTTATCTTTAGCTTCTGGAAATATTACTATGTTGCAGTTGTTTTATGTATTTTTGAGTAACAAACCACCCCAGGCTTAGTGACTTTAAAAAACAAAATCATGATTTTATTGGCAGACTGGACTCATTTGGGCAGTTCTCACTTGGGGTTACATGCAATTGTAGTCAGGTATCAGCTGATGCTACGCTTAACTGAAGGCTCCACTGGGCTTGACACCCATGGTGGCTCACTTAACAGCTTGCTGCTGGCTGGTTTCTAAATGGGTGCTGTTCAACAGAGTGCCTAAATTTACCCTCTCTAGGTAGCTTAGACTTGTCATAACAACTGATTCTAAATAGTAGGAAGTGGAAGCTGCTAGGTCAGTTTAATGCTGTGCCTAAACTGGCAAATTGTTATTACTCCTGTTTACTATTGGTCAAGGCAGTTTCAAAGGGTTAGAAAGTTAAACTATACCTCTTGATGGAGGCATGTCAAGATCACATAGTAGAAGAGCATGTGAGAATGGGAGATAATTCTGTAACAAATTTTGAAAAATTCAATCTGTCATAGTCTGCTATCTGGATTAAAAAACGAATCCCTTCCTCATGCACAGTACACACAACCTTTCTCCCAAGACCTGCAATGCTTTATTCTGTTATGGCATCAACTCGAATTCTAAGATCTCATTACCACACGGCCGACTTATCCACATTTGGATCTGATATAGAGAAGTATAGATGAGGCTGCCATGTGAAGAAGGCCAGTCTAGCCTGATAGAGATGTGGTCCAATGGCCAGCATACATGTTCACATGCTCTATGAGAACTTAATTAAACAATTTATTTTCATTATTTGAATTGTTATAAAACCTTCAATCTTTTAACAGCATCCTATGGTATCACTTGACCTTCCTTTAAGTATGAATCCTAAATATAAATACAAAGTCAGACACAGAAATTATATGGTTGTATTTTATGAAGTGGCATTGTGTATATATTTATATTAACCTTTTAAGCTATCAAAAATGAAAAAAACACAAAATGGAAGATTTTGTAAGAATGTTAGAGCCCTAAAAATATGTCTGAATGACCCCATGTGTGTGCCAACTACAGCTTTAGAAACACTGTCCCACATTAATGAGAATGAAGTAAGAAATATCTACAACAGTCAGACCAATCACTACCACTGATTCTAAAAGGCAGGTGGGGACAATGGATGCCTGAGAACCACTGAAAAGAGTGATTCAAAATACCCAAGCTCCTCTCCTACCTATATCTGATGCTCTGATATATTCTTGGGAAGAAAAAACACCCAGCATGTCAATTCTGGAAAAACGTTCTCTTGTATTCTGTTAACTATTACCAATTGAGAGTCAGAATTCAGGCTCAAGATCAACATTTCCTCAAGTAAAACCTCTCACATTAAACGCAGAACTCTCCAACCTGAAAGGAAGCATCTGCAAAATTAACATGGGCTGCTCCCCTACTGAATTCTTTGTCTTTTCGAATATTTCTCGTTCCTTTGGTTCTCAACTTGCCATTACCTCTGGACTTTGGATTTACAAGTATATCTGGAAAACCTTTTGATATTGCATCATAATTTCTGCTGCTCAATACCACATGCCTCCCAGATCATCTGATATCTATTCACTATTTTGGTACTGATAAAACTGCTTCTTGAACTCTGTTTAATCCCAGCCAATTTATATTATGATAACATATGCTTCCAAGCTTCCAACTTCTTTACATAGGCAATAAAAACGTTTCCATTTCTACCATTCTGTGGTGAATTTATTTGGAAAGCAATCTAATTGCCTCTTGATAAGAGGTGCTATAGTACTTGACCTGTTGGGAATATATGGCTGTATGGGCACAAGTCACACTAATGCTGACCCTTCTGGCAATGACATTACTTCCACTCTCAAGATTTTATCATGGCCTGATGAGAACAGCAGGCCTCTTTTTCCAAATAATCATTTTCTCAAAATATTAGAGAGATTTATATCTCCAATATATCAAGCGGTTTTCACATCCCTATTTGACTACATTGTTGAGAAAAGAAGAAAGGTGAATGGTCCTACTCTTATAAGATCAGATCCAAAGGAAGAATACTATAGCTGGCTGCCCTTCCAGTCTGGAGCTAAACATTATATACACACTCGATAAGGAAGCCCCCACCACACATGTTGACTCATGAAAGTGTCAAATGCCTAACCATAACATTTACAGTTACATTATTACACCATTATGCTAGTACACTCTTCCACTTGGCCCCAAATCTAACTTATGACCTGATCCTAGAGAAAATGGAGACAGCTTCCCATCCAGGAAAAGTTGGTAAGCATGAATATTCTAGCCAATCTCTCCACTTAATCACTTTAAAATGTTGTGACACTTAGATCCTTCCTAACAGGGGAGCCTGGCACTGAAGAGCACATCCCAGTTTCCACTCAAAATGTAACCAATGCAGTGAACTTTCCAACCAAAGATTAGCTAACAGCACAGGGGCAACATGGACTCTATCTGTACTTATATCCTCAGTCATTGGCTTTTTAGCTCCAGTCAGTGCCTAACATATGTACCCAATATGTGTTTGTTGAGTTCTACTAAAGAGAACTTGCTGCTAGAAGGTACAACTGTTTCCTTCACCCCTTGCCTTTATATCTATCATTCAATCAAAAATACTTATCTATCTGCACCAGGCACTGTGCTAGCTACTGAGGGTGTTGCAATGAGCAAAACATACGTGTTTCCTGCCTTCATTTAGCTTATTTGTTACTATTTTGTGTCATCCACTCTGGCTGCTTCTCCAAACCTAGATGAAAAGTGCAACCAGAGAGTCCTTTGAAGAATCAAGTTCATTAGGAACTTTTATCATTTGAAATTCAGCTCTCCACAAATGACTGACCAAGTGAATTAAACTAGATTAGCTGTTCTTGTAGGCTGTAATTTCACAGTTCCTGCAGGGAGGGCAACATATAGAACGTCCCTTCTTTGAATCTCTAGGTAGATGATCTTGAGGAAAGACATGTCCTCAAATTATTATGTTTTCCAGGAAATGTTTGAGAGTGGTGTGCTTTTTGAGCCCTTCTATATCTGATATTCTTCTGCTGTCTTTACCTAAAAATGTCACCTTGACAGCATGCAGGATTCTTCGATCATAACTATTGTCTTATATCTCTGTGAGGTTTTCCACAGTTTTTGACATTTATTTTTGTGACAGAAACATTTGAAAACAATCTAATTTTTTGTTCGTTTATAAGTAATTTATCCCTTTCATGTTTCTTTATTATTGAAATTCATAAACTTGGCAAAAATGCACACATTCTACATTTTTCCTGGTGACTCTCTCCTTCCTATGAACTCAAAATTTTGTTTTTAATTAAACATTTTTTGCTTTTATACATTGAATACTGCCTTTGCTCCATCTACTCTTGTTCATTTTTAGGAACGAATCTCCTAATCATGGAGAATTCCTAAATTGTCTTCTAAAATGGCTTTGTTTATTCTTTCTCATTATTTTAATATGTTTATTATTTTCTTCCATTAAATTTAACCTTTATAATACTGATTTGATTTCATGCTCTTTTCAGGGTAGATGTAAATTTGGTATCTGTGTTTTTGGTCTCCTTATGGTCCATGTTAACTCATGACTATTGATGGGCAACAAAACTTTGTATGTTAACTTGCACTCCTTCTCAGATAGGTGTGATGGCCTCAACTAAATCATTTGGTTGTGGCAGAGTTACCTATCCAGGTTTTGATTAAATGAGTAATTGTGTTGGTGTTGATTTCAGACATTTATAACAATGTGGGACAGAAGCCACATGATACCCACCGCTTCGTCAGGGACCCTTAGACATGATACCAATGGAAACTCTATCGAAGTTCTTATGTCATGCACTCAGGTGTTTGGAACCAGCCAAGTCAAAGATGAGATTGTACACTATCAGAGCACTGGCATTCTCATGGTGCTAGGGAAACTCTTTTTCCATGAAGGGTCCAAGTGAAGAGCAGGGGAAAATTTTTAATTAATGATCATCAGTAAGAAGGATTGTTCTTTTACTTATTTTTTAAAGCAGAGGTTAGAATAAGCACATTTCTTGTATCTTACTTAAATGACACAGGCAAATTTCATAGGTTAATTTCAAAGATGTTTCAGAATATATTTTAAAGCCATTTTTGTTCACTCTGCCACTCTAGATAAAATTACTGGCCCAAAGAACACTGCAAGTGCAACTTGATTTTTTTTTTTTTTTTTTTTGCCGTACGCGGGCCCCTCACCACTGTGGCCTCTCCCGTTGCGGAGCGCAGGCTCCGGACGCGCAGGCCCAGTGGCCATGGCTCACGGGCCCAGCCGCTCTGCGGCATGTGGGATCTTCCTGGACCGGGGCACGAACCCGTATCCCCTGCATTGGCAGGTGGACTCTCAACCACTGCGCCAACAGGGAAGCCCACAACTTGATATTCTTGGTGAAGGTACTGTTGGGGAGACTATGGAGTGAACAGGTGAGTGGGGTGGAAAGAATTCTGAATCCTTTTCCATCAAATATCTGGTACTAAGCTCACCAGGTCAGATGTAGGGAGAGTAAAGAATGGAAAAAAATCACTCAAACAACACTGTGGATAATGGATAGAACAAAGGAAGAGTGAAGGCAGAAAGCTTATTTTGGAAAAGCCATAATTCAGACTTCCAAACCACAATAGGATTGACCTGTTGTGATGGCAGTGTAAATGGAGAAGATATAAGAATTTTGAGAGATATTTGGATAACAGAATGAAGAAAGTTCAGTGAACAACTGATTGTAGGAGAACTATACAAAAGGATTTTACAATAACCTCTGGTTTCTGGCCTATGTGATAGAGTAGATATTAAAATCAAAGGAGATATAGGAAAAAGAGAAGACTTTGAGGCAATAGGTTGAAAGAGGGGCTGAATGTGGAACATAATAAGTTCTCTTTGGACATGGTGTGTTTAAAACAAATACAAGATTCCCAGGTAGAGGTATTCAACTAGAGGTTAGATACATGGCTCTAGAGTTTTAGACAGAGGATTAAAATGAAGATATAGATTATGAGGTTGGCAGTGTACTAATGCCTGGAAAAGAGCCAATAGAAAATGCCAGGCACTGTCCTAGGGACATAGGATGTAATAGTGGAAAAAAAGACCAGGTTCCTACCCTGGCGAAGCTCATGTATCAAATAGTAATAGTCAAATAGACAAATATTTATGTAATGTAACTTCAGACTGTTACAAAAAAGGCCAAGAATAGATTCCCTAAAAACCGCGAAAATGTAAGATTTCAATAAATGGAAAAAAGTTATCTGCAAGGAACCAAGAAAGAGAGGTAGATCCAAGTAATTGTAGGAAAATCGAGAGCCAGAAGGCCTCAGTGTGTCAAGTAGGAGTGTTCAAAAGAACCAGTGCTAAAAGTATTGAACAATCAGTAAAGTTTCTCCTTTGATTTTGTTCAAGGGTCTATGGCTCTGCCTTTGCAATCAGAGCTGCCAGAGTCAGCATACGGGATGCTGGCTTTGCCATTTTAAAACAAATCTCACCATATTTCTGATCTTTCATTACCAAAATGTTCCCATGAGTAAAACTGAGTCATTTTAAAGGGATTAAAAAATCATATATTATTTGTTCAAATTAACTATAGCTTTCTCATTTCTCAGGCAAAGAAAGCCTTGCTCCCTCAAGACAAGTTGATGAAAATGGATATATTCTGATGTCACTTTCTTTTTTTTTTTAATTGAAGTATAGTTGATTTACAATGTTGTATTAGTTTCTAGTGTACAGCAAAGGGAGTCAGTTATATATATGTATATATATATATTCATTATAGGTTATTACAAGGTATTGAATATAGTTCCTTGTGCTATAGAGTAGGACTTTTTTTTTTTTTTACCTATTTTATACATTGTATTTTGTATTTGCTAATCCCAAGCTCTTAATTTATCCCTTCCCTTTGGAACCATAAGTTTGTTTTCTATGTCTGTGTGTCTTTATCTGTTTTGTAAATAAGTTCATTTGTATCATATTTTAGATTCCACGTATAAGTGATATATGATATTTGTCTTTGTCTGACTGACTTCACTTAGTATGACAGTCTCTAGGCCCATCTGTGTTGCTGAAAATGGCATTACTTCGCTCTTTTTAATGGCTGAGTAGTACTCCATTGTATATATGTATCACATCTTCTTTATCGATTCATCCATTGATGGACATTTAGGTTGCTTGCCTGTATTGGCTATTGTAAATAGTGCTGCAGTGAACATTGGGGTGCAGGTATCTTTTTGTATTAGAGTTTCCTCTGGATAGATGTCCAGGAGTGGGATTGCTAGATCATATGGTAACTTTATTTTTAGTTTTTTAAGGAACCTCCATACTGTTCTCCAGAGTGGCTGCACCAGTTTACATTCCCACCAACAGTGTAAGAAGATTCCCTTTCTCCACACCCTCTCTAGCATTAGCATTTATTATTTGTAGATGATGTCACTCTCTTTGAATAAAGAAAAACATTTTCAGTCACAATACTTAAGTATTCTTCTCTTTGCAACTATGGAAAATATTTTTCTATACACTTCCAATGATCTTAAGAGTAAACTAGATTATTTTATGTTCTTAGAAATATGAGTTGAAGTTGACAGTACTAACTATTTTTATGTACAATGTATTTGTTTGTCTTAGATGTTGAATGTGATACCTTGAAGATTCTTTGAGATGTGTGATTTTGTGCCTCAAATTCGTTATTTATTATTCAGCTGCCTTTCTGTGTGGCTTAGAATAGAATCTATGAGAAGTTTTCATCTTGAATGCACTTCAGGTATAATTATATTTTAAATTCTGTCAGGTTTTACTAGTACTGTTAATGCATTTAACTGTGCATTAAAACCAAATCCTTTCCATCCATTTCTTTTTCACAGGCAAGAATTATAGTGTCAGGATAGTTATTTTCTGGATTAGCTGTAAGCCAGGCAAGAAGCTTTACTGTGGCATGCATTTTTTTTTAGAAATGGCAGAGGAACAAATTTCACAGTGGGCAGCATCGCTTTGAAAACATGATTATTAATCTTTTTCTGAGCAAAAGTGCAATAGATAAAGAAATTAGTTCAGCAGGAGGAGAGCCTAAACATTTTTTGGTATTTGTTTCATGGTGTGAGATGGAAAAGAAAATAGATAAAGTTACAGCCAAAATTCATTTTCCCTGGAAAGTTTTGACTATAATGCAATGCAAAATATATAATAAACTTTATCTTTTTCCTTTTGAATTTTTGAGGTCACTGGCTGTTCACTTTGTCAAGTGCCTTTTGATGGGTTTGTGCCAGATTGAAATAGAGGATACCCACACCATTATTGCCAATCCTATGGTGATGAAATATTAAGTGAATGGAAGAATTTTGTTATATCACTTCATGGTCTTTCTAATAAAAACCTCACTAATTTACACAGGTAACTAGTATCTAGCAAAACTACTGCCCAGGAAAGTGCTTGGCCAGTCATACTTGCTCACTCTAGCCATGCTTGTTGTTAAGCTATATTAGGGATTTTTTTTTTCTTCAAAACTCACTCACTTTATTAAAGAGACAATATCATGACTATTATAGAAATAAAATTGTATTGTTTTAGTATTTTGCCAGGGGACATAGGTATGTTCAAATTATGTGAAGACATGAGAAACTACCACATCCAAAAGCACAGAGGATCTGTGAGGAACTTTCTATAAAGAGGCAAAGTAACATTATATTTTCTGCTGAGGCTTTGGTCCTAATCTTCAAAACCAATCCCAATTGGGATGCTCAAACTCCATGGAGAGTTTACCTGTGATGGCTAAGAGTAGGTTTCCTGAGCTTAAGGTTTGCTCTGGAAATTTCCAGCACAAAGCCTACAACTGAATTTTAGATCGTTTTTTCTCAGTGTGAGGAAAGGGCACTGGTGCCAGAAACAGCCTGTTTGCCAGGAGCTAGCCTGGGTACAGTGCTTTAGGCAATTTTAGGTCAGGGTAACAGCTCTTCCATCAGAAGCTAGTGGAGAGTGAAAGGACAGTGGGGTGAGAGAGAGGGAGGGAGAGAGCGAGCAAGTGGATCTATGATCTTTTACTTTCATATCATCATTTCTCTCTTCAATAAACCAATGGACTAAGTTCTTAAACCTGTTTAATCTATCACACTCCCTTCCTTCCTACCTTCCTTCCTTCCTTCCTCCCTCCCTCCCTTCCTCCCTTCCTTTCTTTCTAATATTTATTTATTTATTTGACTGCGTTGGGTCTTAGTTGTGGCATGTGGGATCTTCCGTTGCAGCACATGGGCTCTTTGTTGCAGCACGCGGGCTTCTCTCTAGTTGTGGTGCTCGGGCTTTTTGCCCCATGGCATGTGGGATATTAGCTCCCGACCGGGGATCAAACTCGTGTCCCCTGCATTTGAAGGCAGATTCTCAACCACTGGACCACCAAGGGAGTCTCATTTCTTCCTTCCTTCCTCCCTCCTTCCCTCTCTCTCTTTTCCCTTTGTTTTCTTTCTTTCTTTCTTTCTTTCTTTCTTTCTTTCTTTCTTTCTTT